>NC_139959.1:31372849-31520349 GCF_963454915.1 Gymnoscopelus microlampas | reverse complement strand
AGCAATTATGCTTCTGCACTGTCAAATAGGCCAACATCTCATCTAACATTAGTGGGACTCATTCAAATGACCACCAGTGAGTCCCAGGACTCACTTTATTGAAAACCTAACAACATCACTGTATTATATTAGATGTATTAGATATTATATTGATATTATAGCTATTTTATGTTATTAGATATGTGATGTTGTTACCTGACAATTAGTTGACTTTTGGTGAAAAAGTCTGCATAAATCGGTATCGGTTGATATCCGTATCAGAAATTAGGAGTTGGACAATATCGGTATATCGGTTATCGGTAAAAAAGTCAATATCGAACATCCCTACTCTTCACCCATCCATCCCTACACACCTTGACGACACTCTCCTGCCTTAGTAGAAAAGTAGGGAGACCACATCCAACCACTGCAGGTGTGCATTGTAAGAATGTACCATACATATCGGTTAAAATAATGTTGTATTCATTGAAATAAATCCCTGATCTTAGCTGTAAAATGTAATATAGGCTATATCGATTTGACCTTTGTCACTTGTGATTGACCTCTAAATGACCTTTGGCCCCCCGTGTAAAGACTTGAAGGTGTGGAGAACAGACCCAGGCTCCATCTTTGACTTTGATCCTGTGGAGGACAACATCCAGTCTAAGAGCCTCCGCAGAATGTCTGGTACCTGCCTGCCCCCCCCCCCCCCCCCCCCCCCCCTCTCTCTCTCTCTCTCTCACACACTCTCTCTCTCTCTCTCTCTCTCTCTCTCTCTCTCTCTCTCTGATCTTAGCACTTCTTCCACCACTGTCTCTCTCCATCCATCAGCGTGTCTCCTCTCCTCATTCATCTTCTGCATTCTGTCTATTCACTGCATTTGTCGTTTTAGTTCTTAACATTTGATCTTCCTCTCGATCTCTTTGTTTCTCTGTATTATTTCCTGTGTTTCTCTTCTCTTCTCTTCTCTTCTCTTCTCTTCTCTTCTCTTCTCTTCTCTTCTCTTCTCTTCTCTCCTCTCCTCTCCTCTCCTCTCCTCTCCTCTCCTCTCCTCTCCTCTCCTCTCCTCTCCTCTCCTCTCCTCTCCTCTCCTCTCCTCTCCTCTCCTCTCCTCTCCTCTCCTCTTCTCTTCTCTTCTCTTCTCTTCTCTCCACTCCCCCCTCATATTCTCCTTCATTCTGTCTATTCTTTGTATTTGCCATTTTTGAGTTCTTAACCCATTTAGACCGGGAAAGAATCTGTGTCATTTTTAGATTTTTAGACTATTCAAAAATAGCAGATACACAAGGTCATAGGTTATAGATCTGCTATCTTTGAAAAATCTTGAAAATCTTTGAATTTAAATATTTTTAAAGCTAACATTTGTAACTCAAATCTTTGCTTCTGGGGGTCCCTGGAACAAAATATTTTGAGATGGGGGTGCGGGTCCAAATACAAATACATCCTTGACATGAACAAGTTTGAGATGCACTGATATTATACACAAGCAACATACGTTTTTTTCCCCAAAAAACTGTTATAGAAGACATTTGTAGAATCCCCAGAAGCAGAGATTTGAGTTACAAATGTTCACTTTAAAAATATATATATATTTATATATATTAAAAATAAGAGTTGCACACATTTTCATGATTTAAAAAAAAGAAATAGCAGATCTACAAGCTCATAGCGCGGCACTCGGTGTCGCGCTATGAGCTTGTAGATCTGCTATTTTTTAATAGCCAATGTGTAAGATAATTGATAAAGTGGTTCAAATCCCGGTCTTAAAGGGTTAATATGTATTTATCCTCATCTTTCTGTGTCTGTGTTACCCGTCTTCCTCTCACTCTCTCTCTCATTCTTTCTCTGTATCATGTCCTGTGTGTGTGCTGCCCTCTGGTGGTGGTGTGATGTATCAGAGCGTGCCAGTAGCAGACTGAGCAGACAGGCCTCTCAGCTGTCTGTCCACAGCCAGCCCCAGTCTGTCAGCTCTCTGCCTTCTGAGCTATGGGACCGTAGCAGCACCTCTACACCTGGTACACACACTGATGACACGCACGCACGCACGCACACACACACACACACACACACACACACACACACACACACACACACACACACACACACACACACACACACACACACACACACACACACACACACACACCGCAGTGGTGGAAAGTAACTAGGTACATGTACTCAGGTACTTTACTGGAGTATTTTACATTTTCAGTACTTTTACTTCTACTCCACTACATCTCAGAGGCAAATATTGTACTTTGTACTCCACTACAATGATTTGAAAACTTTAGTTACTAGTTACATTGTAGATTTCTATTATTATTACAAAACATGCATTAACCCCGTTATCCCTATTCGAAAATAGCCGATCTACAACCTCACGACGTGGCGCTTTGCGACGTGTTGTGAGCTTGTAGATCTGCTATTTTCACAAGATGTTTTCACATTTTGAACACTTGTGAAATAGGACATTCGGCATAATGAGTACTTTTACTTTTGGTACTTTAAGTACATGCCAATACTTTTGTACTTTTACTCAAATACATTTTGAATACCAGACTTTTACTTGTAACAGAGTATATCACTGCACACACACACACGCACACACACACGCACACACACACACACACACACACACACACACACACACACACACACACACACACACACACACACACACACACACACACACACACACACACACACACACACACACACAGTCACTCACTCATGGTCATTATGATTTTACGGCCTTTGATGTCTCTGTTCTAGACGTTTTGAAGCATGTCGTTTAACCCCCATATTCAACTAACATCACCTATTTAACATCCTGGTTGCCAGAGAAAAATGAAATCCTGTGGATCTCAGGATACACATGGGAACGGCGTGGCTCCAATGAGGATCTAGAACTCATTCATTTAGGGACGCAATTTTGAGATTTCTTTGGGCTATTCAAAAATAGCAGATCTACCAGCTCATAGGGCGGCTCCGAGTGCCGCGCTATGAGCTTCTAGATCTGCTATTTTTGAATAGCCAAAGAAATCTTAAAACGACACACAGATGCGTTCCTGGTCTTAATGGGTTAAGAATCAAGTATATGTGCAATTTTGAAATAGATTATAACTGATTCCCATCCTATCGGTACAGTATGCAACTCGACTGGTGCAATGCCGTTTCTCTTTGGCGACGTGGTTGCTTTTTTTTCTCGTTTACAGGTGCACGTGTGAAGCCACTGATGATCTGTTGATGTTCACATTCTTACAGTTTGAATTCACTTGACCCGTGTGAATTTCCACTTGTGTTGTGCTACTTATAATAATAATAAAAGAATAAAAGAAACAATGCTGTAGTTCACACCAGAAGCGGGCTTTCGCAGCCACGTTCTGAGAAAGTAGCGAGTATCAATGCGTTGTCCGTGGAGAGGAGCGACCGCCACTTTCCTCATTGTGGCAGGGGGTGAGCCAGCAAAACGTCAGGGGACAAAGCTAAACTTTGATGCTTTTAGACAGAGTTAATTGAGCAACTACATGGCCTATTTATAAAATGCCTAAATGCCTAAACTGCTGGTGTGAATTTGGTATTATGTAGCGTAACTTGACTTGCAAATACAAACCATAGACCACACTCAGACTCACTGATGAAGGCTTTCGTTTGAAACACGTTCATATTAGACTCCTGCTGTGCGTTGTCAGTGGTTGTCAGTGGTTCTGCAAGTGGGGTCCAAGGACCCCCAGAGGTCCCAAACAAACTGAGGAACAGTGACAGTTCTGTACTAAATCTAATATAAACAAAAATGTTATCTTATCCCTGGCACAAAATATTTTCAAAAGGGGGTCCACAGCCTTGTAAGCACAAATTTGGAGGTCTCGACATGAAAGGTTTCAGATTCAGAATCACCGCATTAAATCGCCTTGAGTTCAGACTATGGTTTGTGCGTGCTTCTCTACATGTAATGGCTGTGTGCTTTTTGTTGAGATATGTGAGATGCTCTATTACCTACCCATCTTTCTGCTTTTGTTTTATTAATGTTAATATTATTGTTTCAGAAGGTGGGACATAAATAAGGCGTATGCCATGGTATGCCATGGTCATTCAACAAAGTACAAATCAGCCTTTAACAATACCCCTCCCCCCTCTCTCTCTCAGCTCCAGTACTTCCCGGCGCGTACCACCAGGGGGTGCAGCAGCCACAGGGATACCATGGGTACATGCACCAGACCAGCATGTCATCAGTGAGATCACTCACCTCCCCCCCACACTCCACCACCATGGTACAGTCCAGAAGAAACTTGGTGTTTGCATTAGGCTCTATGCACAGCAGACATATTGGAAAGAAATTGGGCCTCTTCTTACTTCCTTCACAGGTGTTACCAATGATACTAATGAAGGCTCTGTTCCATTCTGGTCAGGGTGCTGATATCGTGCATGTTGGCTCACTAGAAACACTCCCTTTTGGTTCCCAAATGGCCCCTTATGGTGGGTGTGTAACCAAATGGACCTTACGGGTCCATTTGGTTCCATTTGTACACTCTCAGAGTTATGGGGGTCCTTGAAAATAAGACGACCACTATGCCGCACTAAATGGAACAGAGCCTTAATTAGTATCATTGGTAACACCTGTGAAGGAAGTAAGGAAGGGGGCCAATTCATTCCCAATATGGCTGCTGTGCGGTCCAGAAGATACTTGGTGTTTGCATTTCCTAACTATTTTAGCTTAGTTATTAGTTTAGTTTAGTTTGGTTAGATTTTTTTACTTGTACAGGGCTGTCACGATTATAACATTTTACTTGATGATTATTTGTCACATAAATAATTGCGATTGACGATTGTTTGTCGTTGAACTCTGGAACATACTGTATGAATACATCTAACATTTGTTTGGCTTTTAGGCTTTGAAGTATGGTCGCGGAAGATTTGACAAAATAAGAAATTTGACTGACATATTTCTTTATACTTAATAAATAATAATTAGTGGAAATAGCCGATCTACAAGCGCACAGCGCAGAGCTTGTAGATCCACTATTTCCACTATTTCTTTTTTTTATATTTTGAAAATACAAAAACTTTAATGAAATGGGACATTCTGCATAATGAGTATTTTGTACTTTTGGTACTTTAAGTATATTTTGACACCAATACTTTTGTACTTTTACTCAAGTAATTTTTTTATTCCGGACATTTACTTGTAACAGAGTATTTCAACATTGCAGTATTGATACGTTTAACTTAAGTAAAAAAATTGAATACTTTTTCCATCACTGCTTTTTGGTTGTATTCCATACAAAGTTGAAACTGTCTCTTTTTTCCTGGCGACAGCGTGTGTACCGAGCGCTCTACGACTACGCGGCTCAGGACCACGACGAGGTGTCCTTCAGAGACGGCGACATCATTGTCAACGCTCAGCCCATCGACGAGGGCTGGATGTACGGGACGGTGCAACGCACCGGGAAGTCTGGCATGCTGCCAGCTAATTACGTGGAGTGTTATAACTAAAGAGAGAAATGGAAAGGAAGGGGAAAGGCATGTTGTCAGCTGAGCCAACTCTGTAGAGTGTTATAACCAGAAAAAAAGATGGAGGAAGGGGACAGCATGCTGCAAGCAAACTACATGTGGCGCTTTTCCACTGCATAGTGCCCCGGCTCAACTCCACTCCCTCTATTTAGTCCACTCGCCTTTTTTTGTTTTTTGATACCAAAAGGCGACAGGAAGGTGACGAGTTTCCAGCTCACCCAAAAAAATTACTTATCTTCTATCAATTACACACCCAATGAAGCCTAGCCTGGCATGGCCAGACTAATATCACTGCGTAAATATTAGTCTGGAATCTCTGTATGGAACGTGCATTTCCAAGGGGCGGATTAAAAAAATTGCCTCTGGTGATAAACCCGCCTCATATTTGCATCCTCATTGGGCCCTCACAACTTCGGAGGGAGTGAAATCCAATCACAACTGAGCGGTGCCAGACCAAATCTGCAGAGGACACATTTTTTTTGCAATGGCAGATTCGTCTGGTTGCCAGGCTACTTGAAGCCTTGAATTGAGATTTTTTTAGTTTTTGTCGCATTCTAAGCCAAAAGAGTAGGAGACTACTGAGTGTCCTATCGACCTCCTATCGATCATCAAATATTTGTCTTAGGAATGCAACAAAAACAAAAACATCTCCATAAATTCCAGGCTTCGTGGGGTGTGTAATTGATAGATAATAAGTAATTTGTTGGGTGAACTACGCCTTTAAGTATGATAAATAGCCATTTTTAAAATAACTTTTGAAAATGTCCCCAAAATACGGAAGCGAGGGTTAATGTAATCAACGTGACTTTTTAATTAAATTGTGATACTATTATCAAACATATCAGACAGTCTGCATTTATTAATTCATGTCTGGCTAGAACACGCAAAGGGAGCTGCACTGGAAAACGAAGCTAGTCGTGTGGAATGGAGTTGAGTCAGGTCCATGCAGGGGAAAAGCAGCCATGATGTTACAAATCATTGCTGTCGGGCAGAAAACCTTGCATCTCCATATTTTAACTTGCCTTACGTTCTTCCGTTAATCAATGCCCTATTTCATCATACAAGAGTGTCGCACAAAAGTGGTGAAAATAACTGATCTACAAGCTCACAACTTGTAGAGCTATTTTCACTATTTTTAAATATTTTTTTAAATAATAACAAAAAAGCAACAGTTTTGGACATAAAAGGTTTCCACCCGACAGCAACGAAATAGAGAGATGGAGAAAGACATGGAGGAGATGAAAAGGAGAGGGGCAGAAAGAGAAAGAGATAAGAAAAAGAGAGAGGCAAGGGGAGAGAGAAAGGAATGCTGGTGGTGAACGCCCAGGATTTCGAACCTCGGTCTCCCGCGTGGAAAGCCAACAGCTTAACCACTGTTGAGACCGGGGTTCAAATCCCGGGTGATACATTGGTGCCGTGACCCGGACCGGGTTTTCCGGTGGGGGGTGGTCGATAGGGGCGTGAGTGTAGCAGTAGTGGCTCAGAGCCTCTGCCTGATGACCAAAAGCCTAATGTCTCCCCTGGCCATGTGATGCTCTATGCACAGCAGCCATATTGGAAAGAAATTGGGCCTTACTTCCTTCACAGTTCACAGGTGTTACCAATGACACTAATGAAGGCTCTGTTCCATTCTGGTCAAACAGAGTCAGGGTGCTGATGTTGTGCATGTTGGCTCACTGGAAACACTCTGTTAGTGTTACACCAGTGGGTCTCAAAGTGTGGTCCAGGGAAAGTGTGGTCAAATGGAACCAAATGGACCCGTAACTAATTAAATGGAACAGAGCCTTCATTAGAATCATTGGTAACACCTGTGAAGGAAGTTAGGAAGAGGTCCAATTTCTTTCCAAAATGGCTGCTGTGCATAGAGCCTAGTGTTGGCATTCCACGCGGATAACCGGGGTTCGAATCCCGGGCGTTACACTGGGATAGGGTGAAATAGATGTCCAACTTTATATCAGGCAATCACATTGAGTAATACAGTAAATGTGAGGAAGAGAGGAGACATTAAGGAGGTAGGGATGAAGGAAGGAAGGCAGGAATGAAACAAGGTGTCTACTCTCCTCTCTCTGGTCTGAAATCAATAAATTCTAATCTCTTTTTTTTATATGTATATCCAGGTTGTTGTTTTTTATTCCTGTGTCAGCAGGTTAAGTGATGTGAGACGCTTTTGACAGAGAGAAAGAGAGAGAAAATGATTTACTTGTTCGGTTTTACAATCAAATTCTATATATTTAAACAGACACTAACCTCTTTATGTTGAGGGAACCGGAGTTTTGAATAAACTAACACACTGTTGTATTGTTTTCTTGTATCAAACTGCGTTGGGTTTCTTTGTCGACCACTTTAACCGTGGCGTACCTATTTTTGGGCATGTCGTTTTAGGCTAAGCATTTGAAAATAGCAAATCTACAAGTCATGAGCTTATAGATCAGCTGTTTTCGAAAACCTGATGAAAATAGGGCTTAAACTTTAAAGGAATACCCATTTTCAACCTTATCTTCGTATTATTAACCCATTCAATTCGGGAACGCATCTCTGTCATTTTAGATTTCTTTGGCTATTCAAAAATAGCAGATATACAAGCTCATAGCACGGCACTCGGCGCCGCGCTATGAGCTTGTAGATCTGCAATTTATTTTTTGAGAAGTTGTGAAAAATGTTTGCAAATCTTTGAATATATATGAGCTTGTAGATCTGCAATTTTTGCTATGTTTTGCTATTTTTGAACAGCTAACGAAATCTTGAAATGACAGAGATGCGTTCCCGGTCTTAATGGATTAAGTGGTTGAAGAATAAAATGAATATATTCACACACTGCATGCTATTCTGCTGCACACAATAACATCTCTGTATCGCGGTCCTGAGTTAAACCAAACATTTCTCTACATGTACAGGTCTTTTGAGATTTCTGTACTTCGGCACAATATTCTGATACACAGGCCCCCCACACAGCAAAGAACATAGACTTATTATGTTTTAAAATATACAAGGAAATGTCTAGAAAATATATAATTTGGACACTCATAGGAGAGAAGCTATGTTTTCACTGTCCACAATATATATGAAATGTATTTAAAGTGTATTGTCCAGAGTCCATAGTCCAGAAGTACATTTTTGGGCAGTTTTGAACCATCCATGTGAAATGCATACGGTGGTGGACGGTAACAACCTACATTAATTTACTTCAGTTCTGTACTTAAGGACAAATATTGTACTCCACTTAATGTGACCCCTGGGACCCAAACTTACAAAAAATACATTATGAACAATATAAGCTCTTATTTCAAAACAAACCCATCGTGATGTGATACTTGTTAGAACATTTACTTTGTGGAAAATTGACTTTGTAATTTGTACTGTTGAATTGCTTTTAAAAGCATGTACTTTTGAATACTTTCACTGAAGTACAAATTTGACTGAGCAACTCGTAGTTGACTTTGACTCGAGTACTGTGGTTGAGTACCACCACTGAATGCATTTTTTTCAGTATGCTTTTGTCCATTTATTTGAAAGGTCTAATTGCTCATGCTAGTGTTTCCTGTCTTGCTGTGTGGAAAATGATGCATCCTCTCATATACTACAGTACACGTAACAGACATGTTATTGAAATAAACTGACTTTGACGGTATGCCATTTCCCAAGTTGAATAGACGACTCATTTTCACTTTGGTAGTTTCGGTTCCATGCCTAATGAAGAATAGATATTGATTGCCTAATGGCATTTTGTTGTCAATTTATAAAACTTGATTTTGTGTTGTTTTTAGCTTATTGTAGCTTACAAAGGTTCTCATTGCGAAGACATTTGCTTTTGCTGATTCTATGGTTTATTAACATGTTATGTAATGTATAATCAGTCATTTGATCTCAGTTATGATGTTTTTCGTTTTGTCATCATATTGTTGCAGTGTATCACATCGAGAAATAAAAAAAACACGTTTGTCAACAAAAACAAATTCTCTCATTTGCAATGACCATTGAATAATCTCCAGAGAGCACAAGTGACTATTAAAGCCTGTATTTCACAGGGTCGCCCGACAGCTGAATGGTTAGGGTGCACCATAGACTGTAAAAAGGGGTGCACACACCCTGCTATAATACCTGAGTCACCGGTATGATTCCTGGCTGGACAGACAGACATTCTAAATGTCAATAGAATATAAATTGTTTTGTTTCTTATGTACAGAGCAGACGTTTTAATCTAGTTTATTATTATTATTATTATTATTATTATTATTATAATTATTGATTTAAAGGATTACTGAGTGGTGGAGTTGGACATTATGAGTAGCCAATCACAGTAGTGTAAAGTAACTAAGTACATTTACTCAAGTAAATTTTGAGGTATTTTAACTTAACGTTTTTTTTTTCTTCTTTTCTGTACTTTTACTTCTACTCCACTACATCTCAGAGGCAAATATTGACTTTTACTCCACTACAATTATTTTAAAACTTTAGTTACTAGTTACTTCGTAGATTCTGATTATTATTACAAAACATACATTACCCACTTCAGCCCTATACATTTTGGTCATTTGAAAATAGCCAATGTGAAATGGGACATTCTGCACAATGAGTACTTTCTACTTTTGGTATTAATTTAAGTACATTTTGATACCAATACCTTTGTACTTTTACTCAAGTAAATTTTGAATTCCGGACTTTCATCTGTAACAGAGTAATTCTACATTGCTGTATTGATACTTTTACTCAACAAAAAAAAAAAGAGTATTTTTTCCACCACTGTTATTGGCTCTTGGGTGGAACCTACTGAGTGGTGGAGTTGGACATTATTGAGTAGCCAATCACAGCGCGACCTGGTCCTAACGGTTCCGATTTGTGCCGTTCTTCTGCGCATGTGTTGCCATGTCCGCTTATTATAAGCGACTTTGGCATTGTTTTTTTGGGGGGGTGGGGGGCTTGTTTCCTAATGTTGTTTAAGTGGTTCTAAAACATTTCATGACAAATGTATATATATTTGTAGACCCAAACTTCTGTAAATATTTTGTACCAGACTCAGACCCCCCGCCCCATACATGATTTTGTGGATTGGAAAATATTCCAAAATGTTCACTTTTTTCCAAGAGTTTTCTTTGAAAATAGCAGACCTATTTAATTTTCAAATAGCCAATGTACTGTAGACTCTACAGTACAGAGCACTCTAGTCTAACCTTCGAGTGCTCATGTGGCCTACGCTTCTTTTGGGCTTGTTGTCATAGACCTGGTTGCTTATTTCTGTCAAACGATCTGGCAACACTGGCAAGAGTAAAAAAGAAACGGAGTAGCAGCGGCGGTACCGCACTGACCGACAACTGAATGCACGCGCACTGATTTTAAACCTTCAAAATGATGACATTTGTGCCTAAACTACTGCTGCTGGTGTTACTGGCTTTCCCCGCCAGCGTTCTCATCAACGGTAAGACCATAATAATTATAGTTATCATTATAATAAATGACAATAAACACAGTGTCAGACAAGGAAGCGGTTCCTCCGCTAAGCTACTGCTAAAAAAAAAGGTGTTACAACGCCACTGGCGACCTATCGGAACCCGTGTCTCAGGTGCGCTGCGGTCCGTGTCCGAGCGTGGTTGGTTGCCCGGCCCCTGGAGTCACAGATTCCGATAGATCCACAGTTATGGTGTGACAAGGGACCTGTGTATCGTTCTGATAAGACGTGTTACGTCGTCACCGGCTACCCATCGAATTGTGTGACTTGTGGAAGAATGTGCCGACCATTATTTACCGCCCCCCCCCCCTGTAGTCACAGATTTCGATAGGTCCTCTTTTTCGGTGTAAAACAGTGAGGATAAGGCCATTTGCTGTACGCATTTGACATGTGCTAAAACTGACAAGCTGCTAATATTGGCTTATGGAAGACGTGCTCAGTCTGTTTATGATGGTTTATATAAAAAATATAAAAAAAGTGTGTTCCATGTGTGTGTTTGATGAAAGCAACACTTTGCTGTGATCTGTTGCACTGACGTGTCCTTTACTCACTGTGTGTTAGCAGGGGGCTAGCAGTTAGCATGTCATGCTATACCTCTTCACAACTTGATAGCTAATTAAAACTAGTTTTTTTTTAATGACGGTTTCAGTTTTAATATTCCGATTTAACCAAAAGCGTGTTAATAATAATAATACATTTTAATTTATTACGCACTTTGCATTCTTGCCAATCTCAAAGTGCTACAGGGTTTAAAAACATGGCATAGAAAAACGGCATAGGCAATCAAACAATTACATGGGACCCTACTAGGATAAACTAAAGTAACATTAAAAACAGGGCACAGACAGAAAAGGCCCAAGAATAATTCAGAAAACGCTTTGTTAAAAAGGAAGATTTTTAGTCCATTTTTGAAAGCATCAGTGGACAGTCGTGCTCTCAGGTGAACTATGCAACACAGACTATCAATGAGTGTAGGCCAGTGGTTTTCAACCTTTTTCGCATCAAGGACCCCCAAATTGACAAATATTAGCCCAGGGACCCCCATTTGAAAATATATGCCAGGGACTCAACCATTTAGATTTCTTGGGGGTCCCAATCTACACTGTATCACCATCATCAGTGTTCATTTAACTCCGAGAGTGTACAAATGGAACGGGTCCATTTGGTTCCATTTGTACACCCTCAGAGTTACAGACAAATAAGGGTCAATTTGGTTGCTAACTATTAATTTGGCTGGGGACCCCCTGGAACCCCCTCAAAGACCACTGGTGGTCCCCGGACCACTGGTTGAAAACCCCTGGTGTAGGCCAACATGGATGAATTCCAGTTAAAATTATGGAACGATTCAGTATTATTTACTGTATATTTCAACGCTGTGTAATGAGATTAATAATAATGCATCAAATCAATCTCTTTAAACATCCCCAATAGTCAGGACATGACATTTACGGATTGCACGTTTAAGATATAAACAACCACTAGCTGTCAGAGAGAGATTGGTTCCTGTGTCAGTACATTTGTAGCTTGCAGGGCTGGTTTTCTACAACGCTCCATGATTGCATCTAGCATGACCAGGGGGTCTTCAACGTCTTCAGGCCAGGGACCCCCTAGCTGAGAGAGAGATGAAGCAGGGACTCCCTCTGTATAACTATTTTTTTAAATTAGTTCTGCTTTCCCCCCTCTACACCTATACCTCTTTGCCAAAAATAGAGTTCTCTTCAGAAAAAGGGATGCTAGGGTTCAAGTGGTTAATGTAAAAAAAAAATCCTATCACACAAAGATTTGGCGGACCCCTTGTAGTAACTCGGACCCCCTGTTGAAGACCCCTGAGCATGACTATCCACAGTGGGAATTACACCTAACCACGGCTGTGTTGGTCCAAACTCTTGAACTACAAAACAACCATATAATGAGATCGTAGTTGGAGCGAGCAGTTGTTTAAATCTGGGCATGCTTGTTTATTGTGAGCTGTGTGATTGCAGCTTTGCTTGTCAATCTCTCCAATATGTACAGGTAAATGACTACTGTTTTTTCAAGGTTTTAACCACATAAACCATATATGTATTGCCTAGGGCTCTATACTTGGTCCTCTCCCCCACTTCTACATTTTCAGTGCAGGCGCATTGGAAGGGAGAGTTCCAGTCTAATGGAGAATCCTGCATACATACTCAAAGGACGAAAATGTCCTCAATTAATTGCATTTTGTTATATTAACCCATTTTGACCTGAGGCTGATTCTACAAATGCCTTCTAAATCAGTAGTTTTCCATTTACCCCCCCCCCCCCCCATCTGAGAATGTTTTGTGCCAGGGAGACCCCTCAGAAGAGAAGATTTGTGTTAAGAAATTCAACATCATTCAATGTTTTTCAAACACTTTCAAGATCTTTAAAAAAAATAACAGATGTACAAGCTTGCAGCGCGGCTGTGAGCTTGTATATCTGCTATTTTTGAGAGCCACTGTACTAAATCCTAAAAGTTTTTTGAACAACACGTTTTTAGATAGATAGATAGATAGATAGATATCTAAAATGACACGCATGCTTTCCTGGTTTTAATGGGTTCATAAGGGACTAATCTAAACAATGCTGTCCAGATGAATGTGTTCTGAACTTCTGAATGTGCTGGTTAGTCTGGGTGGCCTCTTTCTCTCTCCTCACTGTACTCTGAACATGTCGGGTGGTCCTTTTAGGCCCTGTGGTGTCTGCTCAGGACCCCACCGAGGATGAGGAGGCTGAGGCTGTGGAGGAGGACGTGCTGGACGTGGAGGACGTGACCTCTGAGGATGACGAGGATGACGAGGCCGAAGTAGAAGATGACGAGAATACGGAAATGGTGAGAGCGAGAGAGAGCAGTTAGAGAGAGCAACCTAGCAAGGATAGTGCTTTACTCAGGCCTGGCATTTCCTCAGAGCAGCCATATTATGAAGACATTCACAGGTGTTACCAATGATACTAATGAAGGTTCTGTTCCTGATAGTGTGCTGATAGTGTGCATGTTGGCCCACTGGAAACACTCTGTTACACCAGTGGGTCTACAGTTGGGGTCATGGGCTTCCAAATGGCCTCTATAGTGTGTAACTCTGAGAGTGTACAAATGGAACTGGTCCATTTGGTTCCATTTGTGAGTTAAGGGGGTCGTGGAAACCACTGTGCTAGACGATACGAGCTAGTATCATCGGTAACACCTGGGAAGGAAGTGATAATATGGCTGCTGTGAATAGAGCCTATTGGGGGCAAGGACACTGGGCCTTTGTTTTTGTTGTTGTTGTTTTTTCTCTCTTCAGTTATTTGAGGGCACAGTGTCCAAAAATACCAGGGCAGCAAGGCCTTCAAATAATACAATGATTTCCACTGAAATGAATCGTTTGACCACTTAAACCATACATGGGCAACAGGCGGCCTAGGGGCCACATGCAGCCCCCACCTTCACTTAATGTGGCCCACAGGTTAATATCGGAATACTGATAAAATATTGATTTCAGCTGTTTCAATTCCAAACATGCAAACATGACCCGCATTATTTACTTCAGTCTATATTGGTTGTTTTATTAGGTCCAATGTATTTGTATTTAAGTTCATAAAGTTAAAATAAGTATAACTTATGCATTTGAAATTAAATAAAAATGTTAATTTTCCAATTTGAAAATAGCAGAAATAGCCGATTTACATGCTCAAGCGCTATTTTTGCTACTTTTGAGTGACATAGTAGAATGAAGTAGGACATTAATTCACAAAATAAATCAAGTTAAAATACGGAGATGGTGGAGATGGAGGTTTCTGCCTGACAGCAACGATATGCAATGTGGCCCTCTGGAGTGAGTGTGGAAATATAGTGGCCCTCTCCATCTTCAAAGTTGCCCACCCCACTATGGTTCCCTTGTGGTCTGTATTCGGTCCCCTCCCTTCTTCCCTTTACACCAAATCTATTTGCTGAAAATAGCCGACCTGCATGCTCACAATGTGACACGTTGTGAGCTTGTAGATATGCATGTTCACAGAATGCCCGTCTTTTCATGCTGAATATTCATCTGTTGATGATGATGATGTACGATGGGGTTCATGTGGTTAAGGATGATTCGTTAAAAATGAAATTATGTCGCAAAATGGGCCTAAGTGAGGCCTTGGCCTCCATGAAAGACCTGCCTTGGTACATGCCATCTCCATTGTTCACATATTGAAACAATATGCACAAACCTTACGGCACAAACCTCAATGTTGTTTGTGTTCTTCAAAAGTCGTATTGACAGGAAAGCAGTGGTGTAAAGTAACTAGGTACATTTACTCAAGTACAGTACTTAAGTAACATTTTTAGGTACTTTTACTTTACTGGAGTATTTCCAATTGTCTATACTTTTACTTCTACATCTCAGAGGCAAATATTGTACTTTTACTCCACTACACATTTGAAAACTTTAGTTACTTTGCAGATATACATTATAAAACATACATTAACCACTTTAGCCCTATGTTATACATATGATATTTGAAAATAGCCGATCTACAAGCTCACAACGCTTCGCGGCGCTTTGTGAGCTTGTAGATCTGCTATTTCCAAACATTTTAGTACTCTACTTTTGGCACTTTAAGTACATTTTGATACCAATACTTTTGTACTTTTACTCAAGTCATTTTTTAATTTGGGACTCTTACTTGTAAGAGAGTACTTCTACATTGCAGTATTGATACTTTTACTTAAGTAAGACATTTGAGTACTTTTTCCACGACTGCAGGAAAGATGCAGAGGAGAAAATGGTGAAATCAGCTGGGGTAGTGTAGGCGGGGCATTAAGGCTACTGGGCACAACATGTTTTGCCAAACTGAAAGGGCAAGGTGACCATGAGCTCCATGAAATTCCTCCCCTGGGTCTTTGCCAATTGATCAGCCGCTGTACCAGATGGGTAATGTGTGTGTTTGCGTGTGTGCTTCTAGACGGAAGAAAAAGAGGAAGAAGAGGAGGAAGCTTTAACTGGCGAAATGAAGGCCTCTCCCAATGCTGAGACCACCATCTTGTTTGTCAAAGGAGATGGTAATGCCACACACACACACACACACACACACACACACAAACACAAACACAAACACAAACACACACACACACGCGCGCACACAGATTCCTAGTCATGAGAGTCGCTCAATTATTTATCTTTGTGTGTGTTTGCAGACTTCCCTGCCAACGAAGTGGTGAAGTTCCTGATGGGTTTCACCAACAAGGGATCAGAGACCTTTGTGGTGGAGTCTCTGGATGCGTCGTTCCGTTACCCTCAGGTACCGTCACATTTGATTACCGGTATTCGTATTCATTTAGTAATGTCTTTACACACGGAGCTCGTTGAATAAAACATTCGAAAATGTGTCCGCAAATATTTCGCATCAACTATTCATATACTGTAGTTGATGCCTCATTCATACAGGTTGATTTAACCCATTAATACCTGGAACGCATCTGTGTCACTTTAGATTTCTTTGGCTATTCAAAAATAGCAGATATACAAGCTCATAGCGCGGCCCAGAGTGCCACGCTATGAGTTTGTAGATCTGCTATTTTTGAAAAATCTTGTTTTTTTTTTTTTTTTTTTCAAAACACTTATAGACGGGTTTCCGAGCGACGTCATCACAGAGCAGAATGCGCAATCTGCGCATGCCTGGGGGAAAGGCGCGTTCGAAAATACAGCCCTGAGCGGCAGTGAGCGCACTGGCCAATACAAACTAATAGGCGAGTGTGCTCCGGTGCGTAATTTCCAAACGCACCCATAGGCTTACCCCCTCCTCTGCGCGGTCATATCCTCTCAATGTTTACAAACATGAAACCCGTCTATAGGATGTAGAAAACATTTTTAGGAATCGCCTCAGGTCTTAATGGGTTAATTGGAGGTCAAAAATCAACCTCTCTGAATTAAAATGTTGTTGCTTTATCGCCACGTAATATTTGTGTTTTGTCTGCTTGTACTCCTTACACAAACACGTTTGTAACCGATGAGGAAAAGGAACACGCACATCCAAACCCAACTTGGGTTTGGATGTGCGTGTTCCAGATGCTGAGCATATTTTCAGGCAAATGAATTTGCCTGATTAAAGTGCAGGGAATTTTCTGCTACAACAATATTTAAATATTTATTCATGTTTCACTCTAAATGAATAAAAAATGGTTTGAACCAGTAGTGGGCCGGATAGTGTGTGGTCTCTCTCTCTCTCTATCCCTGTCCCCATTTTGAATGTCTAGCCCTCTCATCTGTCGCCTTGTGTTTGTGTTCAGGACTTCCAGTTCTACATCCAGAACTTCACGGCCCTGCAACTGGGAATTGTGGTTCCTGCACTTAGACAGGCCACCTTTGAGTACTCCTTCATCCCAGCAGAGCCAATGGGAGGACGGCCCTTTGGACTGGTGATCAACCTCAACTACAAGGACGGCAATGTAAGTAGGGCTGTCACGATTAACACATTCCACGCCAGAGTTTAATCTCATAATGTACTCACCAGTGCCAGCGTTTTATTGTTGTTTTTTAGTTTTTGTCACGTCGCCACAGACCTCGCTAAATCCGTTAAAATCGCACGTTCAACTGTTTGTAAACACACAGGGGATCTGTGTGAAGCGCCCAGTGAAAACCGTTTCGATTTGCGATCCGCCATCTTGAAGCTACAGCGGTGAACGCTAAACGGCGATTAGCGAGGAGAAAGACAACAACCGAGAAAATGGAGATTTTGTTTCCGCTTTAGAGTGGAAGCGGATGGGATCCGGAATTTCCGGATCCCTGATAATTCCGTTTCCGGTGGTGCTACAATGAAATGTGTCGTGGCGAACGAGGCCTACAATAAAATGAACCTGAGTAAAAAATAAAAAAAAAGACCACTACGCGTATATCTACGCGACTGCCACGCTGCGCAATTAATTAGGTTCGCGTAGATATACACGATTGGCACTCAATGTGTTAAGTGTCACGCAAATAATTGCAACGAATGATTTCAGGTGTTTTTAGCATTAAACATTGGAACACATAAAAAAAATGTTTTGTTCACATTGATGGAAACACATGGCACAATCTTTAGTTCATTAGTTCAGCTGTGCCTTCCCACTACAACAAAGTGGCGATGGGAGGGGTGTTCAACCGTAGTGACACACATATAGGATAATGTAGCTCTTGGATTGTTTATTAATTGTTTCCACTTTGTAGGAGAGTTCTAGACTGCAGTACTGTGACTGCGGACGTATTGCAGACTACAACATTTTTCAAATTCAGTAGTTTTTCCCTGATGGTTTTCCTGGCAAGAATCCAATGAAAAACACCTTTTATTTTGTCTGCCTCTGATCACAGTCACATATTAATGTAAAGACTGCAAAGCTGTGCGTTTTTAAAAGTCCTAGATTTTCAATAGACTAACTACTGCCACACCCAGCCTAGTTTTTCAATAGGCTTTCACACCCAGACTCATGTTGAGGTTTTAACAGGACCGTTGTATTATTGTTCTGGTTAAGAGTGTAATGTTACAGCTGAATGGATGTGTGTCTCTTCCCTAGGGGTGCATCGATTAATTTAACGTTAGTGACGTATCCTGTAAAGATTTCTAATATGTACAGTTTAAATCTGATTGGTGTCTGTCTGGATTCCAATAACTTTATGAGCCGTTACCATCACTTTGTTAACTTATTTAAACATTGTATGATATTTTAATCACAAAGATTAATCAAAAAGATTTTAATCGCTTGTCCCCTTGATGTCAGACTATCTGAATCAATTAGCCTGTTATCATTAGATCAACGTAACCCCTCGTTTCAGCTTGATTGTTCCTCCATAACCACTTAAGCTCAATATAGGCTACTTTGTTTTACAACAATAACTGAATGAAATGGAAAAAAAACACTGTTACATTACTCTACCTTTAGGGAGCAGCACTAATGAGATTTGACAATGGAATTGGAGAGAGTGGTGCCTCTTTGTAATGAACAGTGGTTGGGAATGGGACCAGAGTCTGTTGGAACATAAGCCAAAAATAGCAGATCTACAAGCTCATAACAACGTGTCGCATTGTGACGGGTTTAGATATTGTACATCGGCTATTTTTGGAGAGAGATTTGGTGTAGAGGGGAAAGAAACGGTCCATGTAGACAGCCTTGAGGTGTCCAGTTAAGCATACTAGGTTTAGAGGCGTTAAAAGTAAGTGTGTGTGTGTGTGTGTGTGTAGGGTAACGTGTTCCAGGACGCTGTGTTCAACCAGACAGTGACCGTCACAGAGAGGGAGGACGGTTTGGACGGAGAGACGTAAGTCAATAACTACATCAATGATCTGCTCATTATCACCATCACATTCTTTGTTCGCTGTTATTTGAAAACATCTTTTCAAATGTTAGCAAAAATAGCCGACCTAGACGTTCATAGCACGTTGATGCGACGCGTTGTGAGCTTGTAGATCGGCTATTTTCGCTTATTATTTTGCTGTGTTGTATTGAGATCTTTGTCCTCTCTAGTGTCTTCATGTTGTCCATCGTTGCTGTCGGGTGGAAACCTTGCATGTCCAAAACAGTTTTCCAATTCACACACAAAAAATTGCCAATGTACAAGCTCACAACGCATCACACTGCGACGCGTTGTGAGCTTGTAGATCGGCAATGTTTGCTACTTTTGTGTGACACTGTAGTATGACGACGTAGGGCATTAACCCTTTAAGACCTGGAACGCATCTGTGTCATTTTAGATTTCTTTGGCTATTCAAAAATAGCAGATCTACAAGCTCGTAGCGCGGCACCGAGTGCCGCGCTACGAGCTTGTAGATCTGCTATTTTTGAAAAATCTTGAAAATGTGTGCAAATCATTGAATATACATATTTTCAAGCGAACATTTGTAACTCAAGTAATTGCTTCTGGGGGTCCCTGGAACAAAAATCTTTGAGATGGGGGTCCGTGGCCAAATACATGATTTTGGGGGTCCTTGACATGAAAAAGTTTGAGAACCACTGACAGCAACATAGGTTTTTTCAAAAAAAATGTTAGGATTTAGAAGACATTTTGTAGAATCGGTCTCAGGTCGTAATGGGTTAATTAACAAAAACGTAAACAGTTTGAATATGGAGATGAGAGGTTTCTGTCCGACAGCCACGATATGCTCTGTTTGAGATCTTTCTCCACTAGTGTCTTGTACTGTAGATGTATTGAGATCTTTCTCCACTAGTATCTTGTACTGTAGATGTATTGAGATGCTTCTCCTCTCCTGCAGTATCTTCATGTACGTCTTCCTCTCTGGACTGAGCCTGTTGGTCGTCGTAGGTCTTCACCAGCTGCTGGAGTCCAGAAAGGTACGACTTTATTGTCCAAATGTTGACCAGTACATTGACACCACAATCACTTAATCGCTACACCTATTTGACCGGAATCCCCCAGGGCTCTATGCTATTGCCCCCTCCTGTTTTCGCTCTACACAATATCCTTGCCGAAAATAGCTGATCTACAATCTCGGTGCGACGCATTGTGAGCTTGTAGATTGGATATTTTTGCAGACGTTCAAGTTGTAAACATTTGGTTCCATAGACATACTCTATCATAGGGTTGTAGTAAAAGTAAAACAAATATAATAATACTACTAAATGTCGGCTAGTAATGTTTAAATTAAAATCAATAATAATCCATATGTGGCGTTACAGTACACTAGATGACTTCCTTGTTGATAGACTAGTATAACAATTACAACCTTGTAATTTCATGACGATGATGAATACACAGATGAATGAAATGTGTCGTGAAAGTCAAAATAATAATACACAGCCACATGTTTCGGTAAGAGTTAATTTACATTTATCCATTACATGGTATCAAATGGAAAGTTTTTTGGCAGCGACAGCTTAAGATTTTTGGCTTTGGGTAATGGGTGATCATTTTGTACTTTACTTTAAAATAATCTACACATTAATCAACTGTGCAAATGATCATTAGTTGCAGCCCTTCAGGGTAATGGCGCTTATTTGAAATGAGTTAAACACTGTTGTTTGTTGTACACAGAGGAGGCGTCCAGCTGCCAAGGTGGAGATGGGAACCTCCAGCCACAGCGATGTGGACATGAGCTGGATCCCTCAGGAGACACTCAACCAGATCAGTATGTATTCTCTGTGCCTGAAGACCTAGCTGCAAAGGTTATAGTCTGGAGACGCTTAATGTATTACTGTATATAAATGGATAGATACTATACTGTATATAAATGGATAGATACCATACTGGATATAAATGGATAGATACTATACTGGATATAGATGGATAGATGCTATACTGGATATAAATGGATAGATACTATACTGTATATAAATGGATAGATGCTATACTGGATATAAATGGATAGATACTATACTGTATATAAATGGATAGATACCATACTGGATATAAATGGATAGATACTAGATCATGGGTGTTAAATTAAGTTTAGGTCATGGGCCTGATTGGGCAAATTTTTACTTCATGCAGGCCGAAGCAGGTGTGCATGTGCACACTCGTGCACGCTGCATTTGTGGATGCTGCCTTTGTGGATGCTGCCTTTGTGCACAAGTGTTGCCTTTGTTCTTTTTAACTTCCTCTCATGTGTCTCAGCCTCTGCTGTAACTATTAAATGTTTCACTTTATGAATTTAGATTGCATTACTTTTATGACAGTAATAACTCAGTCATCGGCTACAAGAAAGATGTGGTGAGAGAATAAAATATGCTATTTTGCTGTTTTGGCAGCCCCACCCTTCCCTTTAAGCAGACACGAATGACAAAATAGCTAAACAATTGCAAATGTAGGCTGCAGAATTGCTTCTAATTCTTAATGAGGATAAAGAGAACAGCTCAGCATTAAGCACACAGCTCTGAATTATTTAAACCGTGTTGTGGGGCATGGTTAAAACGAACCACCAGCACTCACGGTGGGGCAAAAAACTAACTTGTTTAACTTGTGTGAGAGTTTATCTGCATGTGTTAGGGGTGTAATGATGCATCATGAGACAGTTAAAAATGGATTCAAATGTGACAAATGTGTGATTTTTAAATCATCACACACTTATATATAAACATTTCTCATAATTCTGGAGGTGTAAAAGACTTGTTGATGTGTTTTTACATTACAAACTATTCCACTTGTGTTTGCTGACATTGTTACATCATATCAGAAAAGAGAGAACAATATAGTCAGTCAATATTGAGAAATGCATAATATGAAAATAGATTGATGGTGTATACCTTAAACACTACTATTCCATTCTTCTGTCTTCTGACTGCTGCTTAACCTCCGTGTTGGTTCTGAGTCTCTGGTTCTGAATCTCTGTTTCTGAAATCTCCTCAGAAGTTCTGACTCTGTGGTTTTGCTGCATCTCTGGTTATGTGTGAATCAACGTTCACTCATTACGTTTCTCTGCATGGGGCTCACTGTTTCCTTCTCTCTTTTCTCTCCCTCCCTCCTTCCACCTGTGTTTTCTTTGTGTCTTCAGTGCAGAGTCGTCGAGGTGAGGTTTTGTTGCTTGCTGTGTGTGTGTGTGTTGTAGTGCTGTGATGGAGTCACTAATCTATAATTATTTGTGTGGCATCATATTGTGCAATAACTGCAACTCACTTCTGCATTTGTTTTTTACTAGATGTTAACAACCTTGACACTGACTGTTAATTCCTTTCAATAATAATTCATCTTAACCATTTAAGCCCTATAGTTGGTCATATAAAAACGTTTTTTTTTAACATGCAGCTTTAGCTGTAAGTTTGAAGTTGAGACGTGAACTGACTCCAGTACAGATGTTTGATGGCAATTTTAGTTCTAGTGTGTGTGTGTGTGTGTGTGTGTGTGTGTGTGTGTGTGTGTGTGTGTTTTTTTGCATAGCGCTTTTCTGATGGCTCATGGCCATTCTTCTTCTCATTCATTCATTCATTGATTCTTCTAGTGAAGGTTAATGTCCAATATGAATCTAAATAAAGTGTTAAATCAATATAGTCATTCTGATCAATTCAGTATCTATAATTATGATGAAGATGGAACAATATGTAGGGGAAGTTGGCATGTTTTTTTTTTCTGGATGTAGTTTATGACAGCGATTCCCAACGTGTGATCTGCGGCCCACTGGTGGGCCATCTGTCTTTTGGCAATTATTTAGGGGCCTAATAGCTATATCCTAAGATTGTATTTATTACTTTAACATTAATATAAAAATCAATTATGTAAAAAAGGGGGGGAAAATCTTGGTTTTTGTTTGAGCATTTCAAGTGGGCCCTGATCCAGAAAAGGTTGGGAACCACTGGTTTGTGATCTGGTTGTCCTGTCACAATTATTACATAATCGCCTAATGGCAATTATTTGAGATAATCGCAATTATTTTTGCATAATCGTCATAATCACTTATGACGATTCAAAAACGCGATGCGCTTTGAGCTTGTAGATCGGCTATTTCCACTATTAATGTTTTTTAAGAATAAAGGTATTCAATATTTAAGTTATTTGTCAAATCTGCCCTGTGAAACTTTAGTTTACGAAGCCAAATGGAAATGTAATTTATTTTCATAATGTTCCAATTAAATCGTTAATCTCAATTATTTGAGTGACAACTAAAATGTATAATCGTGACGTGTGTGTGTGTGTGTGTGTGTGTGTGTGTGTGTGTGTGTGTGTGTGTGTGTGTGTGTGAATATCCTTTAACCTCTTACCTTTCTGTGCCGTGCAGATAAAGCGTCCCCCGGACGGTCTCCCCGCAAGAGGAACCAGAAGCGCTCAGCCGGCTCTGATGAGTAGCGGGGGGGTCCTAGTTGGCACCCCGCAGGGCCCCCCTGCTCACTGCCAGGCCCCTCGCATACCAACCAACCTGTCCGACCAACAACGAGCGATAGCGCCTAAACTTTTATTACACCCTTCTGTACCGGGAGAAGGGAGGGTGGGGGCCCCCGGACTGACTCCACCCCCGTCCTCCTTTATCCCCGCCCACTCTGCTGAGAGACATTGGAACCGTGCCAACCTGCAGCCAGGCTCGCTCTCGACGCCGTTCGGCGTACCGAGCGGTTTGAGTAGAACTCTCACATGTTTCTGTGTGAAGAGTTCTCTACATCTGTGATAATGAGGACCCCCCCCTTCAAAACAAGATGAGTCATCTCAAGGGGTTTATCCTTTCTAAGAAAATGTGTATTAACACGCAACAAACCGTATGTTTTGTTTGAACAATTGCTCTGTTCTGTTTGGATTGTGATGCGGTCAACTGAGGGAGTGATGGAGAAATGCATTATTTCACTTGAATATAAGAGATGGGGCTTGGCTTTGGGGTGGGGCTGGTTAGGGAACGAGGGATGGAGAAGAGGGGAGGATGGCGGGATGGGTGGATGGACAGCAACAGGAACTGATGCAGCTTGCATGATTTTTTTTTTCTTTTTTTGTCCTAGTGTACGTTATTGTAAGATGAAGTTGTCTTTAGCGAGTGACTGATGCCTGATTTATACTTGGTTGCGCATCGTATCACGCGTAATAATATAGATAGACTATCTCCAAGCTCACTAGATGGCGTGTTGTGAGCTTGTAGACTGGGAGCTGGTGTGGCACCCCCAAAATAGCCAATTAAGTACAAATCAGGCCAGGAGTCTAGTCAGCCGACGTCTGTCTTTTTTTTATTTGATTTATTTAAATAAATGTATTTTTTTTTAAACAAATGCATGACTTTCAATTTACTGTTGCACTGGAGTACTGGCAGGCTGGCCAGCCTTCTAAGTCGATATCATCTAAAGACAACTTCACCCTGGAGTCTTAGTAAAACAACTGCTGACATTGTGAGACTGTGATAGTTTTCATTCGGTAGCAATTATCAGGAGGACATTAAAGGTTGTGTAAGTGATATTCTTTTGTTACATCAAGTGTCAACGAGCTATATTGTGATAATCATTGCGAGTGTATATTGGGTAACGGGGGTTTCCCCGTCTCCAGCAAAAAATACACTTCAGGTTGGGTTGAGAGAGATGAAAAATAAAAGGCAGAATTGGAAATGGAACACAAACGATTTAAGCCAATAAATGGGTTCTCTCCCCTGATTACATGAAATTGGTGACCCACCTGAAATTGTATTTTCTGTTTACCGAAGAATTGGAGACGCATCCCTGTTACTGAACAAACACTCTACATTAATGATTACTATCAGAATACAGAGCTTTAACTTTAACAAACATTTCGGGTTTTTTTTGCAGAAAATATCAATTACACCGCCTTAATGTAAACCGTTTTTAATCGGTCTCTGTTGTTCCATCGCTCAAGTCCACAGATCTGATGAATCAAGTTAACCTTCACGTTGAGTTTACATCCTTGATCTTAAGCTAAGCCTGGCGCTGTCAGATGTGTGAATGTGGATACATACGAGGTGATGAGATAGTTTGGGTAATGGTCTGAAATGCACTGCAACACTCCCCCCCCCCCCCCCCCCCCTGTCACTGAGGCCTGGATGAAGGAAAGGACAATGCACACATCATAGGATGTTCTCCTCTTCTCTAGCCCTCAATGTGCCTGTTCCCAACATTTATCACTTCCAATTTGTCTCAAGTTTCTTTTCCCCCTGCCTTGAGGGACTTCCTAAAAACAATAATTTACAGTTTGTGAATTGAAGATTTGATTTTGTTTTTTGAGTGTTTTGTTTTTGTAATAAGAGCCGTGTTATGTGGCTGAATGCACTGACTGGTGTAAATACTGGCCTGATAGAAGCTGAACTGAGCTAATTTATTCCTGAGTGTTTAGAATGGGGGCGTTTGAAATGGGTTTTTTGTATACTGTACTTCAATTACTTCACCACTAGGGGTTGCCGTTGTCAATTGATTGAAATTTCTGCAGTCTAAATGTTGATTTAATGTGGTTAGACTGCAAAGCCATACGGGAGACACATGTTTTAGGCCCATTGGCCAACATAAGTCCTGTGTATATAAACCACCACCTATAGACATTGGTTCAAATGGGCAGTTTTCAGTGAAAGACCTGTTTTAATCTTAAAACTTCTGATGTGTTTGTTGGAAGCTGTTTCTGTGCCAGCTATGTTGGAGCCAAAATAGTCGATCTACAAGCTCACATGTTGCAAGCTTGAAGATCAGCTGTTTTTGATATTTTTAAAAATTGTGTCTATAATGTCATGCCTAAAACAGGGACACCAGGCTGAAGGTGGTTAAAACAGTTTTGCAGTCTGTCATATGATGGAGCCGTGTGCCTAAAATAGCCAATCTGCAAGTGTACGAAGTATAATTCAGGCTTATCCCAGTATTGTGGCACAAACATGGCTGCCACTGGAAACTGCCAGTTACACAACTTTTGTCCACAGCTGTGGTTGTTGACGTGACCTTAAACAGCACTGCAATACATACAGAAACTGAAAAAGTGGGATCTACACTTTGATACCAAGAAAGATGAGCAGTTTTTATTTTCTCTAAAATGTTGTCTTGGGCTGTCAGAATCATAGATACAAGCTTGTTTTATTTGCAATAAAAATCTGCTGGAAATGAAGTGTGATTTGCTGTAGACCTGTCTGACTGTGTTGTGACGGTTTATTTTCAACTATGACCTAGTGTGACATGTTTCAACAAGAGTATTGCGTCCGAAATCACAGGCCTACTATAGTAACATACTACATCTACACACAGTAGGCCTCAGTGGTGTAAAGTAACTAAGCACATTTACCTAAGTACTGTAATTCGGTACAAATTTGAGGTATTTTTACTTTACTGGAGTATTTCCAATTTTCAGTACTTTTCACTTCTACTCCACTACATCTCAGAGGCATATATTGTACTTTTACTCCACTACAATTATTCGAAAACTTTAGTTACTAGTTACATTTTACCAATACTTTTGTACTTTTACTCAAATATTTGTTTTATTCCAGACTTTTACTTGTAACAAGAGTATTTCTACATTGCAGTATTGATACTTTTGTGAGTACTTTTCCACCACTGCCGTTGACTTTTTTTCAGTCAGCAGGTGTCATGGCAACAACGTGAGACCAAAATACTTCATAGTCAGTACATAGTGTAAGTACTGTACTTAGTACAATGTTTAGTTTTTTTTTCTTCTTTTTTTTACTTTTCTGGAGTTTTTCCAATTTTCAGTTCTACCTCTACTCCACTACATCTCAGAGGCAAATATTATACTTTTACTCCACTATAATTATTTGTTAATTATTTGATTATTATTACAAAACATACATTAACCACTTCAGCCCTATATAGGCCTACATTTCGGCCATTGGAAACTAGTCGATCTACAGGCTATTTTCAAAAGATTTTTATACATTTGAAAACTTTTGAAATGGGACATTCTGCATAATGAGTACTTTCTACTTTTGGTACTTTAAGTGATTGACTGATTGAATTGATTGATTGAATACTTTATTAACAATTTGCTGAAATAAGCACAGGGAAGTACAGTTCAATACAAGGTCTGTTAAGAGGATTTGAAACCCAAGAAAACACTATGGCTTGTTTCCGTTCAGGTCCTGCTTTGTACTCAATTCATCGAAAATAAGTCAAGATCATTTCGATACCAATACTTTTGTACTTTTTGTCAAGTAAATGTTGAATTTCAGACTTTTGCTTGTAACAGAGTATTTCTACATTGCAGTATTGATACTTTTACTTAAGTAAATCATTTTCGTTCAATGTTTAATAAAGAGTCCTTGTTGACAGTTCTTTTGTTCTTTATGGTAGTTAGGCCTAAGATAGCAATCAAATTTTGCTTTATTGATTTAGAGGGGGGGGAGGAGGAGGAATGTAATTCTATTTCTACCATTTCTTGATTCATTTTCAGTCACTAATCCCATCAGCGTCTGTTTTGTGACAGGTCTGACTTGGACGTCGTATGGACGTTGTATGGACGTTGTATGGAGGTCTTCTTGAGACGTCGTATTGTGACGTTTACAGAGGGTCTGACTTGGACGTCGTATGGACGTTGTATGGACGTCTTCTTGAGACGTCGTATTGTGACGTTTACAGAGGGTCTGACTTGGACGTCGTGTCGACGTCGTTTCAACGTCCTTTTGCAACGCAGCTGCTGACTGCTGAGTTCGGGTCGGTTGGCGCAGAGCGGCGTGTGGACGTCGTGTCGGCGTCGTTTCAACGTCCTTTTGCAACGCAGCTGCTGATGTCGGGTCGGTTGGCGCAGAGCGTCGTATGGGCGTCGTATGGGCGTCGTATGGGCGTCTTATGGACGTCCATTGATTGTGTGTGCAGTGATGGAAGTACCCGCATGTTCTACCAAAGTAAAATTATCAATACTGCAATGTAGATATACTTACAAATTACAAGAAGAAGTCCTAGGTTTCTAGGTTTCCTTTTTGTTTACTTAGTCTGCTCTTTTTTCCCTCTACACCTATATACCTCTTTGTCAAATATATATAAAACTATTTTTGGCTAAAGTTCTCCTCAGAAAAGGGATGCTATGGTTCAAGTGGTTAAGGTATAAAGAAAAATCATATCACACAGAGATTTGGCGGACCCCCTATTGTAACTCTGAGGACCCCCTAGGGGTCCCGGACCCCCTGTTGAAGACCCCTGCCCTAAACCAATCCTAAGGGATCCCCACGCCCACCTCTGCCTCTCATTGGACAACGCATTTTGTACCGGAGAAGTCTTTAGGTTCACATTTACAACTCCATACATAAGAGGTAACCTCGCATCACCAGTCTTTCCACCTCGGAGGAAAGCATGGTCTGCGTTCCAGAAGACAACATATGATCCGGTCTAGACCACGCCTACTGAAAAAAAAGAAAGAAAAAAGAATCCTCTTTCCGGTTCTGCCTATCCGGTTTTGCGGTTTAAATGGAATAGAATTTCCCCGTGGGATAATACCGACGCTAAATAGTCTCCGGATAGTGCACGCACATTTACATTTAAAAAATAAGCTAAACAATGCCGTATCAAGGATTTTATTAGCACGGACCTATTTTGGGGTGAGACGTCTTTCCGGTTCTGCCTATCCGGCCACTTTTTCTTTTTTTTACTTCCGCTCCCGACCGGATCATATACCCGAAAATGGAATGCTGCCCAGGCTACATAAGAGGCAGTCCACTCAGAGAGTGGGCGGGGTCTATGGTATGGAACCAGGCTACTGTCTGCTGCGCTACGGGAGATAAACAAACTTTAACGAGGCAGGTTCTAATCTCCCCCGTCTAAGGTAAGCGCAATGTTTATAAATAATGTTGTTAAAAGTAACGTAGCACTGACGCTAATGTTATGAAAACAATTAATTATATTTCTAAAATCTATAGTACTGTTTTGTTTTCTGAGGAGAGCAATGTAACAACAAATGAGTTCACAGCTCTGTTCTAGCTAGTTCTACTGTAGCTCTGGTTCAGAGCGTTAGTGAGTTCCCTCTAACGCTCTGGAAGACCCCTCGCTCTGCGCATGTACAAGGAATTCCACTGCCCTGCCAGCGTTCAAGTGTAGTGAAAATAAACTAAACCATTTTAATATACACTTTTTGGGCAAAAAATAAAATATGTCAGCGAGACGGACATTATTTGTATTTACTCCACATATATTTTATTTTTTGCCCAAAAAGTGTATTTTACAGAGTAGGTGGGGTGCGTTTAGGCGTGCGGGGTTGGAGAATAGACTTTCAACAACACAAAACAGCCTTTGCTTCGGTGAGTAGCGAAATGGTTTATTTTATTTTCACTACACTTGAACGCTGGCAGGGCAGTGGAATTCCTTGTACATGCGCAGAGCGAGGGGTCTTCCAGAGCGTTAGAGGGAACTCACTAACGCTCTGAACCAGAGCTAGTTCTACTGAAACTCCAACTCTGTGAGCCCCTCTTTGAAGACATTATTGTAATATTTAAAGTCCTGCTCATTATGGTAGTCCTACATAAGCAGTGTCATGAAGTATCAGGGCATTAATTAATAAGTCATGCAAATGTTGACCATTATTGAAATAGTAATATAGCTGTTAGCTGACTGATGAGTCTTAGTTAACAAGTTATATAACAATAACTTATCAGACTGTTATTGCCTATCATTCAATAAGGTGTTCATCAGCAGCTTCTATTATTTATTTGTTTTACAGTATGTCCCTGCTGGAGGAAATGTACCCTGGCCTGTACACAGACAGGCAGAAGATCAAGCCGATGAAATACAAACATCTCCAAGAGCTTATGGAGATCACGCCAAAAGACTTTCACAGCTTTTATGATAATCTAAAGCACTAAGAAACACCCACCACACACAAAATGTTGATGGATAGGTAAATGCAACTGTGGTTGTTGTTGTTAGTGCAGTAGGCTACAGATTTGATAGGCTACAGATTCTATTTTTCATGAATGTATTTTTTATTTATATGCCATTTATTTATTGTTGGTGTGCCATGATTGCTTTTGTTAAATACATGATTGAGTATTGAGGCAGAATTGTTTGTTGCACTCACTGTAGAAGAACAACAGTGGTAACAGTTAGATCCATGGTTGTTTACAATGCATGTTAAAATAAAAGTTGTTTAAGTACAGCATTCAGCTTAATCTATACTTAGTATATGAGTATATGAGGATGGCACTCACCATAAATAGCTGATCTCCAAGCTCACAATGCATTGTGATGTGTTGTGAGCTTTGAGATCCATTGCCAGCTGTTCTTATCAATGATGGACAAAACCTCCTAACTCCACTTGCGCTGGATTTGTGTTTGGACAAAACTCCTAACTCCACTTGAGCTGGATCTGGGTAAAGTGGTGATAATTTAATGACATATGCAAGTATCTGATAATATATAAAGTCACAATACCAAGTTTGATGAGGCAGTATTGCTTTGTTTTAAAAAATATAAGGTTTTCTCCATTTTCTGAAAAATTGATATTTTGTTTTTCATTTCCTGAACAATTACCATTTTGTATTTAGCTGGTTCCTGCCGGACAGCAGATATATATATATATATATATATATATATATATATATATATATATATATATATATATATATATATATATATATATATATATATATATATATATATATATATATATATATATATAACATTCATCCAGCTCTGGACTGGTCATTTTTTTTCCGTTTCGGTAGTGACACTACCGAAACGGAAAAAAAAATGTTCCCCCAAAAACCTGTTAGGAGTACGTTTCAGGCAATTTAAAGTTGATTGGTAGTGACTTTTTTTTTTGGTCCCTACCATTCATCGAGCTCTGGACTTAGTCATTTTTTTTCCGTTTCGGTAGTGACACTACCGAAACGAAAAAAAAAATGTTCCCCCAAAAACCTGTTAGGAGTACGTTTCAAGCAATTTAAAGTTGATTGGTAGTGACTTTTTTTTTGGTCCCTAACATTCATCGAGCTCTGGACTTAGTAATTTTTTTCCCGTTTCGGTAGTGACACTACCGAAACGGGGAAAAAAATGTTCCCCCAAAAACCTGTTAGGAGTACGTTTCAGGCAATTTAAAGTTGATTGGTAGTGACTTTTTTTTTGGTCCCTAACATTCATCGAGCTCTGGACTTAGTCATTTTTTTTCCGTTACAATGGTGTCACTACCGAAACGAAAAAAAAAATGGTTCCCCCAAAAACCTGTTAGGAGTACGTTTCAGGCAATTTAAAGTTGATTGGTAGTGACTTTTTTTTTGGTCCCTAACATTCATCGAGCTCTGGACTTTGTAATTTTTTTCCCGTTTCGGTAGTGACACTACCGAAACGAAAAAAAAATTGTTCCCCCAAAAACCTGTTAGGAGTACGTTTCAGGCAATTTAAAGTTGATTGGTAGTGACTTTTTTTTTGGTCCCTAACATTCATCGAGCTCTGGACTTAGTAATTTTATTTCCGTTTCGGTAGTGACACTACCGAAACGAAAAAAAAAAATGTTCCCCCAAAAACCTGTTAGGAGTACGTTTCAGGCAATTTAAAGTTGATTGGTAGTGACTTTTTTTTTGGTCCCTAACATTCATCGAGCTCTGGACTTAGTCATTTTTTTTTCCGTTTCGGTAGTGACACTACCGAAACGAAAAAAAAAATGTTCCCCCAAAAACCTGTTAGGAGTACGTTTCAGGCAATTTAAAGTTGATTGGTAGTGACTTTTTTTTTGGTCCCTAACATTCATCGAGCTCTGGACTTAGTCATTTTTTTTCCGTTTCGGTAGTGACACTACCGAAACGAAAAAAAAAATGTTCCCCCAAAAACCTGTTAGGAGTACGTTTCAGGCAATTTAAAGTTGATTGGTAGTGACTTTTTTTTTGGTCCCTAACATTCATCGAGCTCTGGACTTGGTAATTTTTTTTCCGTTTCGGTAGTGACACTACCGAAACGGGGAAAAAAATGTTCCCCCAAAAACCTGTTAGGAGTACGTTTCAGGCAATTTAAAGTTGATTGGTAGTGACTTTTTTTTTGGTCCCTAACATTCATCGAGCTCTGGACTTAGTAATTTTTTTTCCGTTACAATGGTGTCACTACCGAAACGAAAAAAAAAATTGTTCCCCCAAAAACCTGTTAGGAGTACGTTTCAGGCAATTTAAAGTTGATTGGTAGTGACTTTTTTTTTGGTCCCTAACATTCATCGAGCTCTGGACTTAGTAATTTTTTTCCCGTTTCGGTAGTGACACTACCGAAACGGAAAAAAAATTGTTCCCCCAAAAACCTGTTAGGAGTACGTTTCAGGCAATTTAAAGTTGATTGGTAGTGACTTTTTTTTTGGTCCCTAACATTCATCGAGCTCTGGACTTAGTCATTTTTTTTCCCGTTTCGGTAGTGACACTACCGAAACGAAAAAAAAAGTGTTCCCCCAAAAACCTGTTAGGAGTACGTTTCAGGCAATTTAAAGTTGATTGGTAGTGACTTTTTTTTTGGTCCCTAACATTCATCGAGCTCTGGACTTAGTCATTTTTTTTCCCGTTTCGGTAGTGACACTACCGAAACGAAAAAAAAAATGTTCCCCCAAAAACCTGTTAGGAGTACGTTTCAGGCAATTTAAAGTTGATTGGTAGTGACTTTTTTTTTGGTCCCTAACATTCATCGAGCTCTGGACTTAGTCATTTTTTTTCCCGTTTCGGTAGTGACACTACCGAAACGAAAAAAAAAGTGTTCCCCCAAAAACCTGTTAGGAGTACGTTTCAGGCAATTTAAAGTTGATTGGTAGTGACTTTTTTTTTGGTCCCTAACATTCATCGAGCTCTGGACTTAGTCATTTTTTTTCCCGTTTCGGTAGTGACACTACCGAAACGAAAAAAAAAATGTTCCCCCAAAAACCTGTTAGGAGTACGTTTCAGGCAATTTAAAGTTGATTGGTAGTGACTTTTTTTTTGGTCCCTAACATTCATCGAGCTCTGGACTTAGTAATTTTTTTTCCATTTCGGTAGTGACACTACCGAAACAAAACAAAAAAATGTTCCCCCAAAAACCTGTTAGGAGTACGTTTCAGGCAATTTAAAGTTGATTGGTAGTGACTTTTTTTTTGGTCCCTAACATTCATCGAGCTCTGGACTTAGTCATTTTTTTTCCGTTTCGGTAGTGACACTACCGAAACGAGAAAAAAAAATGTTCCCCCAAAAACCTGTTAGGAGTACGTTTCAGGCAATTTAAAGTTGATTGGTAGTGACTTTTTTTTTGGTCCCTAACATTCATCGAGCTCTGGACTTAGTCATTTTATTTCCGTTTCGGTAGTGACACTACCGAAACGAAAAAAAAATTTTCCCCAAAAAACCTGTTAGGAGTACGTTTCAGGCAATTTAAAGTTGATTGGTAGTGACTTTTTTTTTGGTCCCTAACATTCATCGAGCTCTGGACTTAGTCATTTTTTTTTCCGTTTCGGTAGTGACACTACCGAAACGAAAAAAAAAATGTTCCCCCAAAAACCTGTTAGGAGTACGTTTCAGGCAATTTAAAGTTGATTGGTAGTGACTTTTTTTTTGGTCCCTAACATTCATCGAGCTCTGGACTTGGTAATTTTTTTTCCGTTTCGGTAGTGACACTACCGAAACGGGGAAAAAAATGTTCCCCCAAAAACCTGTTAGGAGTACGTTTCAGGCAATTTAAAGTTGATTGGTAGTGACTTTTTTTTTGGTCCCTAACATTCATCGAGCTCTGGACTTAGTAATTTTTTTTCCATTTCGGTAGTGACACTACCGAAACAAAACAAAAAAATGTTCCCCCAAAAACCTGTTAGGAGTACGTTTCAGGCAATTTAAAGTTGATTGGTAGTGACTTTTTTTTTGGTCCCTAACATTCATCGAGCTCTGGACTTAGTCATTTTTTTTCCGTTTCGGTAGTGACACTACCGAAACGAGAAAAAAAAATGTTCCCCCAAAAACCTGTTAGGAGTACGTTTCAGGCAATTTAAAGTTGATTGGTAGTGACTTTTTTTTTGGTCCCTAACATTCATCGAGCTCTGGACTTGGTAATTTTTTTTCCGTTTCGGTAGTGACACTACCGAAACGAAAAAAAAAGTGTTCCCCCAAAAACCTGTTAGGAGTACGTTTCAGGCAATTTAAAGTTGATTGGTAGTGACTTTTTTTTTGGTCCCTAACATTCATCGAGCTCTGGACTTAGTCATTTTTTTTCCCGTTTCGGTAGTGACACTACCGAAACGAAAAAAAAAATGTTCCCCCAAAAACCTGTTAGGAGTACGTTTCAGGCAATTTAAAGTTGATTGGTAGTGACTTTTTTTTTGGTCCCTAACATTCATCGAGCTCTGGACTTAGTAATTTTTTTTCCATTTCGGTAGTGACACTACCGAAACAAAACAAAAAAATGTTCCCCCAAAAACCTGTTAGGAGTACGTTTCAGGCAATTTAAAGTTGATTGGTAGTGACTTTTTTTTTGGTCCCTAACATTCATCGAGCTCTGGACTTAGTCATTTTTTTTCCGTTTCGGTAGTGACACTACCGAAACGAGAAAAAAAAATGTTCCCCCAAAAACCTGTTAGGAGTACGTTTCAGGCAATTTAAAGTTGATTGGTAGTGACTTTTTTTTTGGTCCCTAACATTCATCGAGCTCTGGACTTAGTCATTTTATTTCCGTTTCGGTAGTGACACTACCGAAACGAAAAAAAAATATTCCCCAAAAAACCTGTTAGGAGTACGTTTCAGGCAATTTAAAGTTGATTGGTAGTGACTTTTTTTTTGGTCCCTAACATTCATCGAGCTCTGGACTTAGTCATTTTTTTTTCCGTTTCGGTAGTGACACTACCGAAACGAAAAAAAAAATGTTCCCCCAAAAACCTGTTAGGAGTACGTTTCAGGCAATTTAAAGTTGATTGGTAGTGACTTTTTTTTTGGTCCCTAACATTCATCGAGCTCTGGACTTGGTAATTTTTTTTCCGTTTCGGTAGTGACACTACCGAAACGGGGAAAAAAATGTTCCCCCAAAAACCTGTTAGGAGTACGTTTCAGGCAATTTAAAGTTGATTGGTAGTGACTTTTTTTTTGGTCCCTAACATTCATCGAGCTCTGGACTTAGTAATTTTTTTTCCATTTCGGTAGTGACACTACCGAAACAAAACAAAAAAATGTTCCCCCAAAAACCTGTTAGGAGTACGTTTCAGGCAATTTAAAGTTGATTGGTAGTGACTTTTTTTTTGGTCCCTAACATTCATCGAGCTCTGGACTTAGTCATTTTTTTTCCGTTTCGGTAGTGACACTACCGAAACGAGAAAAAAAAATGTTCCCCCAAAAACCTGTTAGGAGTACGTTTCAGGCAATTTAAAGTTGATTGGTAGTGACTTTTTTTTTGGTCCCTAACATTCATCGAGCTCTGGACTTGGTAATTTTTTTTCCGTTTCGGTAGTGACACTACCGAAACGAAAAAAAAAATGTTCCCCCAAAAACCTGTTAGGAGTACGTTTCAGGCAATTTAAAGTTGATTGGTAGTGACTTTTTTTTTGGTCCCTAACATTCATCGAGCTCTGGACTTAGTAATTTTTTTTCCGTTACAATGGTGTCACTACCGAAACGAAAAAAAAAATTGTTCCCCCAAAAACCTGTTAGGAGTACGTTTCAGGCAATTTAAAGTTGATTGGTAGTGACTTTTTTTTTGGTCCCTAACATTCATCGAGCTCTGGACTTAGTAATTTTTTTCCCGTTTCGGTAGTGACACTACCGAAACGGAAAAAAAATTGTTCCCCCAAAAACCTGTTAGGAGTACGTTTCAGGCAATTTAAAGTTGATTGGTAGTGACTTTTTTTTTGGTCCCTAACATTCATCGAGCTCTGGACTTAGTCATTTTTTTTCCCGTTTCGGTAGTGACACTACCGAAACGAAAAAAAAAGTGTTCCCCCAAAAACCTGTTAGGAGTACGTTTCAGGCAATTTAAAGTTGATTGGTAGTGACTTTTTTTTTGGTCCCTAACATTCATCGAGCTCTGGACTTAGTCATTTTTTTTCCCGTTTCGGTAGTGACACTACCGAAACGAAAAAAAAAATGTTCCCCCAAAAACCTGTTAGGAGTACGTTTCAGGCAATTTAAAGTTGATTGGTAGTGACTTTTTTTTTGGTCCCTAACATTCATCGAGCTCTGGACTTAGTAATTTTTTTTCCATTTCGGTAGTGACACTACCGAAACAAAACAAAAAAATGTTCCCCCAAAAACCTGTTAGGAGTACGTTTCAGGCAATTTAAAGTTGATTGGTAGTGACTTTTTTTTTGGTCCCTAACATTCATCGAGCTCTGGACTTAGTCATTTTTTTCCCGTTTCGGTAGTGACACTACCGAAACGAGAAAAAAAAATGTTCCCCCAAAAACCTGTTAGGAGTACGTTTCAGGCAATTTAAAGTTGATTGGTAGTGACTTTTTTTTTGGTCCCTAACATTCATCGAGCTCTGGACTTAGTAATTTTTTTCCCGTTTCGGTAGTGACACTACCGAAACGAAAAAAAAATTGTTCCCCCAAAAACCTGTTAGGAGTACGTTTCAGGCAATTTAAAGTTGATTGGTAGTGACTTTTTTTTTGGTCCCTAACATTCATCGAGCTCTGGACTTAGTAATTTTTTTTCCATTTCGGTAGTGACACTACCGAAACGGGGAAAAAAATGTTCCCCCAAAAACCTGTTAGGAGTACGTTTCAGGCAATTTAAAGTTGATTGGTAGTGACTTTTTTTTTGGTCCCTAACATTCATCGAGCTCTGGACTTAGTCATTTTTTTTCCGTTTCGGTAGTGACACTACCGAAACGAAAAAAAAAATGTTCCCCCAAAAACCTGTTAGGAGTACGTTTCAGGCAATTTAAAGTTGATTGGTAGTGACTTTTTTGGTAGCACTTTACAATAATGACCCGTTATAAAGCATTTATAAACGTTTATAAGTAGTTTGTAAACTATTAACAAATCATTAACAACCTGTTTGTTCACATTCGTAAATGATTACTAAAACCTTTATAACTACAGTTACAAATCATTTGTAAAGTATTAGTACGTAGTGAACTATTCATGAATAAGCCATTTATATACATCTGTAAAAGATTATTAAATGATTTGTAACGACCCATTCTAAAGCATTTATAAACGTTTATAAGCAGTTTGTAGACTATTAACAAATCATTAACAACCTGTTTATTGACATTCGTAAATGATTACTAAAACCTTTATAACTACGGTTACAAATCATCTATAAAGGTATTAGTAACTATTCATGAATAAGCCATGTATAATACATCTGTAAATGATTATTAAATCATTTGTAACTGATGTTACATAATATATGCAAGCTATTGGTAGCTTGTTCATGTTTAACATATGCTTTGTTAAACATTCCTAAAGTATCTATAAATCCTTAGTACATGTTATTATGTGCCCTATAGTAAAGTGAAGACAGTTCATCATTTACAACTGTCTGTTAATGTGTTTGTTCATGTTTAACATGCTTTGTAAAACATTCCTAAAATATCTATAAATCCTTTGTACATGTTATTATGTGCCCTACAGTAAAGTGAAGACAGTTCATCATTTATGACTGTCTGTTAATGTGGACTTTCTCCTTACCTGTTGCAAACTACCTGGCTTTCATGAATGCAGACACCAAACAATTACTAGAATTATCATTCATGTTAAGCAAATGATGCGTAAGACATTCGTAAAGAGTATGTAAACCATTTGTGGTGTTAGGGACCAAAAAAGTCACTACAAAGTACTACCAATCAACTCTAAATTGCCTGAAACGTACTCCTAACAGGTTTTTGGGGGGACGATTTTGGCCTCCACACTTAGTGATTATTTCGGATTTAACTTTCGTTTCGGTGGTGACCAACTTTCGTTTCGGTAGTTTGATTACAAAATGTAAGTTGTGTAAAAAATAATCTGACTATACTAAGTTGTTATTTGTTTGTTTAAGTCAGGCTATACTCTACTCAGAGTCATAAGTTTACAAAATGTACTAAAGTACAGTGAAGGTCTGTGCGGTTTGTCTTCATCACTGAAAATAAAGTACATGTAAACTGATGTCATGTGCAGTTGGGGTGAAGAAACACAACCATTTCACTCCTAATAATACCTATTTGATTTGACATCCTGACTTGCTGCTGTAGCTGAGGCTTGAACCTGTTACCTGCGGCTCACTAGTCAGTGACTCTATCCATTCACCTACAGCTGTTTCCTTGGAATCTGCGGTTCTGAAACTTTTTGTTGTCAACCCCCCAAATTGACATGTATTTGGGCAGTGGACCCCAATGTGAAAAGATGTAGTGTCAGGGCCCCCCATGAAAAAGATTTATATTTATGCTGTAACACATTTTTTTTAAAGTTATTTGTCTTGTTTGTTGTTCAAGTCAAAGCACCAGGAAGGCTGTACTTGTCAGCCATCTGTTAGCTCAATGGGTTGAGACGCAGTATTCATGATCCAGAGGCCATGAGTTCAAATCCCATTGATGTCTTTCCTATGATTCTTTCCTTTGCAGACTGGCTTCCAGAAGATCAACTGAAAACTACCAGGAAGGCTGTACTTGTCAGCCATCTGTTAGCTCAATGGGTTGAGACGCAGTATTCATGATCCAGAGGCCATGAGTTCAAATCCCATTGATGTCTTTCCTATGATTCTTTCCTTTGCAGACTGGCTTCCAGAAGAGCAACTGAAAACTACCAGGAAGGCTGTACTTGTCAGCCATCTGTTAGACTGAGAGAACGAGAGCAATCCATGGTCTCGAAGGGCGGATCCAAACCCAGGCGCCCGGAGCAGGCGCGTCCTCCGATTGCTTCACCAATCTATGTCCCCGCCCCCCCCCCCCCCTCCCCCCTCCCCCCCCCCGGTCTGTGCACGGAGCAGGCTGACGTCACCAAATTTAGAGCGACGCCCCTCTGCACTCTGAATGGTTAGGAGATAACAAGCTTCAAAGACCATCGTTCCTGCATCGTTCCCCCAGACTTTTTTCTTTTGTAACAAAAAAAATGGCTGGGTTTCCGAGGCTAGCCATCTGTTAACTCAATGGGTTGAGACGCAGTATACATGATCCAGAGGCCATGAGTTCAAATCCCACTGGTGTCTTTACTGTGATGCTTCCCTTTGCAGACTAACTTCTAGAAAAACAAGTTAAAACCACCAGGAAACCTGTAACTCTCAGCAAAACAGCATAGCTCAACTGGTAGAGCGTCTGTCCCATGACTTGACTTGACTTGAGTGGGTTCGATTCCCACTCGAGTCAAGTGTCCCCGGTAACTTGGGGCAACGGATAAATTGACTGATATCCTTAGTGATGCTTCCCTTTGCAGACTAACTTCTAGAAAAACAAGTTAAAACCACCAGGAAACCTGTAACTCTCAGCCAACAGCATAGCTCAACTGGTAGAGCGTCTGTCCAATAATATGACTTGACTTGACTTGAGTGGGTTAGATTCCCACTCGAGTCAAGTGTCCCCGGTAACTTGGGGCAACGGATAAATTGACTGATATCCTTAGTGATGCTTCCCTTTGCAGACTAACTTCTAGAAAAACAAGTTAAAACCACCAGGAAACCTGTAACTCTCAGCCTACAGCATAGCTCAACTGGTAGAGCGTCTGTCCAATAACATGACTTGACTTGACTTGAGTGGGTTCGATTCCCACTTGAGTTAAGTGTCCCCGGTATCTTGGGGCAACGGATAAATTGACTGATATCCTTAGTGATGCTTCCCTTTGCAGACTAACTTCTAGAAAACAAGTTAAAACCACCAGGAAACCTGTAACTCTCAGCCAACAGCATAGCTCGACTGGTAGAGCGTCTGTCCAATAACATGACTTGACTTGACTTGAGTGGGTTCGATTCCCACTCGAGTCAAGTGTCCCAGGTAACTTGGGGCAACGGATAAATTGACTGATATCCGTAGAATAACTTGTAGGAGTGTGCTGGTTCAAATCCAGTCACCACCTTAGTAACTGAAACCGAATCTGTCCAATTCGGTCTCAGTTACTGAGATAGATAGAGGGTGTGTAGAGTAGGCGGAGTAGAGTAGTGAGTAGAGTAGGGGTAGAGTAAAGAGGGAATATAGTCGGGCAGTAGGAGTAGGAGTAGGTCCCAGAAGGGCCCAGAGTAGGGGGAGGAGTAGGAATACTCCTCCCCCTACTCTGGGCCCTACTCCCCCCCCTATTCCTACTCCTCCCCCTTTTGGGACCTACTCCTACTCCTCCCCCTACTCCCCGACTATATTCCCTCTTTACTCTACTCCGCCTACTCTACACACCCTCTATTTATCTCAGTAACTGAGACCGAATTGGCCAGATTCGGTTTCAGTTACTAAGGTTGTGACTGGATTTGAACCAGGACACTCCTACAAGTTATTCTACGGATATCAGTCAATTTATCCGCTGCTCCAATTACCGGGGACTTGACGTTAGTGGGAATCGAACCCAGGACCGCTCGGTCCTGGGTTGAACTGGATTTGAACCAGCACACTCCTACAAGTTATTTTACGGATATCAGTCAATTTATCCGTTGCCCCAAGTTACCGGGGACACTTGCCTTGAGTGGGAATCGAACCCACTCAAGTCAAGTCAAGCCATGTTATTGGACAGACGCTCTACCAGTTGAGCTAAGCTGTTGGCTGAGAGTTACAGGTTTCCTGGTGGTTTTAACTTGTTTTTCTAGAAGTTATTCTGCAAAGAGAAGCATCACGAAGAATATCAGTCAATTTATCCGTTGCCCCAAGTTACCGGGGACACATGACTCGGAGTGGGAATCGAACCCACTCAAGTCAGGTCAAGTCATGTTATTGGACAGACGCTCTACCAGTTGAGCTAAGCTGTTGGCTGAGAGTTACAAGTTTCCTGGTGGTTTTAACTTGTTTTTCTAGAAGTTAGTCTGCAAAGGGAAGCATCACTAAGGACATCAGTCAATTTATCCGTTGCCTCAAGTTACCGGGGACACTTGACTCAAGTGGGAATCGAACCCACTCAAGTCAAGTCAAGTCATTGGACAGACGCTCTACCAGTTGAGCTAAGCTGTTGGCTGAGAGTTACAGGTTTCCTGGTGGTTTTAACTTGTTTTTCTAGAAGTTAGTCTGCAAAGGAACGCATCACAGTAAAGACACCAGTGGGATTTGAACTCATGGCCTCTGGATCATGTATACTGCGTCTCAACCCATTGAGCTAACAGATGGCTGACAAGTACAGCCTTCCTGGTAGTTTTCAGTTGATCTTCTGGAAGCCAGTCTGCAAAGGAAAGAATCATAGGAAAGACATCAATGGGATTTGAACTCATGGCCTCTGGATCATGAATACTGCATCTCAACCCATTGAGCTAACAGATGGCTGACAAGTACAGCCTTCCTGGTAGTTTTCAGTTGATCTTCTGGAAGCCAGTCTGCAAAGGAAAGAATCATAGGAAAGGCATCAATGGGATTTGAACTCATGGCCTCTGGATCATGTATACTGCGTCTCAACCCATTGAGCTAACAGTTGGATGACAAATTTAGCCTTCCTGGTAGTTTTCAGTTGATCTTCTGGAAGCCAGTCTGCAAAGGAAAGAATCATAGGAAAGACATCAATGGGATTTGAACTCATGGCCTCTGGATCATGAATACTGCGTCTCAACCCATTGAGCTAACAGATGGCTGACAAGTAAATCCGAAATAATCACTAAGTGTGGAGGCCAAAATCGTCCCCCCAAAAACCTGTTAGGAGTACGTTTCAGGCAATTTAGAGTTGATTGGTAGTACTTTGTAGTGATTTTTTTGGTCCCTAACACCACAAATGGTTTACATACTCTTTACGAATGTCTTACGCATCATTTGCTTAACATGAATGATAATTCTAGTAATTGTTTGGTGTCTGCATTCATGAAAGCCAGGTAGTTTGCAACAGGTAAGGAGAAAGTCCACATTAACAGACAGTCATAAATGATGAACTGTCTTCACTTTACTGTAGGGCTCATAATAACATGTACAAAGGATTTATAGATATTTTAGGAATGTTTTACAAAGCATGTTAAACATGAACAAACACATTAACAGACAGTTGTAAATGATGAACTGTCTTCACTTTACTATAGGGCACATAATAACATGTACTAAGGATTTATAGATACTTTAGGAATGTTTAACAAAGCATATGTTAAACATGAACAAGCTACCAATAGCTTGTATATATTATGTAACATCAGTTACAAATGATTTAATAATCATTTACAGATGTATTATACATGGCTTATTCATGAATAGTCACTAATACCTTTATGACCTTGATGATTTGTAACCGTAGTTATAAAGGTTTTAGTAATCATTTACGAATGTCAATAAACAGGTTGTTAATGATTTGTTAATAGTCTACAAACTGCTTATTAACGTTTATAAATGCTTTAGAATGGGTCATTACAAATGATTTAATAATCTTTTACAGATGTATATAAATGGCTTATTCATGAATAGTTCACTACTTACTAATACTTTACAAATGATTTCTAACTGTAGTTATAAAGGTTTTAGTAATCATTTACGAATGTGAACAAACAGGTTGTTAATGATTTGTTAATAGTCTACAAACTACTTATAAACGTTTATAAATGCTTTATAACGGGTCATTATTGTAAAGTGCTACCACTTTTTTTTTGGTCCCTAACATTCATCGAGCTCTGGACTTAGTAATTTGTTTTCCGTTTCGGTAGTGACACAATGGTGTCACTACCGAAACGAAAAAAAAATTGTTCCCCCAAAAACCTGTTAGGAGTAGGAGTTGATTGGTAGTGACTTTTTTTTTATCCCTAACATTCATCGAGCTCTGGACTTAGTCATTTTTTTTCCGTTTCGGTAGTGACACTACCGAAACGAAAAAAAAAAATGTTCCCCCAAAATCCTGTTAGGAGTACGTTTCAGGCAATTTAAAGTTGATTGGTAGTGACTTTTTTTTTGGTCCCTAACATTCATCGAGCTCTGGACTTAGTCATTTTTTTTCCGTTTCGGTAGTGACACTACCGAAACGAGAAAAAAAAATGTCCCCCAAAAACCTGTTAGGAGTACGTTTCAGGCAATTTAAGGTTGATTGGTAGTGACTTTTTTTTTGGTCCCTAACATTCATCGAGCTCTGGACTTAGTCATTTTTTTTCCGTTTCGGTAGTGACACTACCGAAACGAAAAAAAAAAGTTCCCCCAAAAACCTGTTAGGAGTACGTTTCAGGCAATCTAAAGTTGATTGGTAGTGACTTTTTCTTTGGTCCCTAACATTCATCGAGCTCTGGACTTAGTCATTTTTTTTCCGTTTCGGTAGTGACACTACCGAAACGAAAAAAAAAAGTTCCCCCAAAAACCTGTTAGGAGTACGTTTCAGGCAATTTAAAGTTGATTGGTAGTGACTTTTTTTTTGGTCCCTAACATTCATCGAGCTCTGGACTTAGTCATTTTTTTTCCGTTTCGGTAGTGACACTACCGAAACGAAAAAAAAAAGTTCCCCCAAAAACCTGTTAGGAGTACGTTTCAGGCAATTTAAAGTTGATTGGTAGTGACTTTTTTTTTGGTCCCTAACATTCATCGAGCTCTGGACTTAGTCATTTTTTTTCCGTTTCGGTAGTGACACTACCGAAACGAAAAAAAAAAGTTCCCCCAAAAACCTGTTAGGAGTACGTTTCAGGCAATTTAAAGTTGATTGGTAGTGACTTTTTTTTTGGTCCCTAACATTCATCGAGCTCTGGACTTAGTAATTTTTTTTCCGTTTCGGTAGTGACACAATGGTGTCACTACCGAAACGAAGAAAAAAAATTGTTACCCCAAAAACCTGTTAGGAGTACGTTTCAGGCAATCTAAAGTTGATTGGTAGTGACTTTTTCTTTGGTCCCTAACATTCATCGAGCTCTGGACTTAGTAATTTTTTTTCCGTTTCGGTAGTGACACTACCGAAACGGAAAAAAAAAAGTTCCCCCAAAAACCTGTTAGGAGTACGTTTCAGGCAATTTAAAGTTGATTGGTAGTGACTTTTTTTGTGGTCCCTAACAATAATATATATATATATATATATATATATATATATATATATATACACACATACATGTGTTTTGCTTTTAAGCAGTCAATCTGAAAAACAATGAGTTTTCCCACACTTATTAAATTCTTATGCGGAAAATCGAAGATCTACAAGCCTGAAAAAAATTGTAGGCTATAACGGCGACCCCCGGGACGGCACTGCAGATATATAAATAGATGGATTCCATGTAATCTCAACATTGCATGCATGGCGCATTTAATAGAATTGTAGATTAGTAGGCGATATCGCCGATATTCACTTAAACTCCTCATGTTTAAGCCTAACAGAATTATATATTTATGGACTATATATTTATGGACTTGTATATAAATTGTATATATTTTTGGACGACTTGTGCATTTAATTTGTCGGCCACGCTTTCTTGCTTATTATACATTTTACTTCCTCGTATGATTCCGGGGAGACATCAAATTTCTCTTTTGGGTCTTGATTCCCAAGACTCAAGGTCTTGAGTCGAACGAATTACTCCCGCAGAGACATCAAATTTCTCTTTTGGGCCTTAAGTCTTGGGACTCATGGCCCAAAAGAGAAATTTGATGTCTCCACGGGAGTAATTCGTTCGACTCAAGACTCTTTTGGGTCTTGAGTCTTGGGACTAAGACTCAAATCCTGGAAATCAAATCCTGGAAGTGGCAAATCAGCATGTGTCTGTCTCCCTGGGGTCTAGTGCTGTAATAAGGATAGACTCCTGTGTTCTTGGCTGTTGCTGACAATAAGCCCACTTGCATGAGCCAAATGCCTTTAATTAATTTGGTGGAATGACCCATCACGTTCATGTAATGTCAATGTACAAAGGTCAGTGTGTTGGTTAGCTCTGTTGGAAGAGCTCTTGACTTCAGACCACAAGGTCATGGGATCAAATCCCAGCATAGGATCCTTGGCATCTGAGCAATCTGGCTCCTACGGGGCTACTATCTTTTTTCGCCTTTATCATAAAGGTTGCTGGACAATATATAGAGGATGAAATGCATAATTTATTAAATAATATAAAGGTAATATCAAATACATTGTAGAAAATGAGAGACATGACACTTTATTCATGGGGTACCAGGAGTGCCAGGGGTGGGGGTCTGGGCCATCACCTGTACTCACCTGGCATAAAAGGGGCTCTGAGAGCAGCTTGAGCCTTGAGCTCATGGAACGCCACTGTTCCATGAGCTACTGCTGTTCAGCCACAGAGAAGAACGCCGCTCTGGTTTTGGGCTCCATTATTGGTCAAGTTCAAGGATTCTGCTATCGACTTTCATGGTCTTTTATAGGAATACATGAAGCCTGGCTTTACCATCCTGGCTCGACACAGCCTGGTTTTACAAGGTCTAGCTCGCCCTCAGTAAAGTTGAAATATTCATTTTAGAACTCTTAACTCTCAAGAATTCATCGTTAGCTTTTACAAAAGGAATATTATTTTTTTACCCGTGTCACCTGGCCGCTCAGGCACCAACAACCCATCAAGCATTAGAAGACGACTTCTATACATTAAACATGTGATGGTGTAGTAGTGGACTAATGCTCAAACTCAGCACTGCAGGTTTCCATGTTCAAGTCCCAGACCTACTGTAGTTGAATGTGAAATTGCGGTGAATTTGTTAAAATAAACAAACTTCAAAAGTACTCAGTCTTTCAGTAGAGTTCAGCATAAACCTGCAGAAGTCTCACAGCTTATTGCAATATTGCATGCTTAGTAAGGTCACTGCAGTTTTTACTGCAGGGCAGGCTCTACTACAGGAACTGTTTGGAGGAAACAAATATGAGGAATAGTCTGGTTTCTAGTTGGTAGATGACACCCTAACTTAACGCTGTGATTTCGGAGATAGCAGATAGTCATGAAATACATGAGACTGCACCAGTTCAAAGAGACCAGACTCACATGCTGTGTTTAAACACTTATGTCTGTATTCACAACATTTACAGTACATGGAATTGTGTCCTTCAAATGCCACTCCACAGCAAACACTATGTTGCTGTGTATGTACAGGAATATATCTCCACAGAGGGTTCTGTGTGTACGTTTAAACTATACAGTTCTTTTGTTAAAATCTTTTACAAAACACAGGCACATACTGTAGCAGCCGTTTAAAAACACACTGAACCAAAGGAAAGACAAGCAATCAAAGTGATCAGCCGTCACCATGCACTGTTGTTCAGAGCAGATCAAAACCCATTCCATTCTGAAAGGTTAAACCCGTCAAACACTCCGGTTCAGAGATCATTTATAAACTTGACATCCCTTTACAAAGTGTTTTAATACAGATAAGCACAAAGACAATTTTCCTTTATCTTCTGAACCAAGTGTTATTTATTCAAAGCATCGCTCCATTACCGTTGCTAAATAACCCATGTACATAAATACCATAGATACTGACAGTCATAGCTCATGTTTATTAGAATCTGGACCAGGGTTGTTTACTCTTAAGCCCTGGTACACAGGGACCACTGGTACTGCTGGTATTCTGTACTACCAAGTGTTTACATTAACGACTAGTGCTTGGTTAGTCTTAGAAACCAGCAGTACCAGGTGTCATGAAGGCACATAAACAAACTCTTTTACACACCACTCAGGTTCTGAGTAAGGGATTCCATCAGGAAAATACTTGAATTAAACATTCTAGTAGTTCATTGTGAATCTACAGTACAAGTGTTAGGTTCCATTAATTAAAGAACTGGACTTCAGAGTTTGGCCTTGGTCGTGAAGAAGCTCATGATAGCTTGCATGCACTCGTCTGACAACCACCTCTCCACCAGACGCTCCACCTCTGCATCGTTCACAGCATGGAGACGCTCCTTCTCCACCCCACGAATCAACTGTTTAGAGAGAGCCAGAGACTGATGGACACATGAGAGAGAGGGGGGGTAGAGAGATAGAGGAAGATAAGAGGGAGAGAGAGGAATAGAGAGGGGTAGAGTAAGACAGAGGGAGTCAGAAAGATACATTTTCAGCTGCACATCAACATAAAAGAGTACAACAGAAGAGTTTTGAGTGCAGTTCTTCCATCTCATGACATCTCCATCCATTTGTAGCCATTTCTGAGTTTAGAGTGGATTTTCTCCATCGATCCATATAAAGAATTCATCGTCAGCTTTTACACAGCCGTATGTTTCATTCACTCACTCATTAGCTTCCCGGTCCATTTGTAGCCGTTTGAGTTTTAAGTGGACTTTTTGTCCATCATACTGTAACAAAGAAAGAATTCTCCATTTTCATCCACTTGCTAGCTTTGGATGAAAGCTTTTAGAAAGTCAAATGTTTTCGTTTTTAGACTGGATTTTGTCCGTCACTCCATCCATTGGTCGTTTGTGTCATTCAATCACTCAATATCATCCCAGGCTAAATGATGCTCTAACTCAACTAATGGTTCATGAAACACATCATACTGTAAGTTCTTGTGCCATTGTCAGAGAGGTGCTCAAAAATAACAAAATCCTTTCATTTATATTAACGTGGAAACAGTTTCACCATGTCAGCCTCAGCCTGGCTACACTGCACTACTCACAAAGACTCTTCCCTGCCAGGGAACTGTGCACAGAACACACACTGGTATACCCAAGTCCTTTTTTTCTCAAATTCAAACCTGTGCAATATAAAGGACTGGCACAAAAATTATCCTATCAAACATCAAATGCATAAATACAGTATGAAGCAGGCCCTAATAAGTCACCATGATGGAAATACAGCATGTCCATTGTTGTGCCCTATAGGACCTATAGTACACAACAATGGACATAAAATGTACATTGTTGTGTCCTACTGCAGGCAACTTCTCGCCAGTTCTCGCGTGGATAATTCAATAAAATACTGAGCGACTTAATATTCAGATTTTTTTTTAATAACGAGAAGTCCAATGTTAATGTAGTGGAGTAAAAGTAGAATGTTCTTATCTTAAAAGTATTGAAGAATCATGATGAATATATAACTATAAAAAAAATATCCGTTAGTATTCTAACAAAGTACTTGTGCTTCGGTACTTTTAAACCACTGGAAATAAAGTACCCTGTGCATTCAGGCAGTTGACAAGCTGAGATGGCTCAGAAGAATTTTCATTTCAAAACATTGTTGTCGCAGAATGACAGTTATGCTGCAAAATGCTTCATAGCATAAATGAATTCATATTATAATACAATGTATGTAGAGTTATAATGCACTATGATCTTTGGCAAAAGAAAAGGTTTGCGAGTGTACCTTAATTATGAAATATTAACTTGACTTTTAAGTAATGCTTTATAAGAGTATTGGTACAGATGTGCCACTTCAAAACTTCACATGTCCTGCCATCGCCAAGACAGTACATTTTCAGGGGATTCCCAGGGCAATAAGAGGGACAAAGAAGGGCATTTAAAATGCTGAATTATTTTGATGATCACTGCTTTTATGATGCTAATTAATTTGAGCAACTGGTCAAATCACCTTTCGCCTCATAATGAGTCTGACACCTTATTCAACACACATTCTTTTGTTCTCATGTATATGGATGTCTGTTGAAGGGAAAAACGGGGGTGTGTAGTGACAACTTCCTTTCAGGGGCAAAACAGTGCATTTTAAGGGCAGAAAAGGGAGGGAAAAAAAGCATTTTCAGGCCACTTTCAGGCCACTTTCAGGGAAAGAACAGTAACGTGTGAAGTTTTGAAGTGGCACATCTGTATGAAGCATTATGAGTACTTGAGTACTATAATTGTGTTATAAGGCTAAGCAAATTATAATGCAATATAAGTATGTTATAAAACGTGCTTCATATCAGATGAGTTATTAGATTAATACAAAGTATACTTGTAGTGTGTGTGTGTGTGTGTGTGTGTGTGTGTGTGTGTGTGTGTGTGTGTGTGTGTGTGTGTGTGTGTGTGTGTGTGTTATACATACATTGCGTGGTAGTTTGGCGTAGGCCTGCAGTCTGGTCCACACCTCTGTCTGGAAGGAACTCTCTGGAAACACCTCAGTAACCAAACCTTGTTCACAGGCCTGCACTGCTGTTAACTTCTTATTAAACAATAACATCTCACTGGCCTAGAGAGAGAGAGAGAGAGAGAGAGAGAGAGAGAAACAGAACATCTGATGAAAATCCTGCATCACTGCACACTGCAGTAAATGTTTTGCTATAAACCCTTTGGTTTGCATGGAGACTCTTTAAATGCAGGGAGAAGAAGGTGATTTTTCCAACTCCTTGCACTGTCAGACACACTGGGTGATGTCTTAATAAATGGGTCATCATATTGTAAGCATTGCTGCTACCATAATCAAGCAGTTCTCAACCTGTGGGTCTGGAGCCCCAGGGGGGTCCCCAGATGACAGTAAAGTGACAATTTAAGGACTTTTAATAGCCTACCTAATACCTAGAAAACGATAAGAAATGAAAAAAGACCATTACTGCATCAAAAGTAAGCAACAAACTATACTATAAAAACTGGTCAAACAATATACGGTAAGAAAGAGGCAAATGTAATGCCTACAATTCCAAGTGCTTCTCAGGGTGGAGGGTCCCCAGTTCAAATATGATTATTTTGGGGGGGTCGGAAGCAAATGACACATCTGAAAACCTCATTAATATAACATTGAATACATCAAGTTGTAACTTGTTTTAGTTGACAAAGGTGGTGAAAGTCAACAATGTCACATTCACGCTGGCTTCAGTGTGAGATATATATATGTGTGTGTGTGTGTGTGTGTGTGTGTGTACGTGTGTGTACGTGTGTACGTGTGTACGTGTGTACGTGTGTGTGTGTGTGTGTGTGTGTGTGTGTGTGTGTGTGTGTGTACAGTACCTTAGCGACGCCCATCATCTTAGGGAAGGTGTAGGAAGAACAACCTTCAGGACTCTGACCCAACTGACTGAACGGAGTGTGAAATGTAGCCTAGAGAGAGACAGAAAGAGAGAGAGACATAAAGAGAGAGAGAAAGAGAGAGAGAGACAAAGAGAGAGATAAACATATGTCACAACAGTAAGGAGTTAGTAAGGAGTTATTAAGGCAAAGTGTTTATGTTTCTGTCCCTGATTATAATTTATTTTTATTTGTTTTCAATATTGGGAGTGCCACGTATTGTACAAAGTGTCAGTAGTGCAACCAGGCACGTCTAATCTGCACTGATCTACATGTCAGCATTTTAGGAGAGCGCCTTGTTTTTTCAGCTGAAAAAAAAACAAAAAAAACAAGAAACTCAAGTCACAAAAACACATGGCCTAACTCATGATACAAAAAACTAAACTGTATGAACTTTCATCTTTGTGTTTTGTCATGGCTAGTGTGGAATGCATGGTGTTTGTGTAATCATTATCCAAGTGTCAACTGTATGTATGTATGTTATATGTTTTCTCATTGTTTTACTGCTGCAAAAAGCTTTACCTTATCCTCTCAGTGTAGTGTGTGTGTGTGTGTGTGTGTGTGTGTGTGTGTGTGTGTGTGTGTGTGTGTGTGTGTGTACCCTCTCAGTAGCGTAGACGATGTCAAACAGACCCAGTACAGTGACAGACACTCCTACAGCAGGTCCATTCACCACAGCTATCAATGGCTTAGGAAAGTCTATGTAGGCCTTCACATACCCCCTACACACACACACACACACACACACACACACACACACACACACACACACACACACACACACACACACACACACACACACACACACACACACACGCACACGCACACGCACACGCACACGCACATCTAAATGCCACAGACTGTTTAAGACCCATAAAAGATACATTTTTTTGGGTCATCAACAGAAATTTGTATTTACTTAAGTTAATCAATAAACCAAAGCTACAGTGCAATCCATAACGTTTTTAGACACCTAAGCATTATTTTGATCAATCTGTATGGTGGCAGTATATAACTATATAATAATATAACGAACACAACTGCACTCTTCAACTGAGACATTTTAACTTCCTGTGGCCTGGCAGGACACCTACTGGTTGACACGAGGTATTACATTGATACAACTCAAATGGAAACGATCAAACGGATCAACCTAACCTGAGCAGCTCTCCTCCGTCTTTAGCCATCTGTTCCATTCCTCCTTCGGGGATCTTAGTGAAGTTGGTCAAGTCATTTCCACTGCAGTAGAAGTCTCCGGCACCTACAGTTTGTGTGTGTGTGTGGGTGTGACAAATGCTCTTTAGGAGTTGGAAGGTTCACTGGTGTTATTGCTGTCAGTTTGAAATCGTCTACAACAGTGTTTCCCAAACAATGGGTCACAGACCCATTTTTATGGGTAATGAGTACATTTCCTACAATTCTTTTTAGTTTTTATTTCAAATTATTTTCAAGTCAAACATTTTTCCAAAGACCCACCCACTCTTTACTCTTTACACCTATGATCATGTAATAATGCAACAATATATTTAGCCAGCATTCCTCTGTCATGGTCATTCTAAGGGAATTCAAATCACTCCGGGTTGAGTATGTGTCATGTAAGAGAGAGTGTGTGTGTGTGTGTGTGTACTGTACCAGTGAAGACCGTGATAACAGATTCATCTTTCGCTGCCTGCTCCAGAGCTCTGATGATCTCATGGTACATCTGGGGATGAGGAGAGCAATGTGAGTTTGATTTGATGTAATTGCTAGCAACCGTCATACATTATCTACGATGACAAAAACACAGTCAGAGACATTGTGGACCTCATACACAAAATCAAAAACATATGTAAATAATAAAGAGAATACGAGGAAGAACATATTTACAGTTAATACAAGTGTGCGCACATTTTTTTAGGAGGGCGATTTCATTACAGCCATTTTCTTTTTGTCATTTTTAACCCTAAAGCCCAATCTACAAGCGTACATATTTTCGATACATGACACCAGCACACAGCTAAGTATGAATCAGGCATAACTCCAACTCCAACCCCTTACCTCTAAATGTCAAACCTCAGCCTAACACAACCCAACCCTGAATATTTCAATTTCTAATTCTAATTGTAAGCCTAACTCCCCAAATCTGTTTTTTTAAAACCATTTCTCTTGTGGGGAGCAGGAAAATGGTCCTCACAATTATTTCCCAAAAAATTAATAATACTTGTGGGGACATTTGGTCCTCACAAGTATTGTAATACAAGTATACACACACCTCTGTTGTGATGGCATTTTTCTTGGCCGGACGGTTGAGTTTGATGGTGGTGATGTCATTCTCGGTGGTGACCATCAGCGTCTCATACACCGCTGCGCTCCCAGCAGGCTGGGCAGCCACTTGGACGGAGCCTCCCTCTGCCGTCACCAGGGAGCCAATCAGGTCGCAGTACTTCTGCCTGGCCTCCTCCTGATAGGCCAAACGGATAGGAGAAATAGATGATGCCTTTGTATTTTATACATTTAAAATGTACATATTTAATTTCATATAATACATTTAATTTCCAATTGAGAAAAAAATAAAGGAATTACAAAATTCATTAGTAGATAATATATCAATTTAAGAAACCACTGTTCCTTCTTTTATTATTGTCGTTTATTGTTGTTTGCAAAAGTATTCCACCCCTTTCACTTTGGCAAACCTCATTTCAATTAAGTACACAAGGACAAGGTACCCTTCAGAAGCACCTTAATTAGTTTTATTAGGTCAATAGTGTACAATCAGAAGAAACAATCTAAATTAGTTGGCTGGTCAATAGTGTACAATCAGAAGGAACAATCAAAGTTTTTTAATAGGAAAGACCTTCAGTTAATGAAAAACTTAAGGGCCCCTACACACTGCCCGACATTTGAAATGGTCGGCAAGTAAACAGATCGTTAAGCATTTCACATTGCACAAGTTTCTCTCATGAAATCGGGCTATATTATATCGTTGTGGTTCTTGCAAGATTGATTGGTCGGCGACAGGGGTTCACTCATTGCAAAATATTTCACCACGATGTGATCCCGACTCAATACATTCATTCGTTTTTATTCCAAACGTCTCACGAAAACATGATAGGCTCCTGTGATATATGCGCGAGACCGAGACAGGACGCCAATGATTGACATTAAATAATTCTCTATTTCTCTGTATGTCTCTCTCTCTCTCTGAAACAAACGTTTCAAAAAGTCAACCACGGTACAATTCAGATCAGAAGCAGTGTTGCCGTGTCCACTTATTATAAGCGAGTTGCTTGTAAAAAAAATTGGTGGTTGTGTTTATTTTTTAACTTATTTCTAAGTGCAGTTGCTTATTTGGCCTTGTTTCCTAATGTTGTTCATTTGTATATAGGTTTAAAGTGCTCATGCGGCCTAGTCGCTTTTGTTGGGCTTGTTTTCATAGACCTGGTTGCTTATTTCTCTCGCAAAATCTGGCAATACTGTTCAGAGACACACGTCTCACACACACACACCACACACCACACAACACACAGCTCTCTCTCTGCAAGCCCTATACTGTACCTCTCAAATAAACAGCCCATCCTCGAGCAGACTCGCTCACTCTCACGTTTTATAATGTTTAACTTAACACAGATTGATGTTTAATACATTAATACAAAAAGCTCCCCAATAGCCAAATCAGGTCAAATATCATACAGTGTGTAGGGGTCTTAAGGCAAAGTCTCAATCATGTGACTGTTACATTCCAGTCTCTGAACTCCTATACCCCAACCCCATTTTTTTTAGGGGTGCTGACTGCTGAGGTGCTTTTAATACAGGACCTGGGGAGCAGTTAGGGTTTAACCCATTAAGACCTGGAACGTATCTGTCATTTTTTTATTTGAGCTAAAAAGCATTCTTTTACACTTTGGCTATTCAAAAATAGCAGATATACAAGGAGCTTGTACATCTGCTATTTTTGAGAAATAGTGAAAATGTGTGCAAATCTTTGAATATATATATTTTTAAAGCGAACATTTTTAACTCAAATCTTTGCTTCTGGGGGTCCCTGGAACAAAATATTTTGAGATGGGGGTCGGCGGCCAAAAACATATAATTCTGGGGGTCCTTGACATGAAAAAGATTGAGCACCACTGATATAGAAACATACGTTTTTCAGAATACTTGGGATTTAGGAGACATGTAGAATCGGCTTCAGGTCTAAATAGTCCATGAGCCAGAGCCCCAAAATTGAGCAATGATTATCAAAAGAGTGGGCAAAACCAAACCTATATTAAATTGTTCATAGGGTCAATACGAGTAAATAAATATATGATAACCTTTCCACAGGAGTAGCTTTTTCATGGTTATCACACATTTTGTTATTTTCCCCATACGTACATGACAGGTGAAAAAATGACAACATTTAAAAAAGAGTTATCATAATGAAACTTCCTGAGTTGATTACTTACATGAAGACAATGATTTATCGTATTACAAGTTTTCTGAAATTGTATATTTAAATATGCAAATTATGCATTAGGAAAATATGCCCGAATTCGCATAACTTTCCAGAATCAACATTGGAACATTGGACAAAGCCAGAGTGAACATTCTTATTTCATTTTGTTAAGATGTTGGAGTCAAAGGTTTTTAACGAGGGAATATTCAATACCTGGCTCAATTTTGGGGCTCTGGCTCATGGACTAAATGCCTAATTTGCATATTTAAATAAACAATTTCAGAAAACTTGTAATACGATAAATCATTGTCTTCATGTAAGTAATCAACTCAGGAAGTTTCATTATGATAACTCTTTTTTAAATTTTGTTATTTTTTCACCTGTCATGTACGTATGGGGAAAACAATTTAATATAGGTTTGGTTTTGCCCACTCTTTCGATAATGAAATCTCGTCTGGCTCATGGACTAAAATGGGTTGCTCATGGACACTGGGTGGACCGGGAGGCGAACCAGCTGTGACATTTGGACTCCCATGCAGCCTCTACCCATTCAGCTATGGCTGCCCCCAAAACCAGTATCCACTTAACCCATTAAGACCGGGAACACACACGCTACTGTGCCATTTTAGATATTTTAGCTTTAACCATTGTTTTATACTTTGGGCTATTCAAAAATAGCAGATATACAAGCTTGTCCGCACAGCACAACATGTTGTGCAAATCTTTGAATACATATATTTGTTTGCTTTGCTTCTGGAGGTCCCTGGAACAAAAGTGAAAGTGGTTAATGGCTACTACATAAATCATAAAAGGACATCACAAGATTAAAGATCATATTCTATTATTATCATTAAACTACATATTTACTACCTGCGATATGGAGCCCAGGGATTTCCATGCGTCCCATTTAACCTTGTTGATGAAGTCCAACATCCCTGGTTTAGGAGTGTTGCAAGGTCCTTGTGTAGCCTGGTGGAGTACAACATGGTAGATGGGTAAACCCATTAAACGCAGACATGCTCACTCTCTCACTCACTGCTCTCTCCACCTTACACACGACCCACCCTCAGCTCACAAATACTTTCTCTACCATTCCACAAGAGCTTTTTCCAGGGAATCTCAATTCACACCAACATTGTTTAAGATGTTGGTCTCATGTAAGCACTGTCATGATGGTCGAGTACCGGCAGAATGGTGCTTTTCATTCACAGTTCACTCTCAAGTGATGGAATAACAATGCAGGCATTCTGACAAGGTATGGTGACATGATATTGACAGTACGAAATATACAGTACCAGCACACGGTCTGTTCCCACAGGACACCAAAATTAAACATACCGGCAGGCAGCAGGCAATTGAAACGAGTGGGAACGGGGTTAATATCACGGCACCCTACCTTGTCAGAAAGGAATAATTATGTTACTGACTCGCATTGTAGTTGGACAGTGGACACTCCATGCAAATATATTTTACACCTTTCTCTTAGTTATTGCTCTTTAGGAAGATTTTTGTTCATTGAACAATGTCACCCTGGGTGTAGGCAGCCTCTCACACACACACACACACACACACACACACACACACACACACACACACACACACACACACACACACACACACACACACACACACACACACACACACACACACACACACACACACACACACACACACACACACACACACACACACACACACACACACACACACATCTCGCTACCCATGCTCTCATGTAAATCTTTTACACAGCAATGTACAGGTATTCCAGTAGAAACACAGCTTTGGACACCTCAAAATCAAATTAAAAACGTACCACACTTCCTCAAAATGCTATTCTGGTGTTAGTCATAATGTATATTCATGGGACCCGGGTATTACGTTTATGGTACTATGTACGCAATTACAAAATCTAAGTATCTCATCATAATTGCATTTTTATGAAATGTGGCAAGTTTCAATGTAATTGTGTAGTGTTTAAAATGGCATCAGACTTCCATAATAATGGAATCAGAAATACATACATATATATTTAAAAACAAAAAACTGTTGTCAGGATGAAAAATGTACCATTATCCTTTGTGTCTTTTTTGTAATAAGAAATACACAACACTATGCAGCAACAATATAGAGAAGGCTCCACTCTCTGCAGCATTTTGAACTGCCTTGTTGTTGACATTTGCTATACCTATAAACTTGCCTTGCCTTCAGTGTTCTAGGGTTATGGTCTCATCCTCTCTCTCTCTCTAAAACTGGAAGAAGCAGAGAGGATGAGGCGTAGACACATACAGCTTGGTTTGCAGTAGTTGCTGGCTGACCGTACCTGTTTGAAGAGGCCGTAGATCTGGAGTTTAGCCTCATTCCCAGGGTCATTCTTCAGGGTACCCATTTGGCTCTTAGCATTGTTGAACTCCTCCACCGTAGCTACAACACAGGTAACACAATTTGTAGTATCACTTATAATGGATCTGTGCAGGTGATGAGTTGTAGCAAATAAAAGGAACACAATAACAAATGCAAATGTATCAACACTGAGCTTTAATACAAAACATTCTACAAACCCATCATAGGAGAGGCACTGGTGTGGAACTTCAGACTGGGAATGACTGATGGATGGACTGACCTGAGAGAGAGGTGGGTGAAAAGATGATAATGTTTTACACATTATATTGTCCCATTATTACAGTGAGAGTTTCTGTCTAGCAGCATTGTGTTATTTATGTTGTGTCCTCTCTGTATATAATATCTGCATCTACATTCCCATACTGACTGTGTGTGTGTGTGTGTGTGTGTGTGTGTGTGTGTGTGTGTGTGTGTGTGTGTGTGTGTGTGTGTGTGTGTGTGTGTGTGTGTGTGTGTGTGTGTGTGTGTGTGTGTGTGTGTGTGTGTGTGTTGTATCCATCTGCAAGTGAGTACAGTGTATTGCTGTATTGTTCATTGTTGTACAATTCTTTTACTCTTTGCTGCTGTAACACCATGAATGGGACTGGAACCGTCTCCCAGTTACCCTGAAGGCAGAGCCCCACATTCTCAGCCTTCAAAGGACAATTAAAACAGTGGTTGAAAGATAAACCAGACATGCAATAGCTTATATTTTTATAGACTAGGCCTACTCTAAATTAATAGATAGATAGATAGATATATAGATAAATAGATTTGAATATAAGCCTATTGTTGATGTACCTTGAGTGAGTTTTGTTGCTAACTTGTATCGTTGTTATATGTCTGGATGGAAAGTAGCTTTGGCTAATTCCGGCATATGTACACTTGCTCAGGTGTATAGGCTATGTATTGTGTAAGTACACAATGTGCACTGTCTCGAACCAAATAAATAAAGTAAAAAAGTAAAAATAGGTTCTGACATAAGACTATCAGCGACAGAAATGACACTACTACTACATCATCTAGTTGTCTACTGTTACTTCTATTACTGCAGTACAGATACTACTACTATTTACCACTGATCTCCATTTCTCTGTCTTGTGTTTTTAAAGAGGGAGAGTGGCCCTACATATAGTTTAATTTGCCTTTTATTGAGATGGTAGGCGGCCGTAGCTTAGAAGTGGCGTCTAGTGATCAGAAGGTCGTCGGTTCACCTCCGGGCCCTGTGGTATACATGTCTATAAAGTGTCCCTCAGCAAGACACACTTAACCCCTAACTGCTCCCCTCTGAGTGCTCACCATGACCATCGTCACCATGATGGCTCACCCAGCGAATACTTTCTAAACCAGGGGTCGTCAACGTTTTTCAGGCCAAGGACCCCTTAGCTGAGAAAGAGATGAAGCAGGGACCCCCCACTACCTTTTGTATAAAATTGTGTTGCAGATCACACTTTTTTCATACATTTCATAGATAGCTTCATAGACTTGTTTGACAGCAGATGTTGGATTCACGTTAACGTGTACTTTCAGACATAACCACTTCAACCGTCAATAATTAGTAAACTTGACCTTTCACTCTGTACTTCGTCTGCTTCCCCCCACCCCCCCCTACACCAAACCTCTTAGACGAAAATAGCAGATCTACAAGCTCACAACGCCTCGAGGCGTTGTGAGCTTGTAGATCTGCTATTTTTTGGCTAAAGTTAACCTCAGAATAGGGATGCTAGGGTTCAAGTGGTTAATGTAAAACGAAATACATCCTATCTAATCACACAAAGATTTGGCGGTCCACCTGTAGTAACTCTGAGGACCCCTAGGGGTCACAGACCCCCTGTTGAAGACCCCTGTCTCTACACATTTTAACAACATAAATCTTGTATGGGGTTCCATGGGGATCTGCAGCAGCCAAATACATATTGATTTGACATGAAAACGTTTGAGAACAACTGGCCTGTGCCACCATTCATTTCTGTGCACTATGGCTTCCATAAAGGAATCTAGAGCAAAGTTCACACACAACGTAACCTCCGCCGTACGACGGTCTCGCTTGCAAAAAAAGAAGAAAAATAACAGATCTATGAGCTAGCTTGTAGATCTGTGATTTTCGGCAAGCGACACCGTCGTACAATAGAGCATAAATTAGGTTTGATCTGTATTGAGTAGCTTAGTGTAGAGATTCCAGTTGTTAGCTTGCATGCTGGGCTATCTAGAATGAACACATAGCCTAACTGTAACTGTCGTTCCAAGTGATCAGATTAGTTCTAGTTACAGAGCTAGTTACGTAGACTAGACCTGCTAACCTGATCACTAACGTTCATATAGTGTAGTTTAGGAGTAGCCCTGAAACATGACTGTCATATCATTGACAGTCATGATTCAGGGTTAGTTTAGGAGTTGTTTTACATTTGACCTACAGTCAGACAACAACAAAGCAGCTCAATGTTTGTTTGTTTGTGTGTTTGTTTGTGTTCTTACCTGGCTAACCTAACAACTCTCCACGCCGCAGACCAGTTGGAAACAACGGCAGCCATTTAAACGTGAAACAATGGTTCAAAGTACAACAACAAAACACCACCAAGATAATAAAGAGTTAACTATTATCTGAGCACAGGTCACACTGCTACTCCATGATGATACAACCTGCGTCAAGTTACTTACTACTAATACACATTTTACTTCCGGTACAGGAGACTTCAAAATAAGACCAGTGGTGACTAATAATAATAATAATAATAATAGTTCATAGTTTATCTTGCAATGAATAATTATGTACAAAAAAAGGATATATGTCTTTTTTGGGGTGACCAATTAATAATAGGGCATAGCTAATAGGGCATTTTGTGGTTCCACTTAAACAAGCCCATTCATTTTCCCCATAGAGATTTCCAAAAATATTTATATAAATTATTTTAAGCCTAGAATCAAGCCATCCAGGCTCGTGGTGAATCATGACCAGAAAATTTGATTCTGTGAAAAAACAAAACAAATGGTATTTATTAAATATAGTTAAATATAATATTTAAAACATGTTTTATGGTCATGATTCACCATGAGCCTGGATGGCTTTATTCTAGGCTTGAAATAATTGATATAAATATTTTTGGAAATCTCTATGGGACAAATGAATGGGCTTTTTTGAGTGGAACCACAAAATGGCCGCCACTGCTAGGGACTGTCATAAATACCATAATACAATTTTGTTGAAAAAGAAGAAAGCAAAAAAAAATATCACACCCTGCGTGTGTGTGAAGAGAGTGGTGCCTTTGATGAGCCCCGTATTGATGTTGTCATAAATGTTTGTTTATTGGACATATACATACATACATACATACGGACGGACACACGGACAAAGTCAGATATAGGAGTGGTTGACACCACTCAAAAAAAGCAAGTGGATGGGCCTCTTCCGGTTAAAGTGTATCTTAGTAAAGTTGAGCTGACGCAACTCAATGTATGAACAGGAAGTTTACGTCGTTAAGTCCCGCCCCCTACGTAGATTTTGAAAGACCTGTCAAATGTTGTTAATCCAGTTCGCGGTTTAATGTTTTACCGTGCAATACATTAATACAAGTAACAATGACACCAATGTAGCAGAAATACATATCCACAGTTTGGTAGGAACGAGTGCTAAAAGTCATCTAAAATAGCAGCGACAGTTTAAGTCACATATTTCGATAAGCCACTAGTTCCGCCGTAACACCGCGTCGCGGCCGGGCTCAGAGTGGCGTTCTGGCAGTGTTGCCAGATTTTGTGAGAGAAATAAGCAACCATAACAAACCTAAAAGAAACGACTTAAAGGACAACTTTAGTTTTTTACAACCAAGGTTTATATTTTAGCTTGTAATTAAAGTAAATAAAAGATGAGTGTTATTTTTTTTTAATTTACTGCTTCTACAGTTTTGGCAATTTTTGCGATATTTTTTACAGTGGGCGGGGGCATTCTGTCCGGTGGCTAAATATGTCTTTTTTACACAATAAAAAAGGTCCTGTGGTCTTTGATGGCCAGATGTGAGTTATTGGGGGCTAGAAGAGCTACTGTAAATAATAATAAAGAAAACGCCGGGTTATTGTGTAAAAAAAGACATATTTAGCCACCGGACAGAATGCCCCCGCCCACTGTAAAAAAGATCGCGAAAATTGCTAAAACTATAGAAAGCAGTAACTTTAAACATTTTAACACTCATATTTTATTTACTTTAATTACGATCTAAAACATAAACCTTGGTTGGAAAAAACTAAAGTTGTCCTTTAAGAGCACTTTAAACTGGCTATTTTAAAATGGTAGATCTACAGCTTGCAGATCTGCTATTTTCAAAAAAAATCTTGAAATAAAATGTGGAATATTTGGAAGATTTTTTAAAACATTCTATTTCTAAGTCTCTCTAACACACATCTGGTATGGGGCTCCCTGGCACGAAACATTTTCAGGTGGGGGTTAGAGACGGATATATATTAATTTGGGGATCCATGATAAAATATTTGAGAACAACTTGTTAAAATAATTCAAAACATGTGAAACAAATAAGCAACTACGTTTTAGAAACAAGCCCCAAAAACCGCAACTCGCAACTACCAATATTTACAAGCAACTTCACAGAAAAATAAGCCCAGAGTCACTTATAATAAGCGGACATGGCAACGCTGTTCGAGCTGGTCAATGAGCGGGAGGTTCTAGTTCTAGAACAATGGGGTTAGGCTCGGCATCCAATCGCAATTGCGCTACTGCGGAAAAGACCCCTTCCCTTTACGTATCTCTAGCCAACCAGGGCTGAGTGCTCATCAATAATGCATGAAGTTGTGGATTGGGCGTGAATGGTGCTGATGCTGCTCGCTGTGCTCTTCTGAATGCAGAGAGAAAAGGATGCCGCAGCCCAAGTCTCGGAAAATTGCCGTATTGGGTTATAGATCCGTGGGTAAGTTCCTCCTTTAGAGCGAAACGTAGCCTATACCGTAAGTATCGTATGGTACCTGTTAGGCCTGTGCATGGTTTAGAAATTAGAATGTATGTGTTTGTGTCGACTTGAAGCTGCAACTATTCATGAATGTTACTTATAAAGGCTTATAAAGACTCATCATCAATATTTAATTAGCATTATCAGCTGCTCGGCAGTCACAAATATGACCACACTTTGAGCTCTTCTCATACCTTAACACGTTTAAAAGTGCATATGTAATGTTTAAATTGATTATTTTAGGGGAAATATATGAAGGCAGAAGACTACCCAGGTTTCAACAACCATTTTGCCCCAGTTGTCAAAATGCATTAACCACTTTCAAGCTGGTGTCCTTATTTTGGGCATGTCGTTATAGGCGAATTATTACAACATGTTGTAATATGTATAAACAAATTTAAAAAAAAGCAGATCTACAAGCTAGCAATACATCACAATGACGTGATTGTGAGCATATAGATTGGCTATTTTTGCAATTCCTGAAATAGAGCATAACCACTAACAGCATCCCAACAGCATCGATGGCGGAACACATTCGCCGAAAATAGCCGATCTACAAGCTCACAACATGTTGCAGATTTCCATCTGAAATTGAATATTTTGTGCCAGGGACCCCTGGCACAATTTCTTCATGATTTGAAGATAGCTGAACTACAAGCTCACAACATGTCACATCGTGCCGAGTTGTGAGCTAGTAGATCGGCTATTTTAAAATAGCCTCCTCAAGGACCCCTGGCGGTCCCCGAAAACCCACTTTGAGAACCACTGTTCTAGTGTTCCCATTGTAGAAGCAGCAATAGTGGATGATCCATCCTGTTGTGCCAGGCTGCAGTAGAATGGTTCTTATGCTGGAGGCTGTGACGTGTAAGTCCCTCACTAGTGAGCATCATTGCAGCCTGTACCAGACAACGTGGATACGGAAATGTTTACCACGTGGCTCTGCCGGAGGATAGCCGTCTGTGTGTGTGTGTGTGTGTGTGTGTGTGTGTGTGTGTGTGTGTGTGTGTGTGTGTGTGTGTGTGTGTGTGTGTGTGATTGTGACACATAAAGACATGTGTGTGTGCCTTTGTGTCCGTAGCTAATCTTGTAACCCGCTGGACTGATCAGATTCAGTGCCACATGGAGAATGGAGCCTCATTTCCCCAATTCAACTTTATTTCTAGACACACACGGGTCCATAACTAAGGAAAAAACGATGCAATACAATAGAGACACAATATGGAAATAGATTAAAAGACATAAAAAAATCTGTCCCACTGTCTGTATCTGCAAGTGAGTACAGTGTATTGCTGTATGGTTTATTGCTGCATTGTTCATTGTCGTACAATTATTTTACTCGTTGCTGCCTTAATACCCTGAAGTCTCTGACATCAGTACTATGACATCATATCGTAATGTAGTATATTGATGACATCAGGGATCTTCCATGTATGGAGATTTGCGTAATGTATAGACATAGAGATATTGTCGCAGAATCGCTGAATCGTGTGTGTGTGTGTGTGTGTGTGTGTGTGTGTGTGTGTGTGTGTGTGTGTGTGTGTGTGTGTGTGTGTGTGTGTGTGTGTGTGTGTGTGTGTGTGTTCTCTACAACCAGGGAAGTCTTCACTGACTATCCAGTTTGTGGAAGGACAGTTCGTTGACTCCTACGACCCTACCATAGAGAACAGTAAGTCTGTATGACTGTCCTAAGCAAACAATAGTTGATCTGTAAGCTAACAAGCTTGTGCCAACAATGGCCTGATGTAGACCAATCTCCCCAAAATGACACACGGTACACATCTTAATACACAGTAAATGTACACATTCTATTGACTTTGTAAACGGTTAATATGGTGACGGTCAAATTCCTCAAAATAAAACTTTAAACCCAAGAAGTGTGATGTGTAGAGTTAGGACAGATCTTTGGGTGCATTGGGTGCATTGCTCCTCTGTGGTTTGACTGGTAAATTCAATCAAAACCTTTACTGGAGCAGGGAATCCCAGGAATGATACTATGAGAGATATTATGTAGCTTGTGAACAGACTGGCCGCACGGACAATTGTGAAATGGATCTGCTTTGTATCAACCAAGACATGTCCCATGGAGAGTTGTAAAGAGGATGAAATCTTAGAGCACTTACTGCTGGACTCTTATCGACCCAAGGAGGTGAATGAAAGACAAATGGTTTTAGAATAATGATGGATTTTCAAGTAATCATGTATGGAATATTTCAAGTAAACGCGCTCATCATGCACATCGATTTGTACTGGTTGATAGTCTCCATTGTGGAGATGAAAAGTTGCAACGTTCTAATAAATCAAACGTGGATCAACAGTGAAATTCAGACAAATAACAAGTTGAATTGAAAAGGAGAAAAAACATTGACAACAAGCTGAACAAACAAAGTGACCTAGACCAGGGTCTTCAATAAGGTCTGAGAAAGAGAAGAGATGATGATTAAAACCTTTTCATAGATAGCTTCATACTTGTTTGTTTGTTTACACATGATCTTTTCAATTAATGTTGGATTCGTGTTCATTTAAAAGAACAATCGCACCCACAATTTGAACTTCTCTTCAAATGCTTAATAAGCCACAGCAGCAGTACCTTTGGCTCTGTACTTGGTCGGCTCTTTTTTCCCCTCTACACCAAATCTTTTTGCCAAAAATAGCAGATCTACAAGCTCACAGTGTAATGTCCCGGACCTGTACTGAAAATACAGTAATTCTTTGCCTTTGTACAGTATGTACTGTTAACCCCTAAATGTCCCTCATTAAAGAGCCACATGCATAAATACTGGAATATGTCATATTAATACAGACATATGTTAAATGATTGATTGATTTTTCTTTATTAAAGTGTCATGCTTCCAAGGAAGCCCAGCTGATATGGACTTACAGACCACTTGTACATTTCATCTAACGTAGACAATGAACCGATATGACAATTCACAAACAATTCTTTGTTTTTAGCTTTTTACAGTAACTAGTTATTGTCCTAATGAAGTTGTTTTTATTTGTTCTGTTTTTGTAAAGCGACTTTGGGTACAGAGAAAAGCGCTATGTTATTGGATGCATTATTACTATTATGATCAAACAAATAACCAACTAAAACACCCAAGCTTCATACATGGCAGATTACATAATTATAATAATACAACCTAAAATAACTCTTAACAGGAGACCCGACATGAACCTACTTGAAAAGCAGAGATTGTCTGTCACGACTAGACAGTCTTCTATTCCATGCTATAGAAACAAAACGTGCTGTCAATTAATTCATATTTAATTCATAATTAAACATTATATTTTCAAATACACATTCATATCAAGGAATCCCTGGAATCAAATGACAATACCACAATAATGTAATGTGTGTGTTTGTTTGTACACTGTATATACTGTAGATAGAGAGAGAGAGAGAGAGAGAGAGAGAGAGAGAGAGAGAGAGAGAGAGAGAGAGAGAGAGGGGAGAGAGAGAGAGAGAGAGAGAGAGAGAGAGAGAGAGAGAGAGAGAGAGAGAGAGAGAGAGAGAGATGGATGGATGGATAGATAGTAATTGCATTCTTATTTTGTATTCCCTTTCTTTTGTATTTGAACTTATATTTTCCAATCTCTCTCTCTCTCTCTCTCTCTCTCTCTCTCTCTCTCTCTCTCTCTCTCTCTCTCTCTCTCTCTCTCTCTCAGCGTTTACTAAGACGATAACAGTCAACGGTCAGGAGTATCACCTACAGCTGGTCGACACGGCCGGTCAGGTGAGCTTGCTGTCAGATGACCAATCACAGAGGCTCAGCCAACTTCCTGTGACCGTCGAGGTCACTCCTTATTCCTCCTGTGTACACATATGTGTATCCCAAGTCTCTTTAATGTCGTCCACATTTGGATGTTTCCCTCACTTGAGTCTTTTCCTCCCATCTTACTCCCCCCCACCGAGGAGACAAGGAGAGACGTGAGGAAACGATGCAAGGAGAGGAAACGAGGACATTCGTTTTTTTAGAGGAATGAAAGTGTCATGTGAAGTGATGTCCGTTCGGATTACAGCGGCTGTGCCTGCCTTTACGACTCCGTTTAGAGTATTTATTTACATTTTTATTGAGTAATTTGTCATAGTTTGACACACTATTAGTCTAAGGTTACCTGCTTGCCTTGCTGCATGCCCCAGTTTAATTTGCCCTGCTACGGTTTCATGTCGGCATCCCCCTACATATAACCAACATTAGTGACAGGCAAACCCTCCAGCATATAACCAACACTTGCTTTTACCATCTGTCCTTCTGTCCGTCCAGCGTCCGTCCATCTCTCTCTCTCACGTGACATACTGTTCTAATCTAATTCATTTAAGCATTTTCTTTTTTTTAAAGATTATTTTTGGGGCTTTTTTATGCCTTTATTTAGAGATTGACAGGGAAAGTAGGCTGACAGAAAATGGGGAGAGATATTGGGGGGTGACGCGTAGCAAGGGTCATCGGGAACGGGAGTCGAACTCGCGACACGCTGTCAGGCTGGCATTGCAGCCTAGGGTGCCTGGACCGTCACGTTACGGCCCGGGCAATTTATGCATTTTTGTTTTCATTTATGCAGTCCCCCAACTGCATAACCGATCGTTTAACCAGGACTCATTCGCCAAATCCCAAACCTGACCACAGTCCCACCCTCTGCCACTGTTGCGCAGTCATGAAACATTCAGCTTGTTAAGTCTTCAGGGGAAGGCTGCGCTCATGTGTCCTAGATGTTGGTATAGTGACTTTATATATTGTCAGATACTTGCATGTATCATTATATTATCACCATTTTACCCTGACAATAGCTGCAATCGCAGCGGATGGAGAGGTTTCAAATGGGGGCTGGGGCTAGCTGACAATGGATCTCCAAGCTCACAATGCATCACAACGTGTCAATTAATGACCTGATGCTTCATGACACTTATTATATAGGCCTACAATAATAAACAGGACTTTAAATATTACAATAACTTCTGCAAAGTGGGGTTCACAGAGTTGGAGTTTCAGTAGAACTAGCGAGAGAAATGCTATGAACTCCTTTCTTGTCACATTGCTCTCCTCATTAAACACTTCATAGATTTTAGAAATAGAAATACTTGTTTTCATAACATTAGAGTCAGTGCTAAGTTTGATAAACAGGTACACTGCATAGTTTTAACCGACTACGGGGGGAAAACCCTGTTGTTTATGTCCGCAGCAGATCTGTCCTCTGTCTGTTTGCGCTCACTGCGTTGTGCTGTGGAACGGCACAGCAGCAGGAGGAGAGGAGGTGGAGTTGCGTGCTTTGACGGACAGTTTGAGGATCCAATGGAGTTGGGAGGTTTTATCAGAGGCGCTTTTTGATACTTTTCATTGGTTCCATTTTTTGACGTAAAGGGTGTTCAATAGCATTGATTTATGAAAAAAAAAGCTGAAAATTGAGTTAGCTGGTTCCCGCCGGACAGCGACGATATAAGAGACTTGGGATGTGACATGTGGTCTCATGTCTACAGACTTAAAAAACAATTGATGACAAAGATCACATGCATGTGTGTGTGTTTGTATGTGTGCATGCATGTGCTGTACGTGGATACACGCATGGACTTACTCATTCACAATTCTACATTGCTGGCCCCTTCGGTGGCACACCGTATAAACTTTCTCCCTACAAAATCAACACATAAAGTTGTCTCCTGTGTAGCAGTAGTGGCTCAGAGCCTCTGCCTGATGACCCAAAGCCTAATATCTTCCCCAGCCAAGGGGGAATTCCCCTTTAGGCCAGTGGATAAGATATTGGCTTTCCCAGGTGAGGCAAACGCTTCATCAGCGTTTGCCCCACCTGGGTGGATATGAACAGTTTGAAAATACATCAATGACATAATTTAATATAAACATTAAAGGTAGGGTTAATGATTTTCCTTTGTTAAAATAAGTGTTAAGCTCTGTATTGTGATAGTACTCATTGCTAGTATAGAGTGTCTCTCCAGCTCTTTAGTAAACAGAAATTGCATTTTTCAAGCCGAGATATCAATGTTATCCAATCAGGATAGAGAACTCAGGCAGGATACAGGACGAAAAAGTGAAATTGGAAAATTGGAACTGTAGCATTATAAAATTGAAGCTGATAAATGGGTACTCTCTCCTGGTTGGCTGAAATTTGGCAACCCACCTGAAAATGTATTTTTTGTTTATTAAAGAGCTGTAGAGACGGGGAGACCCCAAGAACAAACACTTTATATCAATTATTACTATCAGAATATAGAGCTTTAACCTATTACCAAAAAACGTTTTGTTTTAACCCCCCAAAATCACTTAAAGTATGGTAATACACAATGAAATAAAAAGACATCCTCAGCTTGCTGATGGAGTGCAATCTTTACTCTCTGGGGGCTAGCTAGTAAGTAGGGGATAGTCCAATTGTAATTTAAGGACAGCTGCGATTTTTTTAGGTCAGATTTTGATGTGGATAGGGAATGGAGAAGTTCGATGGCTGCTTGTAGGGCGTTCCACATTCCACATTTAGTGAGTGCGGACAGTTTCTTAAGACTGTTTGCTGCGAGTCTGCATCCGTCCTTGAATTTCATAAACTACTGTCTGCAGAGCACGCTTACAGTAGCTCGGGACTTCAGTCCTATGGTATTTTAGTAGCACAAGTATGCTGAAGGAGAGAGAATAAGATTAAAAAACAAAAGTCGAGAGTGGCCGTCCAGGGGTGTCAACCCAGCAATCTGTGTGTGTGTGTGTGTGTGTGTGTGTGTGTGTGTGTGTGTGTGTGTGTGTGTGTGTGTGTGTGTGTGTGTGTGTGCGTGTGTGCGTGTGTGCGTGTGTGCGCGTGCGTGTGTGTGTGTGTGTGTGTGTGTGTGTGTGTACTAACCTCACTGTGAGTGTCGGCCATCTCTTTAACAAACTGGGTCTGCAGAGTTTCAGGAAGTAGTGAGTGCAAAGTCATGGACAGATCCTCTTGGTCCATCTTCTTGTACTTCAGCTGCACAACAGAACCATCAACAGTATCAGATAGCATATGGTTAATATACACATAATGTATCTCTGTGTAATTGATATTCAACTGAACGGTATCTAACCTGTTCATCTAAGAGACTGTGTGTGTGTGTGTGTGTGTGTGTGTGTGTGTGTGTGTGTGTGTGTGTGTGTGTGTGTGTGTGTGTGTGTGTGTGTGTGTGTGTGTGTGTGTGTGTGTGTGTGTGTACCAGGATGAGTACTCTATCTTCCCACAGAGTTACACCATAGATGTGGACGGATACATTTTGCTCTACTCTGTCACATCATACAAAAGGTTGGTTCACAAAATTTTCCCATGGTTTCCTTCTTTAATCGTTCTTATATTCATCCATTCTTTCAGTTTACAAGTAATCTAATTTAGTAAAATATTCAGGTACTTTTACTTTCTTGTTTTACACTAGATTTGAACCTAGGTCTCCTGCACAAGTGCTGATTCTTTTTTCTTTTTTTTTTTTACCACTGAGCAAATAGCCTGCTTGCTCTGGGGAGAAATGTTGGTTGCTTCAGGTCAAAATTTGTGTCAAATATAGTAGAAGAGCAGGGAGACCAAATACAACCACCCCAATTGTATACAATATATTGTATTAACATTCTCTACCGTACAGATTGGACAAAACAACATTGTATCCACACAAAAATTACATAATAGATCTTTTACTTGAGTACTTCCATTCTACTTCACTACATTTCCGAGGCAAATATTGTACTTTTTACTACAATTATTTGACAGCTTTAGTTACTAGTTACTTTGCAGATTTAGATGCTTAATACAAAACACATTAAGTGATAAATGGTGACGTATAGGTTATAGGTCAGGTTCAGCACACAAAGTAATTAAAATCAGCCTCACCCTTACCAGCTGCAACATTAAAGTGATATTAAAGTTTTAACCAAAGTGCCTGCATGATCTGTGTTTTTCCTCTATACGTGTTCTCTGCTGCAGTTTTGAAGTAGTCCGTGTTATCCATGAAAAGCTTCTAGACATGGTGGGAAACGTACAGTATGTATTCTTCATCACATATCAGACTCTACCTCACCCCCTAGCACTGCTCTTCAGACTCTACCTCACCCCCTAGCATAGACGGAATCAAGTGAAAATGGGCCGTGTGCACAACATCACCACGGCCCCCCAGATAGCTTTATGACAAAATATAGCCTCCATTATTGCAATATAGCCATATTATCACTTCCTTCCCAGGTGTTACCAATGATACTAATGAAGGCTCTGTTCCATTTAGTCTAGCACAGTGGTTTCCACGACCCCCATAACTCAGAGTTACACACCTTTAAGGGGCCATTTGGAAGCCCATGAGGGTCCCTGGACCCCAACTGTAGACCCACTGGTGTAACAGAGTGTTTCGAGTGAGCCAACATGCACAATATCAGCACCCTGACTCTGTTTGACCAGAATGGAACAGAGCCTTAATTAGTATCATATAGTTGCTACTATATGTCTATGAAATTAATTCAAGGACCCCAACGGAAACAAGCCCGCAAGGACTTTTTTTGGCCGGACCTTTTAGACAAAAGCATTATAAATGTAACTGTGTTGTTTTACATTCTTTTGCCTAATAAAAATGTCAATCAATCAATCAATCAATCAATCATTGGTAACACCTGTGAATGTCTTCATAATATGGCTGATGTGAATAGAGCCTATTATTGTGGTCTATATATTTGTAATAGATGCTATTTATTCTGTGCAGATTTATCTTTGTTACTAGTTCACACTATGTTATATGGTGACATGGAGACATATACTGTATACATATACTTTTAAAGCAATTTGTTTAGGCAGATGATAAACAACATGCTGAAGATCATTTGATTAAATTATCGAGTATCAATTATTTTTAATTGATTAGATCGATTTGCTGTTGCACCCCTAAGCAGCAATATCATATCAGACGGCTGGCATGAAACTAGTATTCCTCGACAGCCACGACAGTCTTTACTTGTATTAACTAGTCTATCTGTCTGTCTGTTTGTCTGTCTGTCTGTCTCACTGTCTACAGAGTACCTATTATTTTAGTAGGAAACAAGAAAGATTTGCACATGGAAAGGTATGCTACCACTTCAATCTCTTTCTCTTTCTCTCTTGCTCTCTCTCTTCTCTCTCTCTCTCTCTCGCATCGCATCGCATCGCATGCATGCGCACACGCATGCGCACATGCACGCATGCGCACATGCACGCACACACACACACACACACACACACACACACACACACACACACACACACACACACACACACACACACACACACACACACACACACACACACACACACACACACACACACACACACACACACACACTCAGACTTTTGGGTGTGCAGATTGGTTTTCTGATGTTTCTGCTTAAGTAGCAAGCCTGAGTGTGTGTCTGTGCGTGTGTGTGTGTGTGTGTGTATTGTCAAGGAATACTGGATCATTCAGTAATTCTTGAGGCACGAGGAGTTGGAGACATTGTTATACTCTAGTGTCACAGGGACAAGCTGTACCAAAACAAGACAAGAGCCGGTGACCATAGCTAAGCGAAGACATCGCGACTCTTATAACATGCAAAACATCAGATCATATCATAAAAGGCAAAAGTGAAGGTCGGATAAAGTTAAACATAATAACAATATAATATGTAATTATACCACAATTCTTCCTCAGTATGCACATGTGTCTATAGGGACATGGATGGATGTGAAGGCATACTTCCTTGTATGGGTGGCATTGGGTGCCAAGTCATTATTCCAACGTTGGTCCGACGGGCCCCATTATAACTAACCCTAACACTAACGAACGGCCGGAATAATGGGATGTCGGAAATTATGAGCGGATTCCCCTTGTACGTGTGCATGGAAGTGAGTGCATGAAGAGTGCGTTCATTAGTCTTTTTAGAATGAACAGAGAATGGTGTCTGTGTGATTATCAGAGAGTGCAGGCATCAACCCTGGTAGAGCTGATGCCTTGTTCTGCTCATGGAGCTACACTGTTGATAGTCGTGAGTCATCACTGTCAGGTGGAAACCTTGTATGTCCAAAACCTTTACTTTTCAGGAAATGGAAAAATGGATCCAATGTAGTTATTATTTATTCACAAGCTCTTGTTAATACATTTCATATAGGTTCAATATTAATAAATGCCGCTGACAGACTTCACCACTTTCACTTCAGAAAAGAAAAACAGCAATAGCTGATCTACAAGCTCACAAAGCGTAGTGATGGAACAGGCTGTGAGGTTGTAGATCAGCAATTGTTGCTACTTTTGTGTGTCAATGTTGTACGACGAAGTATGCCATTCATTTAAGACAAAACATAAAAAAGTTGAAATATGGAGATACAAGGTTTCTGCCCGACAGCGATGAGATGCAGTGAGTACATTCATGGCTTCTGCTGTCACACACACACACACACACACACACACACACACACACACACACACACACACACACACACACACACACACACACACACACACACACACACACACACACACACACACACACACACACACACACACACACACACTGCAGCACTTTGCGGCAGGGTCCAGTTGTTACACCTAGATTTCACTATGGCCACTACTGCAGCTCCAGTTTGTGTGTGTGTGTGTGTGTGTGTGTGTGTGTGTGTGTGTGTGTGTGTGTGTGTGTGAGAGTGAGAGTGATCCAATTAGAGCAGTGAGAGATGCTTTTGCAGCAGAAAGTTGTATGAAAGTGATGGAGGGAGAAGAGAAGAGAGGAGAGGGGAGGCGATGGGAGGGGGGAGAGGAGGAGAGGGGATGAGCGGGGGGATGAGGAGAACTAGAGAGATATGGAGAGCAGAGTGATCAATAAAGCAGGAAGATCAAATCACAGCAGTGTGGAGAGGAGGGAACATAAGCGAACCAAGAGGGAAGGAGGAAAACACATGAGGAAAGATGAGAAGGGAAACAGAGCGTGACATTTAAGAAGAGAGAGAGAGAGAGGGAGGGAGGGAGGGAGGGAGGGAGGGAGCTGCTATAGACAGAAGATGAGGAAAGTAGCTGAGGAGAGCAAAAACGGAGAAGAGACAGAGAGAAAATAATTACTACTGAATACACAAGACCACAAATGGAAACAAGTCCCCAGGACTTTTTTATGTGTTATCCTTTTAGCCTAAATGTCTGACTGGGCCTCGTGCTGTTTACATTTCTGACTAATAAAGTATTCAATCAATCAATCAAACTGATGTGACCCAGGGAACACCATCCTGACTAAGAATCAACCTTGGGACCACTGTTGTGTCGGGTGGGGGGATATGGGCTAGTCTGGCGGATATGGGGGAAATAATTATTTTATAATAAAAGCATGAGATTTGGCACACTGTTAGAGCATGCCCTAATTTGGGATTAATTTGCTCATTGTGCTAATTACTAATTAATGTGCTATCATTTTTCTGACTAAACGGTGACTTTTACAGCTTGGTATACAGCAGAAATTGATTCAGCACATACACAAGGTCATGTGGAATATGTAAAATACTTTTTCTCAAAAATGCCTACCACACTGTATTCCAGGGGATTTTCAGTTCTGACCCTTTGACTGGCGAGCTAGGGTGGTCGGTGATGTGGCCAGTAATTGGAGGCCACTTGGGTGCACCACGCCTGCACACGTCATGGGCCGATTCTGTAATTTATCTAATATTTTTTACTATCACTATCATTTAGTTCCCTTTATGCCAGATAAACAGTGTGTAATTACCGTAGGTAGCTGCCACCATGTTGTAAATAGTACCACTGTGTTCCCCATCCTTTAAAATGGAGGATTAGCCACTGGAATCAAGATCCTAGGTGGTATTGAGTTGCTGGTTAAATAGGTGAAATGGTTGCAATGGTTACCATGGGACAAAACTGAGATGACCCTATAGGCAATCGTCCTTATTGCCTGCTCTAACAGTGTGTCAAAACTTATGCTTTTATCATAAAATGCACAATTCCATAAAAATATTGCGCATAGCTACCAGACTATAAGATTTTTTTTTTCTTGAGTTGCCCAGCACGTCTGCACAGTCTCTCGTGGTGGACAGGGACAGAGATATGTAGTTGCAAAAGGTAAAAATAAATGCTTTTACTGTAAGCTCTGGGAATTCTGCCTGACTACTCCTCTCCTCTCCTCTCTTCTCCTCTCCTCTCCTCTCCTCTCCCAGAGTAATTAGTTTTGAGGAAGGCAAGGCCTTGGCTGAGTCTTGGAACGCTGCCTTCCTTGAGTCATCAGCCAAAGAGAACCAGGTGAACACACACACACACACACACACACACACACACACACACACACACACACACACACACACACACACACACACACACACACACACACACACACACACACACACACACACACACACACACACACAACGCGTTCACACTCAATTTAGTTGATGGAATATCATACTCAATTTCATCAACTAAATACTCAATTTAGTTGATAATTTAGTTGATGGAATATCTAGAAACATATAAATAGCCTGTCAAAAAAGACAACATAACATACTTCCTGTCTCCTGACTCTGTACTTCCTGTGTTGCCAGACGGCGGTGGAGGTGTTCAGGAGAATCATCATGGAGGTGGAGAAGATGGAGGCGGGACAACCCCAGGGTCCAACTTCCTGTTCTTTGATGTAGTCCAGTGTCAGAGGTCAAACGCATGTTAAATGCAGACTGAACTGTGGCTCTCAGCCTGCTGGACAGGAACCTATATCCTCTCTTTGGAGGCGCACAATAATATCCTCAGTGTTCATTTAGAGCAGAGGTCTTCAACCCCTTAGCCAAGGCCCCGTTAGCTGAGAGAGAGGCGAAGCAGGGACCCCCACTACATATTGTATGTTCCTATCACAGAGATTTGTAAGCCCCCCTGTAGTAATCTGGAGAAATCTGGGGGTCCCGGACACCTTGTTGAAGATCCCAGAAAGGATATACAGGCAAAAATCTAAACATAAAAGGAAGACAATACATCCACAGAGATTTTAAAAAGCTGTGGATTTAAAGTGTCGCAATGATTATGAGTGTGAAATAATAATTTTAATAATTTTGTAGCTCTGGCAATGCTCCAGAATTATCGTGTTGTTTACCTCTGTAAGCCGTAAGCAGACAGCCGTGATTATCCATTTGCTTAAGTTGTGTAAGGTATTTTCCACCTAAATATGTTCTTCTAAAACAGCCATTATGTTATGATGTTCTATCTAATTGCTGCCTTATAGAGGTGACAGGGAAATAAGGAACCTCACACAACAGAGATGTTGTAAAAGTGAGACATCTAGTGACTGAATGTTGTCATGAATGCTCATTTAACTGAGTGCACGAAAGTAACCAAATGGACACTTGTCTGAGTTACAAATGGATAAATTAACACTGAGGATTTTATTGTGTGATATTGAAACTACTAGCTGCATGTCAATTCTATTTGAAGGTCCTGCTCTGTTGTCAGAAGTGGGTTTTCTTCGGATGTTGGAAGCCACTGTGTCTCACAGACAGAATAGTTTTAGTTTTCAGCCATGTTAGCAAGTAATCTGTTGCTGTTTTTAGACCTCATACGTTCAGCCGAAGTTCGATAACCGCTGCTGGCTCATGCCACTGGTTTCAGTGAAGTTCGCTCTGATAATGTACATTCCATTCAAAGAAAGAAAAAGACATAAAGCAGTCTTGAATCAATCAAGTACATATGTTTAGATAGTTCTTTATTATTATTAAAAACAATATAATATCTTGTTACAAGAAGAAGAATTACAACTAATAGTTATTTTCCTCTTGTCTCAGTTAAATCCACAGCCATTGGCTGGCTGACAGTTGGTTTACGTTGCATGACGCTTTCCCCTTGGCAACATGGCTGACATTCTAATGTTCCCAATAAATAGAATCACCTTGGCAACAGCCGCAGATATGAGCTGTGGAGCCCTCATGGCTGCCAGTGAGAAACCAACTCTACAAAGTGTACGGAGGTGTCTGTCCCGGTCATCCCTATGTCCAAATGTTCAAAGTCCTCCGTCAAATAGTTTAAAACAGCGCTTCAACAGTAAGATAAGGTTGTCTGTAAGACAGCAGTTTAAAACACATCTTCAGCAGTAAGTCAATAAGATAGTCAGAAAGTATCATTTCAAAACCGACCACAGGAGTAAGATTTCATGGATAGTTTCTTCAATCTCGAAGGCTCTGGATCAAACATATAGGAAGATGTAGGATCTTAAACACATAAATAAAATACCAAATCATTTTCCTAATCAACAGTGTGATAAACAGGGGTTTATAACAGGAGATCATGCTCCTATCTTATACAGTATATAACTTGAGTGAAACAGAAGCATCCCTTCTTGTCCCACAGGTGATATTTGTTTTGATTTTGATTGATTGATTGGTCAATGGATTCTGACATCATCATTGATGGTTTGGTCCAGAAGTTAGCTCTATCTAGTAAAGTTTGGTCGTGTAAACGTAAACACAGGATAAAGAGTTAGTCCTGGATAACCCAGTATGGTTTAACCCGGGCCTGTTGTCCAACCACCCTTTCCCCATACCAGACAGATCACTGGTCTTTATTTGAAAAAACATTTTTATATGAGAAAATAAAGATATTTCTGTTTTTATGATTGTTCTCATTAAAGCTGTGTTATGTTTGACTAAGAACTGCTCTCATTGTCTTTATTTATAGCAGATGAGTGATCAATATTGATGATGATATAGATAAAACATATTAGCAGTAATGATTACTTTGGCAATACTAAATACATAATTATAAAATTAATTATTTTCATTTAGGTAAAGGGAAAGAAAAGTAGTAATTGAAGACTTATTTTACAAACATCAAACTGAAGTGCTGCTGAGACACAACAAAGTATATCGGGTTTAAGAGGGTATGATGTTGGCATTGGTATTAGAGAGAGAGAGAAATGAAATAGTGGAGAAATAATGTCAAAATGTTTATTAAAACAAACACAAGACAGCCACTCTTCTTTCTCTTCATCCTGAAGAGAAAGAAGAGTACCAGGCTGGTAGAGATGTTAGAAATGCCACTGAGTATTCAACAGCCATAATACTTTGTTTAAACAAAGTAAGTATTATGGCCAGCATCCCTATTCTGTTGTGAGCTTGTAGGGATCGGCTAAGAGATTTGGTGTAGACAGAAAAAAGCGCTTCAAGTACAGTTGTAACTCAGGTCTGTTAGAGTTTCTTAGAGGTTTAAGAAATTACCTTTCTTCAGCGACTAAAGATAGCATCCATTAACCGGAAGGCTTGCCCCAAAACGCGCTCGCCCCCATTTTGTTCCGCAGACCGCTCGCCCTCAACGGTTCTTGTATTCTTGTATTTGTTTTGCTGAGGATAGGGTTAGAAATAAATGTAGGGTTAGGCATAGTTCAAATGAGGTTACAATTACGATTACGATTACTTTATTGTCAGTTCACACTGAAATTTGTCTTGCAACCCAGCAGCCATGTATGCAACACATATACAGTACACACATTTGACATGACACAAGAACACAAAACAAAATACATACATAAAGACATACAAAGACAAGAGCAATGTCCACCACTCAGCCTACCCCTGGCCTAAACTCCTGATTAAGCCTCAATGTCGTCTGATGGACAAAGGACCTCTTCATTTTGACCTTATTGTATGTTGGAACACTGTATCTCCTTCCTGAAGGCAGCAACCTATATTCTCCATACAAAGCATGGCTAGTGTTTGAAGTGATATTCCTTGCCAACCTTATCATACTGTTATTATACGTAGATGTATAGAGCCTCTGAAGTGGTTGTCCAACAATCTTTGAACAAATGTTCAGTTGCTGCAGGAGTTGTGACTTTAAGGCTACAGACAGACATCCATACCAGGTGATACTACAGTACTGAAGAACACTCATAATAACAGAAGTGAAAAACAAAAGAAGAATCTGTCTACTAGCACCAAAAGAGCTCAGACGGCTTAGGAAATAGACTATTTGCTTTGTCTTCTTACCCACTGATTCAATCTGGTCTTTCCATGACAAAAGGTGGTCTATTACTACTCCTAGGTATGTATACGAACATACCTGGTTGATCTGTTCACTATGAATAGTGATGGGGGATCTGTGTATCTCTAGTGGAGCACCAAAAACAATCTCTTCTGTCTTTTTTGTGTTAATGATAAGAGCATTGTTATCACTCCACTCCACCACCGTATTTACTCTGTGTTGGTGCAGTCCAGGATCACTGGAACTATCCAAGAGAGAAATCAAAACTGTATCATCAGAGTACCTTAGAATGTATTGGTCTGGTGTGTCAGTGTGACATTCAGACAGACATTCCTCAGTACGACAGCTGTCAGTATAAAGGGTGAAAAGTACAGCTGAGCTTACACAACCCTGGGGAGCACCAATACAAACATACACACACACACACACACACACACACACACACACACACAGTTGTGAGCTTGTAGATCGGCTAATTTCACTATATAAATATTTTTTTTATAGAACGTTGTGGACATTCAATATTTCCACCCGACATCAACGATATCTATCTATCTATCTATGGAGAGCCGATACGTCACGCCATCTTCCCCACTTTTCCATAGTACAGCTGACCACTGAATACCGGGGGCTCTCACTGACTGTGGACTAAACACACACTCATAAAAACGGACAGAAACAAACTCCTGTATGCACATTGTGAATGCAATGGCGCCAGTGGCTCAAGAGGTAGGGAACCAAAAGGTTCCCAGTTCGATCCCGGGCTCCCCCAGAGTTAGTGTTGAAGTGTCCTTGAGCAAGACACCCATAATTGCTCCCGATGAGCAGGTTGGTGCCCTGCATGGTTTCCTCCCCCATCGGTGTATGAATGTGTGTGTGTGAATGGGTGAATGTAATGCAAAATCATTGTAACGCACCTTGGATAAAGACTCTATAAAATGCACCATTTACAAACGTTTTTAAACTAGCAGTAAAATAGCGATAGACAGACAAAAACAATAGCCTGTATATTCAACCAGGACAGCTCTGGGTTTGGGTACTTGTAATCTGGGAAGCCATTCGGTAAAAAGAAACAAAGAAAGAACATTTAGCTCCTCCCCTCTCTTAGTCCATTTTCTCCCGGGTGCACATGTGTTTATTCCTGCTAACATGTTTAAGGCAGTGGTGCTGCCTTAAAGAGATTAGGGTACGTGGCAAGGTATTAAAACCGACATGGCTTCTACTTATAACATACTTAAGCTACTTATAATTGTGCAACATTGATAGAGTCATACGAGTATTCAGCAAAAGTGTTTCCATCCCCAATTTGCAAATTTTGTTTTATTTGGGTTGCAGCTAATAGTCAATTGTTTTAGCAGCTTATCTGCTCTTTATTGCATGCATATATTAACCACATTAATTCTACTCTGGGGCAAACATTAGCCAATAGCAGCTCAACAAGCTCACAATGCAACGCGTTGTGAGCTTGTAATCATGCAGGCGCACGCACACACACACACACACACACACACACACACACACACACACACACACACACACACACACACACACACACACACACACACACACACACACACACACACACACGCGCAGACATTTCATCTCCATATAATATGTAGCTGGTCAAATGGAAATGAGATTTCTGGAGGGAGGGTTTACCAGGCTATATAATATGTCCCTATAGGGGCATTGTAGTGACTATGTTGAACAGCCATTTAGCCACTCGGCTGGGCACAGGAAAAACGTTTGACGTGTTAAATAACTTAATGTCCAAACTGAAACTTCTGTCGGATGAGGTTTCCATTTATTATGTGTAACATGAATCACAGCAAAATTGATGCAAATAAACGAGAACGGTAGAAACAATACTTGTGTCAACAACAGCGAATAGCAACAAAAAATTAAAGCTGCACCATAGACTGTAAAATGAATGGACAAAGGGAGCCCCATTGGTTTCTACAGACGGTTTTGAAGCCACTTTTTAGGCGAATTGAAATCTGCCATCTTTGAACTCTTTGAAACGACTGCTATTGGCTGCAACCGGGTCTGCAACTGGGTCTTCACTCGGTAGAACCAGTATAAGCCACAGAAACATACCCTACTTTATCATTAATTTAAAAAAATGTATGGGACCATCATTTATTACACGCAATCATGGTAATTGAAAGAAGACTTTAAACTAGCGACTTAAAGTATTTATGACTATGTTTATTAAGGTAATAAAATTAAATGTAAAGTCCGGCCAAAAACCCATTCGCTTAAATAGAGAGTTAGTGCTTCTGCAGCCAGCAGGGGGGAAATCATGGGGGAAATAACGGAATAACTAGCGGCCATTCAACAGTCACTTCCTATATGGCCTCAATTTAGAAACAGAATGCTAGCCCCTTGGTCTGCACTTATAACCAAGCCCTCACTGCAACGGGTTGTGAGTTTATAGATTGCTATTTTTTAAGACATTTATTGTGTTCAGATGTTGAGTTTGATTAAATCTTTACAACAAACAGGCTTTTTGTTCTGAATGAGTTCTCATGTGATATTTAAGAAGTCCAATTTGACGACAACCTTTGCTACAAATTGTGCAACCAAAGGGCTTTTCACCTGTATGAGTAATCATGTGTGATCTAACATGTCCAGCACAAGTAAAGTTTTTGCTGCAAACTGTGCAACTAAAGGGATTTTCACCTGAATGAGAAATCATGTGTGATTTAACCTGGTCAGCACAAGCAAAGTTTTTGTTACAAACTGTACAAAAAAAGGGCCTTTCCCCTGTATGAATCCTCATGTGTGATTTAACCCGGTCAGCACGAGCAAAGCCTTTACCACACTCTGCACATTTAAAGGGCTTTTCCCCTGTATGAGTTCGCAAGTGTTGTGTCAGACTTCTATGAACAGTAAAGTTTTTGGTACAAAATGTACAACTAAAGGGCTTTTCCCCTGTATGAATCCTCATGTGTTGTTTTAGAGAAGATGACTGACCAAAGCCTCTGCCACACTCTGCACAACTAAAGGGCCTTTCCCCTGTATGAATCCTCATGTGTTGTTTTAGAGCAGCTGACTGACCAAAGCCTCTGCCACACTCTGTACAACTTAGAGCCTTTTGATTCGACATCCCCCCTGTATGATTCAGCATGTGTGATTTCAGATGTTGCTTATGACTGAAACATTTGCCACAAACTGAACAACTAAAGGGCTTTTCCCCTGTATGGGTTCGAATGTGCTGTTTCAGATGTTCCTTCTGACTACAGCCTTTGCCACAAACTGAACAACTAAAGGGCTTTTCCCCCCTATGAATCATCATGTGCTTTTTCAGATAACCTTTTAATCGAAAGCCTTTGCCACACTCTGTACAACTAAAGCCTTTGGTCCCTGTGTGATTCCCAGTGGATAGAGTTTGTTTCGATGATGTCAGGTCCTGGGACAGCTTATAGCTCAAAGACGACCTTTGTCCTTCTACATTTTCTCTCTTATGTGATTTCAGTGTGTTCAAATCTGACTTCCCATCCCTGGTCTCCTCCCACTCATCACTGTCTTCAGTGATGTCAGATTCAGAACAGTGTGAAGAGAGGAGTTGGTCACTAGGTGGTTGTGATGTTCCACAGTCCTGTACATCAGAGGTACTGGCTAGAGGCTCTATCATTCGGCTTTCAGTATCAGCTTCACTTTTCATTGCTAGTAATGTTGACCCATCAACCTCATCTGGTCTTTGAGCTAGGTCCTCCTGTTCCTCTTTCATCTCTGGTTCCTCCTCTTTACACACAGGTAACAGCAGGAAGTCTAGAAGGGGAAAAAACATGACATAAAAAGTGATCAGGTGAAAAGATTTGGCAACATATTGGAAATGGTATACATAAGGCATACTGTATATGACACCTACATAAGCACTACATGACACCTGTCCTGAACATGCGTGCGGTGACCTGTGGAAGGTGACCTGTGGAAGGCCCCAGTAGAGGTCCTCGTTTTTGATGTGGTGTGACTGACACCAAGTGCCATTCGTAACATTCCTGTATAGATGAGTTCAGGATGCCACGCAAAATAACAAGACACCATGTCTTGATATCCATGTGACACTTGCACTAATTGCAGATCAATCATGGCAAATGTTGAAATGTTTTGGATAATAGTGGTAAGTGACACCAGTGTGACTGCACCACAGTATTTGTCTGTAACAAGGCCTACTCTGATCTAGTAGTCCGTACACAGACGGACAGGGCTTCAAATATAGGTGGAAAGATATGGACATGACAAACCTAATTACAGTTGACATTTAAAATGCAATTCTACGAGTAGATGCCAGTATAGGCCACTCCATAATGGAATCTATCAGCTACATGGCAGCCTAAAATAAGAGACAATTACATTACATTGCATGTTTTCACCTCGCTGAAGAAGGAATCCATGATCATGCATAGTGTACGCACCTTTGATCCCATGGTTTTATGCACTGAAACTCAGCTGACAATCATGCACAGCTCAACCTTTCTCCATTTTATATTGTGCTGCAGAAGTCTAATCCTAGGTCAGCCTAATCATCATGCAGCATTTAATGCTTTTCACTTGTGGTCAGATCTGAGTACGGGTCTTCTTGGATACACTTGGGTACACATAATGATAAACAGACCGTGATAATAGAATCGGAACCGATCCAGACCCCGACCCAAGCGGGCCTCAGGCATTGTCTGGAATCTTTTAGGTAAACCTTTGAGTTGTGTTTTGAACATCTATGTGAGTTAAACCAAGCCTTTCATCTAGTTAGATAACCATAGAACATATGTGTGAAAATAGTAATTAATGAAATGTTAATAAAATGATAGCTCAGCACAGAAAAAAAGGAAAAAATGAAGGAAGCATGAAACTTACTGAACTCCAGGTGGTTTTCAGGTTCCTGTTTAATAGAAACGGTCCTGGTTGGTGCTGGTGAACTCATGTTCAGCTGCAGGCTGGACTCCACAGACTGGTCTGGAATGAAGGAATGACTAGAATAAGGACATTCATGGTAAGGATATTGTGACACTGCAGCTTTCTGAAAAAAATGATCCCACATGTAGTTTGAGTTTAAAAGGAAAGTCCAAGACATTGGACATGCAAAAAGGTGTCCCTATATTAATCTACGATGATGTACGAGCACAGAATGTGGTTTCATATTTTGTGGATGCTTCTGAAAATCTTCGCTTCACCAGGGGATGCTGCCGAAGGGTTTCACCCCACCGTTGGTTCCCAGTGCTGCAGCATTAAGCCGGTAATACTGCTGATAATGATGTACCTTGCACGTTCAAATCATGTATACTTTACATTACTTTGGGTCATTTCGATTTTGGGGTAAAAATAGCCGATTGAGGTGCCCACTCTTCCCATTAGGTGTCTACTCTTCCTGGATCCGGCTGGAGGAATTATTAAGTGGTATTTTGTACATTTTTATGTTGTGTTAAAGCTGCACTACTACGTAACTTTCCTCTTCTACCCTGGATTTGAACCCGGTTTCCTGCGCAAGTCCTGACATTTTTTACCATTGAGCAAATAGAGTCTGCCTGCTTGCTTGGGGGATAAATGGAATCTTGATTAAATTTGTGTCAGATCCTGTGTCTAGGTAAGACACAATCTAAATGTCTCAATAGGAGCAGGGAGACAAACTACAACTATCCCAATTGTATAAGTTATATTGTATTGTATTAACATACTCTACCATACAGATAAGACTAAATTACATTTTATTTGTAAAAAAAAAAAAGTTACCAACTCAGCTTTAAGTATGAGCGTTTATATTGCATGTAAAGTGATTGATTAATAGCTTTTGACATCGTTTATACTGTTAGCTCCATTTTCTGCGGTGCCTTTATTTGACCCATAATGGGTCGTTCTTTTCCATTCATTCATGACTCTGGGAAGTGAATGTTTCATTTGGATGTGAATATATAAGTTACTAATTAGTGTGAAAAGGAACATTGCCATCGCTTACACAAGTATTTATATTTAATACTGAGCCTTTTGTTTGGTTTGTTACTTGTATAGAATTTAAATATTAATTTATTTATGAATGCAGTGGTTTATGTTTAGTGTTTTTCATTGCTGCTAAGATGCCAGTGCCTAATTGTAGATATATTTATTTGTTATTACAGAACTGATGTTAATAATACTATGAAGTGCTGAACATAATACAGTACGTTTTGTGGTAATCACTGTTACCAAAATATGTTTTCACGTCATGGATCCCAAATTAATATGTATTTGTCCCTAATAACCCCCATCTGACAATGTTTTGTTCCAGGGAGCCCACATACCAAATTTATGTTATTTTGAATGTTTCAAAAATCTTCCAAATATTCCACATTTTAATTCAAGATTTTGTTAAATATCAGATCTACAAGCTCACAGCCTGTCCCATCACGACGCGTTGTGAGCTTGTAGATATGCTATTTTCAATGTATACAGTATATAGGTTTAAAGTGCTCATAATGGCCTAGTGCCCTATAGGCTAATTGCTTCCTTTGGGCTTGTTTTCCTAGACTTGCTAATTTCTCTGAAATAATCTGGCAACACAGGAAGGAAGACAACAGCTGAAGGTCGGTAACACCTATAACTCTATGGGCAACATACGTTGCCAGAAAGTAAATGCTATTTCTCCCAATGTGTTATACAATTTAACACAATAAAACAAAGGTTAAAATAAATAACTGTAAGGTGTGGATTGCTTGGTCCTTTAGTAGGCTCATGTGTTTTGCAGCAGTGGTGGAAAAAAGTACTACATTTTTACGTAAGTAAAAGTATCAATACTGCAATGTAGAAATACTATTAATAATAGTATAAGTAAAAGTATGGAGTTCTAAATTTACTTGAGTAAAAGTACAAAAGTAGAAAGTACCCATTATGCAAAATGTCCCATTTCACAAGTTTTCAAATTTTACAAAAGTTTACAAAATGTGTTCATTCTTTGAAAAAAGCTTGTAGAGCAGTATTTTCAATTGGCCTGGCTGAAGTGGTTACTGTATGTTTTGTAATAATAATCAAAATCTACAAAGTAACTAGTAACTAAAGTGCATTATGGTGGAATAAAAGCATAATATTTGCCTCTGAGATGTAGCGGAGTTTAAGTAAAAGTATTGAAATTTGGAAATACTCCAGTAAAGTAAAAACACCTTGAAATTGTACTTAGGTACAGTAGGCCTACTTGAGTAAATGTACTTAGTTACTTTACACCACTGACAATGAAACACAATAAAACAAAGGTTAAAATAAATAACTGTAAGGTGTGGTAATTGGTCCTTTAGGCCTGTGTGTATTTTGTGTTTTAATAGTCACTGTACACAATGCATAAGATTCACTTGAAACAATCTTTAACACAGTTTGCAAGGAAAAACACACACACACACACACACACACACACACACACACACACACACACACACACACACACACACACACACACACACACACACACACACACACACACACACACACACACACACACACACACACATACACTCACATACTAAACAGTGTTTTGTGAGAGAAATAAACAAGACATTGCAACTAGGTCTAGAAAAACAAGCCCAAAAGAAGCCACTTATAGGTCACATGAGCACTTTAAACCTATGCATCGGCTATTTGAAAAACTCTTGCAATAAAATGTGGAATATTTGGAACACAAACACAAACGCTCCGTGGCACAAAATATGTCCATAAAAATATTTTGAGAACCACTGGTTTAAATGAAAGTTATGGAAACAAGCCTAAATAAGCAAGAACACTTTAAAAACAAGCCCAAAAAACCCTGAAACCTGCAACTACCAACATTCAACAAGCAACTTGACAGAAAAAGAAGCCCAACGTCGCTTGTAATAAGCCGACATGGCAACGCTGATACTAAACAATCCCAAACAATTGCGTGTATTTCATACCTTACCCTTTGTGTGTGGGTTGGATGTGGAATAAAGCAGCGGTTTTATCTCGGTTAACTATTTAGAAACTGCTTCTCGCTTCAGTCTAATAAACAAGCTGCCGTCGCACTAGCCCGAAACATCGCACCAAACGTAACTATGAAATTCCCTTGCTTTCAGACGCGCGTGGAGAGACTATTCCATTTGAAGCTGTTTTGTGTGTTCCGTGAGCAACCATAACGGAGCAACGATAAGACTTCCGGTGGACGATCTCTTCAGAATAAGAGTACCCTCTAGAGTAAAAAGGAGCTCTTGAAAACCATTGAAAAACGGTTCATTTCCACATAAAACTATGCATTACGCATTTAAACGAAACTATACAACACAAATTATGTTTATGTGTAACAAAAACGGGTTTAATAACATTAATAATTTATCTAAATGGATAAATCGATGGCCAAAACGCAAAACCTCCTAAGTGCAAATTTCATGATTTTCAGATTTCACTGTGGATGAGGACTATAGGCTATGCTGCACATGCTCAGTCTGTCTGCAAGATAGTCCCGCCCCTCATTTGTGTCAGAAAAGTCATTTGACTAAAACCTCCTATCTTGTTCATTGCCAATTAGTGCTAAAATGTTGAAGCGCAAAACCTCTTATCTGCACCAGAAGTAGTTGAGCAGCAGACAGAGCTGAAACTTTGGAATTCTGTGTTATGTAGACCATCTAAATGTCTTTCAGTTTGTAGTAATCAATTATTTTCAAAATAAAAAAGTGTCTTCCACCCTTACTATTTAAGTATTTGTTAGTAACTGTCAAGTTAATTGCATTGCCTTGTTGATTGCTAATGATTAGTGTCAGGTGGTGAAACTTTTATCACACCAAGAGTGTGAGTTGATCAAACATGTGAATGGTAATACTTGTTACAGTACTGTAGAATGTCTTGATCTCAAAATGAGCATAAAAAAAACAATATTTATTAATTTATAAGCCTAACTGTTTCTAGGTAAAAACCTCCTATGTGCATCTATGTAGATAGGAGGTCATTTTCAGGTATAGATAGGAGGTTTTGGCATTGAACATTTTGAACTTGTGGTTAGAGGTTGTCATTGCTGCTTAGATGTGAACATCCATGTTGTGATTTTTTATTAAATGCAGATCAAAATCACACGTGAACACCGTGGCAGCCAACAACCCTGTGAGAATATTGTGTTGTGTTGGTTGGGGGGTATGGGGGTGGGATGGGGTTTGGAGTTATGGGGTGTGGAAGGTGTGGGGTGGCGGTTGGGGGGTTATGGGGTGGGGGGTGCATGAGGGCTTGGGTGGGTGGAGTTTGGGGGTTGTGGTGTGTTGGTTGGGGGCATGGGGACCGGGGGTTCTGGGAGTGGGGGTAATGGATTGGATGGGATTTGGGGGTACGAGGGTATGGGGTGGGATGGGGTTTTGAGTTATGGGGGTTGAGAGGTGTGGGATGGCAGTTGGGGGGTATGGGGTTTGTGGGAGTGGGGGAGTATTGCAGGTGGTGGAGTTGGGGGGTAGAAGGTATGGGGGGATTTTGTTGAGGGGGGCATAGGCAAGTTAGGCTGGATCATATAGGATAGGGTCTTTGCGATGCGAGAGTGTGGTCTAGCGGCTAGACCACACTCTCGCATCTCAAAGACCCTATCCTCTTCATCTGTGCTGGATGAAGCACAGATGACAGATATGGGAAGGTCATGGAAGACAGGAGCATCGGATCATCCTCTTCTTCTGCTGGTACCGTGTTTCAACTCGTTCCTCTGCGCTTTCTCCCCAGATCTTGGAAGTCTGAGAAGAGCTTCTGCCAGAAATGTCATTGATGAGCTTCCAGCTCTTGCCATGCTTCTGTTTAACATGCACCTCTTTAATGTCCCTGATCTTTTGGTCAGCTCCTGTTGTTCGAGTTGCATACACTTGGTATAGCTCCTCCTTCCTCTGCTTATATTCCTCCCTCAGACCCTCTCCTTTTTGGTCAGCGACAAAGTCCCTGTGTGCTGCTCTCATCTCCTCCCTGGCTTTGGTGATTCTAGGGTCAAGGCATCTGTCTTTCCTCCTTGTTTATAGGCTCTTTAAGACATTCAATGATCTTACATACTATTCCACTATCCACACTGGACACAAGGTTGGTGATCCAGTTGTATGAGTTAGGGGAGTTGGAGGGCATGAGGGTTTGGGGGGTGTGGTGTGCTGGTTGGGGGGAATGGGGGTTGTGGGAGTGGGGGGTATTTCAGGTGGTGGAGTTGGGGGTAGAGGGTATAGGGGGGATTATGTCGAGGGGTGCCTGGGCCAGTTGTTTTCTAGTCCACCTAATTGTATTCCTGTTGTCCTTTTTGTACATTTTATTTGTAAGCACTTTCATAGTTTCATTTAGATTCTTGTCGTGAGCATTGCCCTGCAAACTTTGTTTTGTTTTTGAATAAAATAAAAAAGCATTCAATGCAACTCAGTGGTGTGTTCTACCGTGTTACGCAGATTTTTTTTGGAAGAATGTGTATACAGTCTACTAACCATTTCATCCATTGAAAACGCACTAGCGTATACCCACAACCACGCGCATTTCGTGCAGGGAATGATTATCGTATACCTCAACCAAAGAAAAACTAGACCACACCACTGATGCAACTGTTTGCAGCTGTAAATGTATGTATTTGCAGCCATTACTATGTGTCATTATGTAGTTAAGCAATCACTTTACATTAAATGCAAAAGCTCCTATCTGCAGAATTATCCAGGAAAAGTGGGGAAAAACCTCCTATCTGCATTTGCAATATGAAATCAGTGTAATTAACATATAATAATGTAATATAGTCCAGACATCCAGAAATGGTGTATTATGTGATGGGTTTCATAAAAAAATAGCATTGTGTAAAAAAAATACAACATTTTGTAGTTTTCTTTTTCATTTTCCCAACAATGAACATTTTTCAGATAGGAGGTTTTGCGTTTTGGCCATCGAAATGCTGTTCAATGGAGTGCATAGCCTATACAAATTGGGCGCTGCACAGGAGACTGCTCCGCGAGGCAACACTTTGGACATACGCACGCGTTCAGGGAGACCTCCTCTACAACACCAGACTCTCCGCTAAACCGGAGAGGTGTGAAATAAAAAGTGGCGGGCCAGTGAGGTCAGAGGTCAGAAAAGTGCCACTTTCAGACAATAGTGGGCGCTGCACAGGAGACGGCTCAACACGCGTTCAGGGAGACCTACATCATATAGCTAATATAGAGATTGCTGGCTTCAAAAGACAGTGTTACTTGAGGACAGAAGGAGATCAAGTTCTACCAGCTAAACCATTTGGTTTGGCAAGGTTAGCTTGTGGATTCCATTAAGGTGATCAGGTATTCTCTGTTAATGAGAAAGTCCAAGGCATGCACACATACCAACGGAAAAAGACACACCCTACAAGCTACACAGTACAATTGATTTGTTTTGATTTATTAGACATGTTGTTAAATGCTTCTCACGTAATCGTCAAGGATAAAATACCAATGGAACACTGGAACAAGGAAACTTGAGACAAAAAAGATATGTACATGATGAGTGATTAATGAATGGAGCGTCACAATAGTTTAATGTGAAGGCACCTAACTTTGATCAGACGTGAGCTAACTTTTAGGTTGGAGGAGGTCCTAGGCTGTGGATGGAGGGTTACCATGGATTATGATTGTGGAGTGTTATTATAGTTGTCAATTATTGAAATCCCAAACATGGAATATACTTGGACCATGCCACATTTAATGCCTGTCTCAGGACTGCCACCTGCCAGTATACAGTGGATAACTTCCCAGTCTCCAGGTTTTCGAAAGTATAGCTACCACTTTAACCATGACATCTCAATTTTGGGCATGTCATTATAGGCTAAACCGATAAGAAAAGTACTGATCTACAAGCTCACAACATGCTGTTGTGACAAATGCACATTATATGTATCTGCTTAGCTATGGATGTTACTGTATCCGATTGATATGTGTAACATCTGCTCGACCTATGCATGTTATTGTATCTGAGTGATATGAAACTTGTTTGAAACTGTGAAGTGACTTGAGTGAGTCAATATGAACATTTCCTATTCACGTGAGGGGTAATGGGTCTGATTAGGGGGTGATTGAATGATTTGTGCCACCCGACTTTACAAATAGAGGGTGTGGTTCGGGGGGAAGGGGGAACAAACAAACCTGTGTCTCAGAAGCAACAGGGAGAAGAGACAGCTCACGTCTGATCAAAGTTAGGTGCCTTCCCATTAAACTATTGTGACACTGCATTAATTAATCACTCATCATGTACATATCTTTTTTGTCTCTCAAGTTTCCTTGATCCAGTGTTCCATTGGTATTTTATCCTTGACGTTTCCGTGAAAAGCATTTAACATGTAATTATTATGTCTAATAAATCAAAACAAATCCAGTGTACAGTACTGTGTAGCTTGTAGGGTGTGTCTTTTTACATTGTTACGTGTGCATGCCTTGGACTTTCTCATTAACAGAGAATACCTGATCACCTTAATGGAATCCACTAGCTAACCGTGCCAAACCAAATGGTTTAGCTGGTAGAACTTGATCTCCTTCTGTCTGCCTTTTGAAAAGCTAGCAATCTCTATAAGCAGATCTACAAGCTCATAGCGCAACACTCGGTGCCGCGCTATGAGCTTGTAAATCTGCTATTTTTTGAATAGCTTAATGGATTAAAAGTACCTGAGGCAGATTCTACGAATGCCTCCTAAATCACTAGTCCCCACACTTTCAAGATTTTTCAAAAACTTTCCAAAAATAGCAAGATGTACAAGCTTGTATATCTGTTATTTTTGAATAGCCAACGCTAAAATCTAAAAATGACATGACACGAGGCTTTCCCAGTTTTAATGGGCTAAAATATCTGAGAAATATTTGCATAGTAGGCCTACAGTACATTGATTGATTGATTGAATACTTAATTAGTCATAAATATAAACAGCACTGAGGTACAGTCAGACATTATCAGACAATAGGCTAAAAAGATAACACAAAAAAGTTCCGGGGACTTGTTTCCATTGTGGTCTGTCTTCCTATGTATTCAACTCATCATAATAGCAAAATAACACCAAAATACAATATCATCAACAAATATAAAACAATATGTTCAAGGTTCAAGGTTATACTTTATTGTTACATCTTGTGTACACGTACATGAGAGTAAAACATGTTTTTATTCGGCTTCCTTCAGACAGTGCAGCAGCATCCAACAAAAATGATAAAATCGTTAAAGAAAAAGAAAGAAAAGAGTGCAAAAAAAGAGCACAAAAAATTATAATAAGAATAGAGCGTCATCATAATGTACAATGTGCTTATTACACGGCTTGGTTGAATGCTTGATTCTGATTGGTCAGTCGCTGAATTCATCAATGTGTTATTTCTGAATAATGACCGATGAGCTCTATAACAGACCGCTGTCTAATCAAAGACTCAGAGCACCTGCTCATATCAACCTGCACTGCTTGATTTGATGCTGTATTCAACATGACAGCCATGTAAACAAACACACCATGTCATTTACAACTAAACGTTGCTCTCAAGAATGTTTTTGAAAACATTTGAAGCTTTAAATAGACAATGCAGTAACCAAAAATGTGTTCTATTTGATCAACACTTCCTTGTTTTCCGAGCGACCGTGTCCGCCCTGCGCAACACTTATGGAATACTTTCATTACTTTAAGCAAGGAATGACTTTGTTTTGTTGTTACTTTTGGGTCATTTTATTAATTCATCTAGTAGCCGTGTAATAAGTGGGATAAATGTCAGCGTGCTGGTCATTGTTGAAAAAGAACCCCCTTCAGGATGATTAAACACCTCAGCTCAACAATTATCCCTTGCATATAATCTTGGTATATTGTAAACACCAACAGCATTTTCCCCCCAGTAGCTGCCACCTAACCTTGTGTAAACAACTTCACAGTATATTCTATTATAAAGCAAATTAGGGAGGGGCAGAGCATAATAGTGCAAGAAAACAACGGTTTGGGGAGGGGGGGATGATTAGCGTTGCCCTTTGCCCTGGTTTGTCCATTGTGGTCTGTCTTCCTACGTATTCAATTCGTCAACATAGCATCAAAATAACACCAAAATACAATATCATCAACACATATAAAACACTATGGGGCCTATTTTCGCCAGTGCCTTTATATCCCTACACTTCCTTATCATGTTTTACTGTTTTTAAAAACATTTTCAAATAGTTCAAATAGCCGATCTACAAGCTCACACCGTGTCGATGTAGATCGGCTAGTTGAACTATTTGGGGCGGGGGGGGGGGTTAAGACTTCGACAGGGGCCAGTTTGGAATTGTAGCGTCTTGAAGGTGTTTTTTTAGTTTTGAAAGTGAGTAGGGTTTTAGACTCCTTTACTCCTTTTGGTAGGGCATTCCACATTTTTGTTGCATAGCATGAGAACGAGTTCATTCCCTTGTTCATTCCCTTGGGCATGCCAATGTTGTGGTGTATCTTGTAGACCAGGCCCATTGCAACGCATGTTTCTATATCAGTGGTGCTCAAACTTTTTCATGTCAAGGACCCCCAAAATTATATGTATTTTGCTGCAGACCCCTATCTCAAAATATGTTGTTCCAGGGACCCCCAGAAGCAAAGATTTGAGTTAAAAAATGTTCGCTTTAAAAGAATATAGATATATTAATTTGCACACATTTTCTCGATTTTTCAAAAATAGCAGATCTACAAGCTCGTAGTGCGGCACTCGGTGCCGCACTATGAGCTTGTATATCTGCTATTTTTGAATAGCCAAAGTGTAAAAATAATGCATTTTAGCTCAAATCAAAAAGTGACACAGATGCGTCCCAGGTCTTAGGTAAAAAAAAATGACTACTTTTTCCACCACTGGCTGTTTGAAGAAGTAGAAATTAAAACAAAAAGAAAGGAGAAAATAAACCCTCTTATTCTTCAAGTACAGAACTAAACTAGTTACTTTCAACCACTGCCTATTAACCCCAGTACCATTTACTGAGACCATGAAACCGCCGATAGCCTTTGTGCATCTTCAGATGCTGACATGATCTACACACCTGATCGCCGACAAAGAAGTGCCGATGGACCTTGTACCTCTCTCTCCACTTGAAATAGCGCATGTACTCGGTGTGGTTGCCGTCCAGGTAAACCAGCCTCTCAGCCAGCTCCTTCGGGCCGCCGGCGAAGTCGTCCACGTGGATGAAAGAGTCTCCCGGAACGTGATCCTCGTAGTTTGTCCTCGAAGGGCCCAGGACCACAGGCACGGCCCCCATCGACAGAGGAACGTACAGTTTTTCCGTCATGTAGTCCCTGTGGATGGCGTTCTCCCACGACAGGTAGAACTTGCAGCCGTGCATCACCTTGACGTACTCTTCGTCAGTCAGGCGGCGATTGAAGGCTTTCCCGTAAACTTCTATCTTGACGTGTTTTTTCATCTCCTCGTAGACCTTGACTCTTTTGAACTGCGGGTTCCAGTTGCTCACGATCCAGCACACCAGCTTGTCCTTCTCTGGCAGCTTGAAGCTCTCGTCCTCCTGTGTCACCATTACACATTTAAGTTGACGATTAATTGTCACTCGAATAATTGCGATTAACGATTGTAATTGTGTGTTTGGCCACTGGACATTATTGGAACATTATGAATACAACATTTCTGTTTGCCTTTTAGGCTTCGTAATAAAAAAAATGCACAGGCTATAGATATGACAAATAACTTCATTACGCAAAGACATTATTCACATATTTAGTAAATTTATACATTTGAAAATATACAGCTGATCTACAATAGCTGATCTACAAGCTTACAACGCGTCATGAAGTGACGCCTTGTAAGCTTGTAGATCTGCTATTTCTGCTTTCTTTATGTTTGAACATTTAAAAAAGCTGAAATAGCAGATTGCGTTGTAAGCTTGTAGATCAGCTATTTCTGCTTTTTTTTATATTCGAAAATGTGTGAACATTTTTCGACATGGAAACGATTATGACGATTATGTGATAACTGTGACAGGCCTACCTGTGTCACCGGGGTGAGGTACCCATAAGGCACCGGGATGTGAGAGTCCATCCGATAGCTGGTGGTCAAATTGAACAAGTCGTTGAGTGCAGGGATGTTGTTGGACAACGTCGGCGACTCCATGTTAAACCAGATCCACTTCTGGAACCAGGGACGTGGCTCTGGCGGCATGTTGTCCATGATGATATCTATGTGGTGGAACAGGACGGCGTGCGCTTCGCGGTAAACGCTCCGGTCGTCCGTCAGCCGACATCCTTCCATGTCCCACTCACTGCACCTGAGACAGTGGTGGAAAAAGTACTTAGATTCTTTACCTAAAGGGATAGTTCACCCCAAAATGACTTTTTTTCCCTATTGATTAGTCACCCCACGGAGACTTGAATTCATGGATATTTTATTGTTTTTGTCACATTCGTAAGACAATAATTTGATGACCAGCCGACCGGTAGGCAGCGGTTCCGGTAGGAGACACAAAGGAGACTCTTTGTGTCTCCTAGCGGAACCGCTGCCAGTCATCAAATTATAAAAGATATCCATGTATTCAAGTCGCCATGGGGTGACTAATCCATACAAAAAAAAATGTTTTGGGGTGAACTATCCCTTTAAGTAAATGTATCAATACTGCAACGTAGAAACACTCTGTTAGAAGTAAAAGTCTGGAATTTAAAATGTACTTGAGTAAAAGTTGTACAAGTATTGGTATTAAAATGTACTTAAAAGTACCAACAGTAGAAAGTATACTCATTATGCAGAATGTTCCATTTCACAATTTTTCAAATGTATAAAATGTCTAAAAATCTTTTGAAAATAGCAGATCTACAAGCGAGGCTGAAGTGGTTGATGTATGTTTTGTAACAATAATCCAAATCTACAAAGTAACTAGTAACTAAAGTTTTCTAATAATTGCAGTGGAGTAAAGAAGTATGATAATTGCCTCTGAGATGTGATGGAGGAAAAGTAAAAGTACTGAAAATTGGAAATACTCCAATACTGAGTACTGTAAATGTACGTAGTTACTTTACACCACTGACCTGATGTTATACTTGATGCCAAACGGCCAGAACCACATCAATATCAGAATGTCCTCCTCTGTGTGAACGGACTGTGGACTGATCTGCTGGTCTGATGATGTGCAGTTTGGGTGAAGGACCTGAAGGGACGTGTTCACCATGTCCTCTGGTCCGGGTGGGGAGACCCTGTAGAGGCTGAAGGAGGCCAGGTTGATGTCTAGGTGACTGATGAGATACGACAGGAAACACAGAAGCACCAGGAAGCCGATGCACAGGCGCTGTCGAGTGACCTGGAACCATGATGAGGTCATGGTTATAGCTCTGTGAGAGAGAAGATGGAGAGGCAGTCACTTCCAGTGGTGGATAAAGTACTCAGATATTTTACTTAAGTAAAAGTATCAATACTGCAAAGTAGAAGTACTCTGTTACAAGTGAAAGTCTGGAATAAAAAATTCACTTGAGTAAAAGTACAAAAGTATTGGTATCAAAATGTACTTAAAGTACCAAAAGTAAAAGTACTAAATATTTGAAAATAGCAGATCTACAAGCTCACAACACGTTGCGATGCGACGCGACGCGTTGTGAGCTTGTAGATCGGCTATTTTCAAATAGCCTATGTATAAAATGGGCTAAAGTGGTTCATGTATGTTTTATAATGGAATCATTTCTATCTGCAAGTAACTAGTAACTAAAATGTTCAAATAATTGTAGTGGAGTAAACGTACAATATTTGCCTCTAAAATGTAGTGGAGTAGAAGTAAAAGTACTGAAAATTGGAAATACTCCAGTAAAGTAAAATACCTCAAAACTGTACTTAAGTACAGTACTTGAGTAAATGTACTTAGTTACTTTACACCACTGGTCACTTCATTACACCAGCTATACCAGGGGTGGGAAACTTTGATGATGAAGAGGGCCACTATATTTCCACACTCACTCCAGAGGGCCACGTTGTACATACTGTCGAGCAGACATCTCTTATCTCCGTATTTTAACTTTTTCTATGTCACACAAAAATAGCAAAAATAGCCGATCTACAAGCTCAAAACGCGTCGCAGTGCTATTTTTAGTTGACCTTGTATATAAACTGTACTTTCATGTGCTTTTTTTCTGTAAACTTCTACATAAAGTATTCAATCAATCAATCAATGATGACAATGCTGATCAGCAACCACAAAATACGACCAGTGTTGGTTATCCCCTGTAAACTAAGAAGGTCACTCTCATGGATGGAATGGCAGTGGTACAGGGAATTGGAGAGCCATCATGGATCATGTGCCCAGTAGGCTGACCACTTCAGAACACTGGACAGCGAGTCCAAAGAGTATAGGGAGATCGATGTCGTGTATGACCTCTTCAATCTCCCATCTTTACTGAAGGAGGAGTAAACGGTAAACCAGCCACAAGTACACGGAAGAGATTCCAGTGTGGCAAGCCTCCAACTACATACAGTACCATGTGGAAGACGACACACCATTGGGGAATGTATCAGCAAAACAGTTTCTGTCAAACAGGATCAAAGATGAGCTAACTCATCGTCTGTCTATCTCGCCAGGAGGAGGCCACACGGAAGAGATTCCAGGGTGGCTGTATCTCTTACCATAAGGCGCCAAAAAGGTGGTACCATAAGGAAGACGACACGCCATCGGGGAGAGTACTGTATCGTCAAAACGGTTCCTGTCAAACGGCATCAAAGATGTCTATCTCAGAGGTCACCCCTGTAAATAACGTTATCATCCACGGCACCCCCTGAATGACAATTCCTAGAACCTTGTCATATTACGCTACGTAAATATGTGAAACTTTCCCTCTAAGATCCAGTAAGTCTTGCGGAAAACTTGAGAGAATATCCATTTCCATCAGGACAGAACGTTTTTACTTGGCGTTTAACCACTTGAACCCCAGAATCCCTATTCTGGGGGGAGCATTATCCAAAAATAGGCTATCTACAAGCTCACAGCGCGTCACAATGAGACGCGTTGTGAGCTTGTAGATCTGCTATTTTGGGCGAAGAGACTTGGTGTACTGTAGAATGGAAAAAAGCACCAAGAACAGTGCAACTCCCGTCCGTTTTACTAAGTCTACTCTAGACGGTCTAAGTGGTTAAACTGAAGTGATATTGATAAATTCCAAATATTATCAAAGTATTCTGCGGCACCCCTGGACTTGCGTCACGGAACCCACTTTAAGAAACCCTGGTCTATCTCACCAAGAAAGCCCTATACTCTCTCAAGGGAAAGCCAAAGTTTTCATAGTCACTTCAAGGCAGGATATCCACTCAATCTATACAGATGTACACGATCTTCATAGCACTAGTGGTAGTGCGCCTGGCCGAACCATGTGGCCCATAGGGCAGTACTGTGTGTCAGCTTGATGTACAAGTACATCCCCCAGCCATGATCTACAAGTACAAAGTAACCCCGACCTCCCTATAGACCAATTCATTGTTTACTAACATTGAGACTGGATGCGCAGGTGATTGTTTCACGCAATCAATTTCCAACCTGTTGTTTCGGGGTGCGCTAGTTTCAGCACACCCCAACCCCCTCTTGTGTGTTGGCTAGTGTGGCACGTCCTGGCGAGACCTGATAGAATGGGTTTCATTTAGCGCATACTGGTTGCACGCATACTGGTTCTTATCAGTGTGACGTCGTCTGTTAAGGGGTCTATAGGCTCTATTCACCCTGTGAATAGAGCTCTCAGGGTGGACACTATAACCACAACGCCACTGAGCTGGTAGCTCGCACAAAGAGGCTGGATAATCCTGACCTGCACGGCCTGGATGCTGTCTGAAGAGGAGCAACAAATCTCTGGATTGAGTTCACTGACACTTCCCTGAGCCTCAACGAATAATGTCTGGTTCCTCAAAGAACTATGCCAAAAAATATAAAGTTTCCCTAGAGGTATGAGGAAAATTAAAAACCATTCACTAAATAATATGATTCTTAATAACCTTTTTAAAGAACCCATTATTTGTCTGTGTGTAACATGAGCAATAAATAAAGCATGAATACTAATAATAATGTTCTGTACTACTGAATGCTACATGATAAAAAAAAAGTACATTTCCAATCAGCAGTGGTTTGATTACTATCTGTTGTAATGAACATGAAAACATAGAAATTATTATTATTATTATTATTATTATTATTATTATTACCCTTATTATTATTCTCACCTGGATATGAAAGCTGCTGAAAACAACACCAGCAGAAACCTGTCTAGAGAACTAATCCCACATAACACTGTTCACCCACAGGCAGTACTTTGTGATGTGTTTTGCATCGTGGTGTTGCTTCAACAGACGACAACATTTGCAGTGGTGTAAAGTAACTAAGTACATTTACTCAAGTACTGTACTCAAGTACAATTTTGAGGTACTTTTACTTTACTGGAGTATTTCCAATTTTCAGTACTTTTACTTCTACTCTACTAAATGTCAGAGGCAAATATTATACTTTTACTCCATTACAATTATTTGAAAACATTAGTTACTAGTTACTTTATAGATTTTGATTATTATCACAAAACATACATTAACCACTTCAGCCCTATATATATTTCGGCCATTTGAAAATAGCCGATCTACAAGCTCACAAAGCATCGGCTATTTTCAAAATATTTTTAAACATTTTATACATTTGAAAACTTGCGAAATGGGACATTCTGCATAATGACTACTTTCTTCTTTTGGCACTCTAAGTACATTTTGAGACTAATACTTTTGTACTTTTACTCAAGTGAATTTTGAATTCCGGACTTTTGCTTGTAACAGAGTACTTCTACATTGCAGTATTGATACTCTTACTTAAGTAAAACATGTGAGTATTTTTTCCACCAGTGATCATTTGCATCATTAAACTGACTTCAGATCAGTGGGTGTGGCTTATCTGAGGTCTCTGTTTCGCTGACACTAGAGCAACAGCCTCACTGTTCATTCACCCTTTTGTAGAAAGTACTCTTATGCAGAATGTCCCATTTTAAGTTTTCAAATGTATAAAAATCTTTTGAAATTAGCAGATCTACAAGCTCACAATGCGACGCATTGTGAGCTTGTAGATCTGTTATTTTCAAAAGGCCGAAATATATATATAGGGCTGAAGTGGTCATGTATGTTTTGTAATAATAATCAAAATCTACAAGGTAACTAGTAACTAAAGTTTTCAAATAATTGTAGTGGAGTAAAAGTATAATATTTGTATCCGAGATGTAGTGGAGTAGAAGCAATGAAAATTGGAAATACTCAAGTAAAATACAAATACCTCAAAATTGTACTAGGTTCAGCTCTGAACTCAATAGAATCTGCACCTGGCTCACTGATAACAAACTATCATTACACCTACAGGAAAACCTGAATCCATTGTCTTTGGGTCCAGAATAAACCTCTGTAAGGCCAAAGACTTCACGGTCAAAGTGATGGAGCCAAAAACTGGGGGGTGCTGGGCTCAGCAAAGCTCAAAACCATATAAATATTGATATTAAAAAAATGAAACCAGCACAAATTCAAAAATTTACGGCACAATGCAGCACAAATCCAGCACTAAAGAAGGACACCATTTTTATTCATATTTTCATCATATGGGGTGCTTACTTCACTGAGGTATTTTACCCTGGGCTCGATAGTTCTTGATTGTAGGCTGCAGATAACTAGTTAGTTTAAACTTTAGGACTTAAACACGGAGTAATGCTGGCGCCAAAGAAGATCTCCTCTCTTCTCCCTGTTGCTTCTGAGGCACAGGTTTGTTTGTTTGTCCCCCCCCCCCCCCTCCCCCTCCCCCTCCCCCGTACCACACCCTCTATCCGTAAAGACAGGCGGCACAAATCAAAGGAAGTTAAAATGTGAATATCTTTCTGTGGTTTTGTCTGCTCCGTGGACGCTATAGACCACATTCACACAGCGGCAATATTGGAATTTAACATTGAAAGTGCCGCCACCCGGGGTGGCTACTTTCATTGACTTCATAGAAACATGGCCGCCGTGTGAATATGGTCTATTGTTAAATGAGTTTAGGTTTGTTTCTAGTGGGGAAGGATGGGCACACACGTAAATCCCGCCACTACATTTGATTGGGTAAAGCGCGGCCTGCTTCCTGATCTGAAGGCACGCCCAATTGTAGGCCAGTGCGTTTGCGATATGACGAACCCCCCCGACAGATTCAAGCGGAGAACAGAATCTGTTCTTGAGAGATTACCCCTCACGTGAATAGGAAATGTTCATATTGACTAACTCAAGTCACTTCACAGTTTCAAACAAGTTTCATATCACTATCACTCAGATACAATAACATGCATAGGTCGAGCAGATGTTACACATATCAATCGGATACAATAACATCCATAGCTAAGCAGATACATATAATGTGCATTTGTCACAACAGCATGTTGTGAGCTTGTAGATCAGTTCTTATCTTTTTAGCCTATAATGTGGCATGGTCCAAGTATATTCCATGTTTGGGATTTCAATAATTGACAACTATAATAACACTCCACAATCATAATCCATGGTAACCCTCCATCCACAACCTCCTCCAACCTAAAAGTTAGCTCACGTCTGATCAAAGTTAGGTGCCTTCACATTAAACTATTGTGACACTGCATTCATTAATCACTCATCATGTACATATCTTTTTTGTCTCTCAAGTTTCCTTGTTCCAGTGTTCCATTGGTATTTTATCCTTGACGATTATGTGAGAAGCATTTAACAACATGTCTAATAAATCAAAACAAATCAATTGTACTGTGTAGCTTGTAGGGTGTGTCTTTTTCCGTTGGTATGTGTGCATGCCTTGGACTTTCTCATTAACAGAGAATACCTGATCACCTTAATGGAATCCACAAGCTAACCTTGCCAAACCAAATGGTTTAGCTGGTAGAACTTGATCTCCTTCTGTCCTCAAGTAACACTGTCTTTTGAAGAGCCAGCAATCTCTATATTAGCTATATGATGTATAGTAAGCACCCACTCACCGTTGCAGCTAAGTGGCCCTTTTGAGGTTGACGCACTGTCTGTACTAATGAGACTCAATTATTATTATCCAAAAATAATTAGGATTTAATTTGTTCTACTACTATTTGCTCTAGGCCTACTGTAAAGATCATTGTAATAATAATTTAATCTACTTGTAAAAACATCAATTTAACTTTCAATTAAAGGTCAGGTGGTTTCATTCACCTCATTGGTCAGACTCTCATCAGTGATATGTTAATATTGTAAGAAGGTAAAGTCACTACTTTGGTTCAGACCAGCTGAATGTAACATATTGTGATCATTTACACATTATCCATCATTAATAACCACTTCAACCTTATACCTAGTGGGAAACTACTGATTTCCCACTAATACTGATGTTGCATTATATATATATATATATATATATATATATATATATATGTATAGCAATATATATATAGCAACATCAGCCTTTCAGAAAACTCTTTAGACCAGTGGTTCTCAAAAATAGCAGATCTACAAGCTCAAAGTGCATCACTTTGTGCTGCATGTGACCTTGTAGATCTGCTATTTTTGAACATTTTTTAATCATTTTGCATGTTTTAACACACATCTTGTCTTCTCGGGTCCCTGGCACAAAACATTTTCAGACGGGGGTCCGTGGCCAAACACACATCATGTTGGGGGTCCTTGGCATGAAAAAGTTTGAGAACCACTGATTTAGAAGGTATGGGCCTCAGGTCTTAATAGGTTAACTACTACAATGACAGATGCTTTCCAGGTTTTAAAGGGTTAAGTCATTTTTCAACTCTGCTCTGAAACGGTCTGCATCCACTGATCATCATCAGGTTCACATTACCTTCACTTTCTGTCTCCAAGTCTGCAACCTGGACCTCTGTGGCACCCTGTCTGCTCTGGTGGTCTGCAACCTCAGTGGCACCCAGTCTGCTCTGGTGGTCTGCAACCTGGACCTCTGTGGCGTTCAGCCTGGTCTGGTGGTCTGCAACCTGGGACTCTCTCGCACTCAATTTGGCAGCCATTCCTGAAAAAGATCACAGAGAAATGTATGTTAAACGACTATATGAAACATTTCAGCCTGCACCGTTACAACTTCTTCAAGCGCCATTTGGACCATCCTTACCTCTCATTAAGATCCTCTGCGCCTGGACTTCTTCCTCGCTGGCTGCCACCCTGGTCTCCATGTTCCTCAGCTGAACCCGTTGTTCTACCACCATGTCTCTGAGCTCTTTGGCTTCTCCCTCACTGGCTGCCACCCTGGCCTCTGTGTAACTCAGCTTCTCTCTCTGTTCTATCACAGTGGCTCCGAGGCGAAGCACCATGTCCCTAACCTCTTTCAGCTCAATCATATCAGGTTGTACGAGGCCACCTGGTTCAACACTGCTCTCCATCTCGTTGACCGGTCCGCTCTCCCCCTGAGCCCCGGCCTCAGACAGACAGAACAGTAAAACGAGCAAAGCCCCAAAGCCCTTCATCCTGGAAACAGAGTGACTATTGGTGTCTCGAAGCCTCCTTTTATGCCCCAAATAGCCACCTGATGAAGCAACATCGTACCCAGTGGAAAGTTAATGTGCAACTGGACACCATCATGTTGTGATGATTCTGGCTCTGAAAAGAGCGGCTGAGAATATGTTTCATTTAATCAGCTGTTGTTATTCGAATAAATGTAGTAGGGTTGTTCTTCATGGTGTGGTGAGAATGCCTTCAGATGTTCAATTAGAGGAAAGTATAATTCAGAAATAGATTGATATTTATTCATTTACATTACACATAAACCAGTGCTTAATTTGTAAATTATTAGGCGCTGGAGCTCATGAACCCTTCAGTCTTAACACCGCCCTCCCCATTGCCCGATATTTGTAAATATATTTCAAATTAAATATATATATATATTAATTGATTTAACCATTAAATAGCCCCAGAAACCTTGGCCAAATAACAGCATAAGGGTCACCGTTTCCACATCAAATAATGTATTTCATAATCAGAACATTAACATAGGAATGTAGCAATAGAAGAACGCTATTATTCTCTCTCTCTCTCTCTCGGCCAAAAGTAAAAGTATTAAAATGTTTGGACATAGCAGATCTACAAGCTCACAACACGTCACATTGCGACGCGTTGTGAGTTTGTAGATCTGCTATTTTCAAATAGCCTATGTATAAAATAGGTAAAGCTAAAGTGGTTCATGTACAGTATGTTTTATAATATAATAATTTATATCAACGAAGTAACTAAAGTTACTTCACTGATATTTACAATATTTGCCTCCGAGTTGTAGTGGAGTAGAAGTAAAAGTACTGAAAACTGGAAATACTCCAGTTAAGTGAAAATACCTCAAAATTGTACTCAAGTACGGTACATGAGTACATGTACTTAGTTACTTTCCAGCACTGCTGACAACAACCCACATACAGGTACTAGCTCACTGTACCAAATGTATCTTTATTATCATCAAACACATGCTTCTGTCAGCATTTTTCTAATCATTACATATTCAATAACAATAAAAGCCAAACATGAGCAAGAAATGTATAGCAGTATAAAACATTTGGCATTATTATTAAAGTGTGGCAATCAACATTTTTTCTTCTTAATTAGCTGGTCATCATAAACAGGTAAACAGGAGACAATCTCCGAATGCTGTGAGGAGGATGCAGGCATTAGACATTCCCATAAACCGCCGTGTCACATGGTGGCCATTTTGTCCTAAACCCATTAAGACCGGGAACGCACCTGTGTCATTTTAAGATTTCTTTGGTTATTTTTGAAAAATTGTGAAAATGCGTGCAAATCTTTGATATATATATTTTTAAGGGGATATTTTTAACTCAAATCTTTGCTTCTGGGGGGTCCCCGAAACAACATATTTTGAGATGGGGGTCCGCGGCCAAATACATATCATTTTGGGGGTCCTTGACATGAAAAAAGGTTTGAGAACCACCGATATTATAGCAACATTTTCAAAAAAATGTTTTTTAGATGACATTTTGTAGAATCCCCAGAAGCAAAGATTTTAGTTAAACATGTACGCTTTAAAAAATGTATATTCAAAGATTTGCACCATTTTTATAGTAGATCTACAAGCTCATAACGTGGCACTCGGTGCCACGCTATGAGCATGTAGAACTGCTATTTTTGGAATAGCCAAAGAAATCTAAAATGGTGCTTTCCCGGTCTTAATGAGTTAAGCGCAAAATGTGTAATAAGGCCAACAGGCAATCTGATATATCCCGCACTTTAACCACTTAAACCCCAGCATCCGTATTCTGGGGGAAACTTTTCGCTGAAAATAGCAGATCAGCGGAGATATTGAATGCAGAGCGAAAACAGAAAAGGCACTAGTATTGAGCCCTGAGGGACTCCGCTAATCTAAGTATAGGGTTTAAGTGGTTAAGATTTTCTTTTTTTGGTACTTAAATACGCTTTACTTCTGCCAGTGAGAGAGAGCGCAGGAAAGGCTAAAGAGTGTTGGGGTGACATGGAGTAAAGCGCAATACATACTCCTTCCGACGTACACACTTTTCTTCTGATAGGGAGGTGATATTTAACCCATTCAATCCGGGAAAGCATCTCTGTCATTTTAGATTTCTTTGGCTATTCAAAGATAGCAGATCTACAAGCTCATAGCGCGGCACCGAGATCTACTATTTTTGAAACATCGTGAAAATGTGTGCAAATCTTAGTTTGAATACATATTTTGGAAAGCCAACATTTGTAACTCAAATCTTTGCTTCTGGGGGTCCCTGGAACAAAATATTCTCAAATGTATATATATATATATATATATTAAAATTGTCACGATTAAAAAAAATAATCACACCCAGTGTGAAGTGAGCGGTGATATTTATGAATTATTAATTTCATCATGCATCTCGGTAGCCAATCACAGCACGTCCTGTGAAGTGACGTGCTTACATTTTTTACATTATTATTAATTTCATCATGCGTCTAGCTAGCCAATCAAAGCGCGTCTGCGAAGTTTGAAGTTAATTTCATCATGTGTCTCGCTAGCCAATCACAGCACGACCTGCAAAGCTTAGCCTATGGGCGTGTTTTCCACAGCATGGCGTCACAGCGAAAGACACATTTTCACGACGGAAAGAAAAACTTTCGCCACGGATGGGTCCTAAACCCTCTTATAGGAGCGGTTGCACCGCTAAAAAATTGCCAAAGAAATCTAAAATGACAGAGATGCGTTCCCGGATTGAATGGGTTAACTACAAATTGGCATCATTCCGAGCGTCGGAAAGGCAGTCCCAGAACTTTTCTTCGGAACCCGTGCACCTCCAGAATGTCCAGACTCTCCGAACCATAGTTCGGGAAGCCGGAAGATCTTTCCGACAGCTGAAAGGAGTACGGAATGTATTGGCCTTATGGCCCATGGTGTTAATTACTGTCTAGTCATTGCAGCTGGCGGTGAGGTGTAATGAAGGGGAACAATCACTGGAATGGGTGCGAGCTTCAAGATCCTGGGATTTATACCCCGAACCGGGAGGCAACAACAACTCTTTGGCTGGTGTGTGTTTCCGTGCTGGATCTGTGCATTATGCAGCGACGTTGTTGGAAGTCAGCAACTGTGTGTGTGTGTGTGTGTGTGTGTGTGTGTGTGTGTGTGTGTGTGTGTGTGTGTGTGTGTGTGTGTGTGTGTGTGTGTGTGTGTGTGTGTGTGTGTGTGTGTGTGTGCACGGGAAACTAGGGCTGGACAATATATCAATATCATATAGATATTGTGATGAGACTAGATATGGTCTGGGATTTTGGGTATCGTAATATTGTGGTATGGCATATGTGTCGTCTTTTCTGGATTTAACAACTTTTAGCCCGATTTTAAACCAGCTAAAAATAGCCTACAAGCACACACGCTTGCTGACAAGGTCGAGGAGCTTGTAGATCTGAAATTCTCACTTCTTTTTTTTTGTCGATCGAGGTACAGTATTTGGTCAAACATCTAGTTATATTTAATTTTGTCCATATCTCCCAGGCCAGCCCTATTGGGAACTTGTTTGTGTAAATTATGAAACCCACACCTTTTATTTAAAGGTGTGGGGTACAACAACTGTGGTCATTTTGAAGCAAGGCGTGCAGTTGAGGAACACGTCCAGACGCTAGGAGTCATCTCGGTCAACGTCCTCGCCAGCCTCGGTCTTCTGGGAGAGGAGGAAGGTCTCCCACACAGCCAGACACTGTAAACAAACAAAAACAGAAGTTATAGATTACATTGTGTGTGTCACTCTATTGATTCCCGGGAGGGATTTCAAGCATTACTCCTCTTTGTTCAACAATACATCCAAAAATAGTGTGAATACTTCCACAATCGCGTACTAAAGGGCAACCTCTTCTCTCAATCTCTGCCATGTTGCACAGGAGCGACAAATTAACGTACTAAAAACAAGACCAGCCGCCAGTGTCACACCATAAGCGGTAACCCGTTGAATACATACGGCTCTGGTTGAATAGAATGATTACGCAGTCCCCGATGTCTGTGTAACATCCGAGTCTCCGTGGCGTTGACAGAGGTGAACTTGATTATTTATCAGGAAATGCTTCGGATGGATTTTCCTTTTCCTTTGTGGCAACAAATTAGGTCTTAAATGTTACGCCAATATTTTGTAAAAGCTAACTTAGTTATCAAGTACTCGAATTGCAAAACTAACACGTTAGGTTACTCCGTTACACACAAAATAATTCCATTACACTAACGCCAACTAACCCCAACACCGCTCTTAGCTAATAGCGAGCACTGCAGGTAAAGATAATGTTTTCCACATAATTCCCACTACCACTGGAGCATTGGCAACATACCTTTCAGGCATTAAGTGGCAGAGATAAGGGTGGCAAACGGTCTAACAACACAGATGTCAATGCTGTTTTCCGAGGGAATGATAACATCCATTTTAGGAGCCTGGATTTACAGGGCTTGCCGAGTTGGCGGAACTCCACAGCCACAGCGATAGCCGCGGAAGCAGGACATGGTAGCGATATGACTTACCAGGAACGCAATGTATAGCAGTAGAAGGAAAGACAGAAATGATAGGTTTTAATAAATGAGCACCGAGACAATGGAACCCTCAACTGGCAGCGATATGGCCATGAATTACCTAATTAATTTTGCTTATTTTTTGTTATAATCTTTCACTGGACATTTTTCACAATAACATCACATTTGACAATTTCTCTAAATACCATTACACTTCATTTTTATTCCAACTAATGTCTTATCAATGCCTCTGTACCTAGTTCAGTTTTGCAACTTTTATTTTGGAGTGCCACTTCTTTCCACTCTGGTGGATCTTTTTCATATTGCCGTCATTTTGCCACAATTGCCGGGGGCCAACACTCGTGGCAAATTGACGTAGGCACCAGAAATGTACCGGAAATGTATGTGTGCATATCCCCACTGGCTATAAAAATGGATTAGGATATCAAAAGCAAAGCCATCCAATGCTGAGTGCCAAGCAGGGAGTTTTTGGAATGACCCGGCCGGGGATCGAAACCCAACCTCCCTGTCTCAGGGCGGATACTCTAACCACAAGGCCACTGCGCTGGTATATACTATAGGTATGGTTTTATAATAGTCTTGAATAGGCTCTATGCACAGCAGCCATATTGGAAAGAAATTGGGCCTCTTCTTACTTCCTTCACAGGTGTTACCAATGACACTAATTAAGGCTGTTCCATTTAGTGTGGCATAGTGGTTGTCTTATTTTCAATAATAATAACTCTGAGAGTGTACAACTGGTTGGTTCCATTTGTACACTCTCAGAGTTACACACCCACCATAAGGGGGGGGGGCATTTGGGAACCAAAATGGAGTGTTTCTAGTGAGCCAACATGCACAATATCAGCACCCTGACCAGAATGGAACAGAGCCTTCATTAGTAGCATTGGTAACACCTGTGAAGGAAGTAAGAAGAGGCCCAATTTCTTTCCAATATGGCTGCTGTGCATAGAGCCTATTGTGGAAAACTGCCCATCCCTATTGTTTGGATACTGAACATATCGGCAGTCTGGCTGGATACATATTGACAGAAAGATGAGGCAGCTGAGTGGATGCAATTTAATTGCACCAAAATTATCACTTTATAAATATGAAAATGCTGGTGATACTGGCACGCAATGTTGTCATTTCTTTTGTGATGAATAGCTAATAGCAACCAATCATTTCGCAGGGGAAGGTATGTTTTAAGTGACAAGTTTTCAAATGCAAATTAATCATTGCGTGACACTGGCATAAAAAACACCTAACTAACCTCAAAATACCTCATTCTAACCTGAATAATTTCCTAATTGTAAATCCAACTCCCCAAATCAATGTTAACCCATTTAGACCTGAGGCCGATTCTAAAAATGCCTTCTAAATCCTGACCTAATGGAAAAACTTCAAATATGTATTAAAAAATGACAACAAATGTATGTTGCTATATACTGTACATAGCAACAAGAACCCCAAGTGGGGTTCCCGTCCTGAAAGGTATAGTTACAAATAGGGGTTTGCGCCCAAAAGATCTGAACAAAATGAACGCGTCACTGTATCCGGCTTAGCCTATCCACTTGTCTCCTGTGGTAGTGTTGGCGTTGCCCTAATTTGCTGAGGCTTACCTCACCCACGCAACCAACAAAAAACATGAGGATTTACATTGATCTCACAAATGACCATTCTGGAAACAAAACACGGAATATTGCAGATCCACAGAAGTCTTTCATCTACTGTATTAGAAGGGAGAGCTTCCGAGTGGTCACATTAACAGGTGTATTGGTCAGTTTAAGAAGTAGTATGCAGATCTTTACTGGTGGGTCTAAGGGCCCAGTCTCTAGGAAAACTGGGTTTGGGATGTACGTGGATAATCTTCGGATTCAACGATGTATCAGCACATTCTGCATGTCCGTTTCTCTGCGGAACTATTGGCAATTCTACGAGCCTTACGATAGATTGAGATGGTCAAACCCCTGAAAAATATCATCTGTTTGGATTCTGCCCATTCTGAAAATGGGCTTGTCTTGTCGTGTGGGTTATTTATGGGCACTCGGGAGTTGAGGGAAATGAAATCTCTAACAAATTTGGTCGAGGAATCTCTGATGAAAGAAACCTATTGATCTGAAGTTTCAGTTGGGAAAATTTTGAATGTCTTAGCATTTGCAAAGAAAACTTAAGAGCTCCGATGGCAAAAAGAGAGGCAAAAAGAGCGGACAGAAGAACACAGCATTATATTCCTGTGCAGTCACCTAAGGTTCAAGATTCAAGGTGCAGTCATCCGTTAAAAGCGGACATTACACTCTGGGAGAATGGATGATATTGTTCTAATCAGGATGAGACTGGGGCATTATGTTCTAACCCAGTGGTTCTCAAAACATTTTAATTTCAAGGACCCCTAGTTTGGTATGCATCAAGGCCACAGACCCACCTAAGTCAGAGAGTGCACAAATGGAACCAAATGAACCAGTAAGATTCCATTTGGTTCCATGTGTGCACTCTCGTGGTTACATAATTGTAAGAGTCCTTTTGGTTCCTAACTATCAATCAGTTTTGTTTGAATGTCATAGGCGAGCATCCAGACGGACTGTGTCACTGTGCAACATTTTATGTTCTTGTGTGATACACAAATAAGAGACATCAATTATTCAGGGGATTGCCAGATCTGGGTCCTATGGATTTCTCTTTCAAGTCTATTGTTACATCAACAACCTATTGGAATTCATCTGGTCTGTATTAAAAAAATCTGGATAAAACTACACCGTTTGCCTGTCTCCACAGGGAACGGCTGTCGTCTCTACAGGCATTGAGCTTCTCGTGTAAAGCCTGTCGGAACAAAAAGGAGGATATGTCTTGTTTCACAATATTTAACTTTAATTTTATAACCGAAGTCAAAGGCGTTCTGATCGGGCTGAAACATGACATAACAGTCAGTTTAGAAGCACTTGTGGTGGACGATGTTGGGGCCCGACTCATCATACTCCTCCTTGCTGATCCACATCCACTGGAAACCGGACAGGGAGCCCATGATGGACCCGCCGATCCAGACAGAGTAGGTCCGCTCTTGTGGGGCGATGACCTTGATCTTTATGGAGGGCGGGGCTAGGGCCGTCATCTCCTTCTGCATCCTGTCAACGATACCCGGGAACATGGTGGAACCTCCGGACAACACAATGTTGCCGTACAAGTCCTTACGGATGTCCACGTCGCACTTCATGATGCTGTTGAAGGTGGTTTCGTGGATACCGCAGATCTCCATGCCAAGCATGGAAGGGTTGAAGAGGGGCTCCGGGCAACGGAACCTCTCATGGCCGATGGTGATGACCTGTCCGTCGGGCATCTCGTATTTCTTGTCCAGGGCGGAAGAGTATTTAGAGGTGTCCATCTCATTGTCAAAATCCAGCGCAATGTAGGTCAGCTTCTCCTTGACGTCGCGCACAATTTCCCTCTCGGCTGAGGTGGTGTAGACGATCCCACGCTCCGTCAGGATCCTGATGAGGTAGTCTGTGAGGTCGCTGCCGGCCATGTCCAGCCGCTGGATGGCGTGGGGTAGGGCGTAGCCATCGTATATGGGCACCGTCTGGGTCACGCCATCACCGGAGCTCAAGACGATACCTGTGGTGCGACCGGAGGCATACAGGGACAGCACGCCTGGGTTGGCAACGTGCATGCCGAGGGCGTTGAAGGTCTCGAACATGATCTGGGCCATCTTCTCCCTGTTGGATTTAGGATTCAAGGGGGGCTCTGTGAGCATGATGCAGTAGTCCTCAGGGGTAATTCTAAGCTCATTGTAGAAAGTATGGTGCCAGATCTTCTCCATGTCATCCCAGTTGGTGACAATTCCATGCTCGATTGGGTACTTCAGTGTTAGGATACCTCTCTTGCCCTGCGCTTCGTCACCAATGTAGTTGCTCTGCTGGCGCATCATACCCACCATCACCTCCTGATGCCTGGGACGACCGATGATGGAGGGAAAGACGGAGCGAGGAGTGTCGTCTCCGACAAATCCGGCCTGGACCGTACCAGATCCATTGTCAATAACTATGGCGAGAATGTCATCTTCCATGACTGCACTTAGTAGCACCTTTAGTTATAATGAACAATGGGGCGTTTTCCTGTTCCTTTTATATGATTGTTGCCGTGATGTCGCCGTGTTGTAGAAATAAATATGACCAAATATGACCTAAAACACTAGACATTGAGTTAATGGGCATTGCCACAGGGCCAAGCCAGTCAGCTGTACTGTAACTAAAGGGTTCCCAAACTTTTCAGACCGCGACCCCCCATAATAATTACATTTCCCCCACCCGAACAAGCACTTGTATTACATTTAGTTTGACTCAGTTCCACAGAAAAATATAGTGAAAATATCCGAACAACAAGCTCACAACGCCTGTGAGCTTATAGATCGGCTGTTTTCACAATGTTTGACTCTTTCTTGCGTAATATTTGACAATTTGGTTTTAAAAAGGTCTTAAGTCATTAAATTGTAACTTTAGAAATGTGCACATACCCTGTATACACTTATACTGTATGTTGGTTTGTTTACTGTTGAGTGAGAAAACAGTGTTGCACATTAAGCTAATCATCTGGGGACCCCCCCAAAATAATTTGGGGACCCCCTGGCCCCCAGTTTGGGAACGAACCACTGCTGTAGCTGAGGTGCTGTCAGGTGAACACTCCTCTGTGTGGTAGATGAGGTGTGTAGCACCAGGCTCCCTGATGACACATTTGGACACCTCCATCACATAGGTCATGCACAGCTCTGTGACACTGGTTGTCACAAACTGCAGCTGGCACCATCAGACACAATGCACACAAGCACAGATGTGTAACCTAATACAAACAGTGACACGGACGCTCACACTGAGACCCACACGCACTAGGGCTGTCAAAGTGATGGCTTGATATTCATAAAAAAAAAAGAGGAACACAAATACGTATATATTTATTTTATATATATTTATATCTTTTATATAACACACACACACACACACACACACACACACACACACACACACACACACACACACACACACACACACACACACACACACACACACACACACACACACACACACACACACACACACACACACACACACACACACACAAGAAAGAAAACAAAATCTCTAATTTTAGTGCCTCCTTGGTTGAAAACGAGAGTCACAATCTTAACACATTAACTGCCGGGAATGAATGAATGAATTAGCCACTGCCAGAGTTTTTACTAATATTTCGACACATCACTATTATTATTGTAACTACTGTTACAATAATAAGTAGAAAATGTGCTTCTCTGCCAGTACTGTTCCTGATTAATCCTGTCTTACCTCACTTCAAAAGATATAAATGATCTTTTGAAGTGACACACCTATTTATAGGTCTCTATTTCATCATGCGTCTCGCTAGCCAATCAAAGCACACCCTTTCCACATATTGTCACGTGTCACGTGAAGCTTGACCAATGTTAGCTTGGTGGACACACGGAAGGACGAGAACGAAAACATAGTCTCCTGGTGTAGTAGCATAGTCTCCTAATGTGTTGGCTAATGACCAATATTTAGTTATATAGGCCTCAATATGTCACATTCTGAAGTAGGGTTGATGGCCAAATATGGAGTTCCACACAGCTCCATATTTGGGAAAGACTGGTCAGTGGATCTGCGGGATGGTGGACCTGATATAATATAAATGTAAAACCTATTCAGAGATCAGAGATTTAGCCTGCTAGCAGCATGTACGTGCCATTTGGTGCTGAGCAGTGTAGTGGTTTGTGTGATTAGCCTGCAAACACAAACACAACATCAAAGGACACACACGGTCATAAAGAAGTCATGTCGTCAATGAGGTTTTTGAAATCTGTGGTTCAAGTTATCATAGTCGGTTAACATAAAGAAAATAATAATTCTGTGTTTAAAAAAACAAAGGATCATCAATTGAATCTGATGTGAAGTTATGGTGTCTCTGTCAGATGAAGTGCTCTTGGTAGTGAAAAAGGTTTGCCAGAGAAAACAGGATGGAACACTTTACCTGATGGCTGAACGCATTGCCTGGGGCCCGGAGGGAAAAGATCACTTCACTGTCAGCAGCTTGTATGCGGATATCCGTTGTCAGAAGATCAGTCCAGATGGTAAAGCCAAGGTCCAGCTGCAACTGGTCCTCCACACCGGTGAGAACACCACATTCCACTTTTCAAATGAGAGCAGTGCTCTGAAGGACCGTGACGCAGCTAAAGAACTCCTGCAGCAACTTCTGCCCAAGTTCAAGAGGACGGCTAACAAGGAACTAGAGGAGAAGAACAGAATATTGAAAGAAGATCCAGTGCTTTTTCAACTGTACAAAGACCTGGTGGTAAGCCAAGTGATCAGCGCAGAGGATTTCTGGGCCAACCGGCTAAGCATGAACAACACAGAGCGCTCGCCATCCAACAACAAGCAGGAAGTTGGTATATCTGCAGCCTTTCTGGCAGACATTCGACCTCAGACAGACGGATGCAACGGCTTGAGGTACAATCTCACGGCTGACACCATCGAGTCCGTCTTTAGAACATACCCTGCGGTGAGAGAGAGGTACGGTGACAATGTGCCCCATAACATGACCGAAAAGGTCTTCTGGACGAGCTTCTTCCAGTCTCACTATTTTCACAGAGATCGCACCAACACCGGGACGCAGGACATCTTCTCAGAGTGTGCCAAGCAGGATGAGAAAGGTTTGAAATCTATGGTGGTTCAAAGAGTCAAGAATCCCCTGGTTGACCTCCTTTCATTGGAGGATAATGTGTTGGATGAGGGCTACGGGGCTGCCGTTACACCCTTCGCGTCTCTCAAGACGGCGAAAGCAAACAGCAGCTCTACCATCATCAAGGGTCTCAACCATCACAGCGCCATGGTGATGGCTGCAGGCTCACGGGAACGGGACAGTCCGAGCCGCCAAGCGAGCGAGACAAGTATCGTGGAAGTATCCGGGGATTCGGACTTTGCCCAGCCTCCGGCCAAGAAGGAAAAATTACAAGAAACCACGGCATACGAGGATATGCGAAAGGAGAACGGGCCGAAAACAGTAGCGCTAAACCTCAAGAAATCTGACGGGTACTCTTACGGCCCCGTGCCTCTCCAGTCTCAATGGTGCGCCAGCAGTCAGGACATCACAAGCTCCCTCGGCTGTGTCCAACATGAGATGAGCCGCTACAAACCCGACCTCGCTCGAGTGTTGTCCAGCAGCGCGGCCACGTCCGCCGCTGCAGCTCTGTCTCCGGGGGGCGTCCTCGCGCAGGCAGGAACACGGCAAGCCATAATAAACCAGATGGTGCCCAACGAGTTGCGGGAAGAGTTGAGACATCTCTACGCGGCCGCCGGGGAGCTGCTGAGACACTTCTGGTCGTGTTTCCCCGTCAACACGGCCTTCCTGGAGCAGAAGGTGGTGAAGATGAGGTCCAACCTCGAGAGGTTTCAGGACACGAGGCTGTATCCGTTCCAAGCCAAGACTCAACGGCAGTTTCTGAGTGCCGACCTCACGGGACATTTGGAGGAGATGATGCAGGCTGCGCACAACAAGTTCCAGAACTGGCAGAGCCATCGCATGTTGACCAATTAAACACTATATCAGTAACTCCCAACCTGTGAGGGCCATAAGTGTATTGCAAGTGGAACCCCAAATAATTGGTAAACTCTAAGATTGTAATGATAATGTAACATCAATATATATAATAATATATATATAATTATATTAACAAATCCTTACAACTCCATGAAAGGTTCCCCTGAGCTACTGCACATAATGCCCTGTATCATTAATACGAGCAGTGGTTTTCAAACGTTCAAACCAGAGGGCAAGTCAAACCCTCAAGGCACACCAATATTGATAGCGAAAAATAGCCGATCTACAAGCTCACAACGGGTTGCGATGTGCTGTTACTAAGGGCCACTAAATCAAAGTGATCTGGTGTAGAGAGAAAAAAAGGAGGTGGTCAAATATAGACCCCTGGGTAGACCATGTATGGGGTTTAACCACTTAAACCCCATACATCCGCTATACTAGTGTCTTTTCTGTATTCGCTCTAAATTAAATAATCTTCGCAGAACATAGCCGGTCTACATGCTTACAATGTGTCGCAAGCTTGTAGATCGGCTATTTTCTGCGAAGGTTTCCCCCGGAATACGGACCACTGTAGTCTTAGAGAACTGGACTTGAGTTACAATAGTATTTTGACCACTTTTTCCATCTAATGTACAACAACTCTCTTTGCCAAAAATAGCCAATCTACAAGCTCTTTGGCTAATGTTCCCCCCAGAATATGGACGCTGGGGTTCAAGTGGTTAAGTGTTGATATCCTGTGTATTTCCGCATGCTGCATTGGTGGTGTAGTAATAGTTTCTGTCTTATTTGCATTGTGGCAGAGCAGTGCGCATGCAATCGTGACAAACAGCTAGACACCCACTGTACGCACAGCTAAGAGAAGTTGTCAGGCTCTCCAACTACGCAAGGCCATTTGATCAGGAAAAACAGCAGCTTAGGCCCATTTGTGTTATATATATATATGTCACAGTATGATTGGAAAACCAGTCAAATTGAAAAAGGTGCACTCGTTTTCACCGACGGAGGCACGTCGTCTCGAGGTGACTTGAACCACGAGAGGCACCGCTGAGCGAGCTTAGGCACTTAGACACAAAAATAGAAGATATACAAGATCATCTCGTGCAGCGCTATAAGCTTGTAGATCTCATATTTTTGAAAAATCTCGAAAATGTGTGCAAATCTTTGAATATAAACTGCTCAAAAAAAGTTCGGAAACTTAACTTCGGTCAATTATATCTCCACTTTAATAAAACCAATTGGTATTGTGTTTTATATCATTTTTATCGTTGATTAGTCACCTTTACAAGGAGGTACAGCTTGTAAGGATCGGGCATTCGTGAAATGAGCAACACAGCTAAACGTGTGGATAGCGCCTCCAAAAAATGTGCCCAAATCACCCAATATGCTTCACACAGGTGTGTGACTGCCTCACAAGTGAGTGACTGGCACCTGAACATGGGTTTTGCAACTTTGTTAAGTTGGAGTGTGTATGCTCCAAGCAGCAACACTGCCCCCATGGAAAGATGCCACGTTTGTCCCGTCAGGATGAGGCCTGTGCAATAGGTAGGGATGGGTATCGTTAGGATTTTGTGGCGTGTGCGGGGAGGAATGTGGCTCAGGGAGAAGCAGCAGCTCCGCAACTGATGTATACTTCTCCATACAGCGGTGTTTTACCGGATTTGTGATTTTGTGCTGCCTTTGTTTTAACGGCTTTTAGCGCGTCTAGGAACCGATATGCAGAACCGAAATTACATATTGTTTATGGGTACCCGGTACCGACAATTTCTTTATCGGTTCCTGCTTGGAACCGAATTTCGGTACCCAACCCTAGCAATAGGGCAAGTGAATCAGAGTGAAAGCATTATTTGGCGTCAGCCCAGGTACCATTTGCAAACTTAGGACCAAGTTCTGTGAGACTGGTGAAGTCAACAAGGAAGACAACAACCCAAGACCCCTTGCTTAACTGAGGAACCATAGATTTACAGGCCAGATTTGCACAACGGAACCAAAGACAGACGTCAAAGTTGCAGGGTCCATGCTCAGGTGCCAGTCACACCTGTGACTGGCACACACCTGCCTGCAAATGGTACCAGGGCTGACATCAAATAATGCGTAATCTGCGTAACAGAACATCAGCTTCACTTGCCCTACTGCACGGGCCTTATCCTGAAGGGACAAACGTGGCATCTTTCCATGGGGGCAGTGTTGCTGCTTGGAGCATACACACTCCAACTCAACAAAGTTGCAGAACCCATGTTCAGGTGCCAGTCACTCACCTGTGAGGCAGTCACACACCTGTGACTACTGGCACACACCTCTCAGCAGGTGTGTGCTGGCAGGTTGCTCAAAACAAGAGCGATTACCAACAGAAGAATATTGGGTGATTTTGGCACATTTTTTGGAGGCGCTACCCACACGTTTAGCTGTGTTGCTCATTCCACAAATGCCCGATCCTTACAAGTGTACCTCCTTGTAAAGGTGACTAATCAACGATAAAAATTATATATAACACAATACCAATTGGTATTATTAAAGGGGAGATATAATTGGCCGAAGTTAAGTTTCCAAACTTTTTGTGTGTGTGCTATTATGAGCCAATAACAGTACAGCGTAGGGTGTACTAATGAGGTGTCCCAACCCCACTTATAGGGGCGGCTACACCGCCAAAAAATGTTTTCTAAATCCTAACAGTATGTTGCTATATCGGTGCTCCAACTTTTCAATGTCAAGGACCCCCAATATTGCACGTATTTGGCCATGGACCCCCATCTCAAAATATGTTGTTCCAGGGAAGATCGGAGCTAAAAATGTTCGCTTTAAAACATAGGTCTTAATGGATTCAAATTCCCTAGTAGCGTCTGCTGTGCGGGGGGGGGGGGCAGAGAACTGACCTTCTCATAGTAGTCCACGTTCTTCTGGGCGGCGGAGACGAAGGCTGACCTCAGGTCGGTCCTCATGCCGGTGTGCCAGCGGCTCCAGTCGCCCTTCAGGGCGTTGTTGGCCGACTCCACGCGGTCCTCCAGTCTGTCCACCTCCTCCTTCATCTGCAATCACAACCGTCCTTCTTGTCACTTCACAGGTTTCATCGAGTGGAAAGTTAACAACATTTCAAGGAGAGGGGGCGGGATTAATGGACTATGACCAGGGTTGCCAGATCTGCTTATTATACTTTCCCCGCAACATTGTATTTGAAAATAGCCGATCTACAAGCTTGTAGATCGGCTATTTTCAAATAGCTGATGTATATGTTAAGGTGCTCATGTGGGCCCATAGTCGCTTCTTTTGGGCTGGTTTTATTAGACCTGGTTGCTTGTTTCTCTCGCAGAATCTGGCAACACTGACTATGACGTCAAAGTCCAGCGGCCAATCCCAACCCTACATGGTCATACTACAACGTCACACACAAGCGTCACAAGAGCAGTGCCGCAAGCTCGAAGCAACGTATTTTGAGCTTGTAGATCTGCTACTTTTGCATTTGAGTCCTGAAAAGTAACGGTTTTGGACATACGAGGTTACCCGACAGAGACAATTTACTATAGGGCATAGCAGTGGCGGCCATTTTCTGGTTCCACTTCAAAATATTCAATGCATTTTTCCCATTGACATTTCCAAAAAATATTGATATCAATTATTTTAAGCCTAGAATCAAGCCATCCAGGGTCCTGGTGAATCATGACCATAAAACGTTTGATTCTGTGAAAAAACTTTTTTGAAAACGGCAAAACAAAGGGTGTTTATAAATATAGTACATCATGTAATGAAATATAAAATAAATAAAACAATCACAGAAAAAAAGGTTTTATAGTGATTCACATGATTCACCAGGACCCTGGATGGCTTGATTCTAGGCTTAAATGAATTGATATAAATATTTTTGGAAATGTCAATAGGAGTGGAACCAGAAAATGGCCGCCACTGCTATGCCCTATAGTACTAGTACAGTAGTATTTCCAATTTCCAATACCACTACAATCTCAAAAGGCATTTTACTTTTACTCCATTGCAATTATTTGAAAACTTAAGTTACTTTGTACATTTAGATTATTATTACAAAACAATACATTAACCACTTCAGCCGTATACTGTATATAATTACAAGAATCTCCCAACCTGCCCGCTCGCCTCTCATTGAAAATGAATGACCAGGAACAGCCCATAACCCATTCAATCCGGAACGCATCTGTGTCACTTTAAGATTTCTTTGGCTATTTTTGAAAAATCGTGAAAATGTGTGCAAATCTTTGACTATATATATTTTTTACATTTTAACATTTTTAACTCAAATCTTTACTTCTGGGACTCCCTGGAAAAAAAAAATCAGACGGGGGTCCGCGGCCAAATACACATAATTTGGGTGTCTTTGACAATGTTTGAGAACCACTAATTATAGCAACATACATTAAAAAAAATAAAACAATGTTAGGATTTAGAAGACATTTGTGGAATCCCCAGAAGCAAAGATTTGAGTTCCAAATGTTCACTTTAAAACATATATATTCAACGATTTGCACACATTTCCACGATAAAAATAAATAAATAGCAGATCTACAAGCTCATAGCGCGGCACTATGAGTGTAGATCTGCTATAGCTGAATAGCCAAAGTAAAAGATAATGGTTAAAATAAAAAATGACACAAATGCTTTCCCGATCTTAACTCTTTGCCTGCCATGGACACGTTTCCTCGTCGAATTCTGCCAAGGACGAGTTTGGACAGGTTTTGTGATGGCGCTGTTATCTACCCTATGAATGATGCTTTCACTGCCTGATGAAAGAAACTCTCTTCTTACTTCCTTCACAGGTGTTACCAATGATACTAATTAAGGCTCTGTTCCATTCTGGTTAGGGTGCTGATATCGTGCATGTTGGCTCACTAGAAACACTCCATTTTGGTTTCCAAATGGCCCCTTATGGTGGGTGTGTAACTCTAAGAGTGTACAAACGAAACCAAATGGACCCTTACGGGTCCATTTGGTTCCATTTGTAAACTCTCAGAGTTATGGGGGTCCTTGAAAATAAGACAACGACTATGCCACACTAAATGGAACAGAGCCTTAATTAGTATCATTCATTGGTAACACCTGTGATGGAAGTAAGGGAGGGGCCCAATTCATTCCCAACATGGCTGCTGTGCATAGAGCCTATTACACAATCACTCTGGCAGTCAAAGAGTTAATGGGTTAACGCGGACAAGTGCGGCTGACTGTCTGCCAGCACTCTATGGTTGACACCTGCCCTCCCAGTGTGATGGATAGACCTGCCCTCTGCTACTGCCTCGATAAGGTGGCTCAATCGATACCACTGCAGTCTGTAACAATGGGGACACACGAGCTCTCCGTAGCGCCTAAGCGTGCGTGCGAGAGTGCGTGTTGAGTGACTCTTCATATGCCAAAGTCTGGGTAAACGTCAAGACTGTTTATAACCCGAGCGTGCCGTGCTCACGGGAGCCTCAGCGAACACGTTTTCACACACAGTCGCACAATGATAACCTGCCATCGCAGAAGGACGGATAATAATTGTAATCTACAGACGACTATTCCTCTATTGATTGGAACACTTAGGGGTCCTCTGTGAAGCATGGAGAAGGCTAATGAAAGACACTGCCACTCGATTGCTCTGGGAAATAAATGAGTTATTTCAAATGACACGGTTTTCCTGCGAACATATCGGAAAATGGAATGTGGCGTTCATAGCTCGTTAATTGATGTACACAATAAAGTGCACTGCTAAATCACAAAGGTGTCATGTCTTTTTCTCAAAATAAAACATTCATTGATTTAAAAAGGATATTTCACTCAGGGTTTCCGCTAGGCATTTTTGGGGCTGGCCACCATGGCCGGCAGGATTATATTTTACCGGCCAAAAAAAAAATTTACCGGCCATATTATAATTAACGTCACATGCGTGTTTGCAGTGCATAGGGGTGTTCACTCTCCATTCCGACATCTCACCACTCCGACTAGTGGCTTCCGCGTGCGGTTAGGGTTAGGGTTAGGTATAGGGTTCGTCAACGTCGGAAAGGCGACATGTCGGAATGGAGAAATGCACCCGTGCATAGGCCTACATGTACCCAACTGATTGGGCTCATTACACCTCGTTACGTTAGAGCTGCGCTGCTGCGCTGCTGAACTGCTGCGTGACGAATACCAAAACGCTCGCCCCAAAACACAGTCGCCCCGGGGAAAATCCGGCGGTATTCGCCTGGTATTCCTAGGCTAAACATATCAGTAAACTATGCCTAACCCTAACCTTATTCCTGATCTTAACCTCAGTAAAACTATACCTAATCCTAAACCTATTTCTACCCATATCCTAAGTAAAACAAATACAAGAACCGCTGGTCCGCCTGAAAAATGGGGGCGAGGGTGTTTTGGGGCGAGTCCTAATTACCCTGCGGGCTGTGGTTTCCCTGCGCAACACCGTCGCACAGTATAAACAAATTAATATATATTTTGGGCTTTAAATCGATTCTCATTCAACCTTGATACGTGGCCTTGCGCGAGGTTGATTACTTGCCTTTATAGTTTCTTTCACCAACTTTCACCACTTTATCCATTGCAGTAACTGTGCTTGCATAATATCCACGACCCACACGTGTTCGGGACGGGACGGGTCCCTTTATCGTTCAGATTCTATCACCTTGGAAAATCCCGGTTCTGTTTATCAACACCCGAGCGAGCCACCCTATTCAGCGCTGATCAGGAGGAGACACAGCTGTGTCTCTTAGCGGTGTTGTGGCTTATCAAAAATAGCAGACATACAAGCTCACAACGCGGCGTGTTGCGACATGCTGTGAGCTTGTAGCTCTGATATTTTCAACGCACGACACCATCGTACAACGAATAGGCTATTCTATAACTGCAGCGCACAGCAGCAGCCGAGCAGGCTGTCGGAATTAAACCACACAGTCAGATCATGATATAAACTTTAAATGATTATGATTGTAACGGCTGTAGCCAACTACTTTATGCAAATAATAATATTAATAATAGGCTTAAATGATAAAATAGCCTAATAACAGCATTTTCCCAACCGGCCACGGTGGCCGGTGGTGTTTATATTTACCGGCCAATAGACCAATTATTTGTTTACAAACATTGAGACTGGACGCACAGGTGACTGCTTCATGTAATCAATTCCCAACAGATCCCCAAACCTGCTGTTTTGGGGTGAGCTTGTTTCAGTTCATTCAACCTCCTCTGTGTGTAGGCTAGTGGGGTGCGCCCTGGCGACACATATATATACTTCATCGCGCAACGGTATAGCGCACCGAGAACAGCTGACATACAAGCTCACAACCGCGTCACGGATGCGACCGCTGTGAGCTTGGAGATCTGCTATTCTCGGCCGTTCTCTGCGCGCGACACCTTCGCGGGACGGAGCATAAATTAGTCTTGACGGGCTGCAGCTGCGCGAGCCAAGCAGGTTCTGATGCCATGATCATAGAGCGCTCCCTCCGTTCCTATGACAGCCACTGGAGGTGGAGTTTTGAGGACAACTGCTTTGAATTGTTATTATTGTTTACACACAACAGAAACCAAGGATTATATATTTCAAGAGCGAGAGATCACAGTAAAAAGCCTAAGCATTCTTCCTCCACACTGGGAGAAAAACAGCATCTGAAAGTGTGATGGGATGCATTTTTACACGTGAGACTGTGACCACTTTTACATTGCATCTTATGAGCGGTGGGGTTCTTTTGCTGCCGGCCTGCGTGCGCATACTGTTTCGTATCAGTGTGACGTCGTCTGTTAAGGCGTCTATTAAACATTTTACCGGTCAATGGCCGGTAAATACCGGCTAACGGAATCCCTGATTTCACTCTAGAACAGTGGTTCTCAACCTGGGGGTCGCGACCCCCAGGGGGGTCGCCAAATAATTTGGGGGGGTCGCCAGATTTTTTGGTGAATTTGAAAAAAAAAAAAAATTTTTTTTTTTTTTTTTTTTTACAAAATATTTTTTTATGTTATCATTAATTCATGTTTTATCAGTTAATTTACTCAATTTACCCACTTTTTGCAAAAATGTTTTGATAATAAACAATTATCAAATAACCTATTATAATTAAATAACCTTCGCGCGCGCGTGCACGCGGGGGTCACGGGAAATAATATCATTATTTTGGGGGTCGCGGCCTGAAAAGGTTGAGAACCCCTGCTCTAGAACACTTCTGGGGTCATTTGAACTATATCAAATTTCTGCTATTTTGTGCCCGATACAATTAAGTATAAAATAGGGCTTAAAAAAAAAGTCCTGTTCCCAACTTAATTTTGAAATGTGAGTGTGCACACCGGACAAGCATGATGCGAGCTAAAGCCAAGGGTGGAATCATCCCAATGAATATGGGTCGTTAATCCGTCCGGTTCCTACTATTTTTCAGGAGTGAATTAACCCTTTAAGACCGGGAACGCGCATCTGTGTCATTTTAAGATTTCTTTGGCTCTATAAAAATAGCAGGTATACAAGCTCATAGCACGGCACCGAGTGCTGCGCTATGAGCTTGTAGATCTGCTATTTTTTCTTTTTTATCGTGAAAATGTGTGCAAATCTTTAGTTTGAATATATATATACTTTTTTAAAGTGAAAGTTTTTAACTCAAATCTTTGCTTCTGTGGATTTAACAAATGTCTTCTAAATCCTAACATTTTTTATTTATTTATTTATTTTTACTTATTTTGCTATATTTTCAATGGTTTTCAAACTTTTTTCATGTCAAGGACCCCCAAAACAATATGTATTTGTCCGCAGACCCCCTCCCATCTAAAAATATTTAGTTCCAGGGACCCCCAGAAGCAAAGATTTGAGTAAAAAATGATTTGCACAAGATTTTTCAAAAAAATAGCAGATCTACAAGCTCATAGCGCGGCACTCGGTGCCGTGCTATGAGCTTGTGTATCTGCTATTTTTGAATAGCCAAAGACATCTAAAAATGACACACATGCGTTCCCTTCCCGGCCTTAAAGGGTTAAATAGATTTAAGACGTCTCACTCTCTCACCACAAATCAACATGACAGTAAATGTATGTATGAGACATGTGCGTATATGAACACATGCACACACAAACACACACACACAAACACTTGCAATATCCTAGCGGCCCACTGTTTGGGAATCACTGTACTAAAGCTTTCTCCCAACCAGTGGTGTAAAGTAACCACTGTACTGTAAGTACATTTACTCAAGTACTGTACTTAAGTACAATTTTGAGGAATTTTTCATTTACTGGATTTTTTTTCCAATATTCAATACTTTTACTTCTACTTCATTACATCTCAGAGGCTAATATTGCACTTTTACTCCACTACAATTATTTGAAAACTTTAGTTACTAGTTACTTTGCAGATATAAATGATTATATTATGAAACATACATTAACCACGTAAGCCCTATTTTATACCTATAATCTATTTGAAAATGGCCGATCTGTTGTGAGCTTGTAGATCTGCTATTTTCAAACATTTTAGTACTTTTGGTATTTTAAGTATATTTTGATGCCAATACTTGTGTATTTTTACTCACGTAACATTTTTAACAGAGGCCTTTTACCTGCTACTTTTACTTAAGTAAAACATTTGAGTACTTTTTCCACCACTGCTCCCAACTATGCACAGCCAACTTTCTGCTCATCAGCTCTGAGCTGCTATGTGGACTATAGCTGACCTCTGCTGGCCACACACAGACATGACAGACACCTCCAGCTCTGCCAGTCAACTGAGCTGTGCACACACAAATGATAATAGAAAAACAATAAATAACTTGATTAAGGTCCAAAGTTTTAAGTGTGGTAGCTGATGCATTTCTGTGCATAATGTCTCCATATTCTAAAACAGAAAGGAACAGTGCCTCAATTAGCCTATTTCTAGTAGGCCATGGAAAGCAGGATCTATTGTGATAAAAAAAAAAGCCACGCTAAATTACCATGTCTTTGTTAAAATATCAATGTGTGTATTAAAAGTAAGTTTTTCATTCATTCAGCCAAGGGATTTATAACGAGGAACTCGTTCGATGGAAGTACCGTTTAAGGTACATAGCTGAGTATAGTTTTCATTAAAAACTCTTCCTTTGGTAAAAAGCATAATTTTGGTCAGCATTTAAAACCAATTGAAGATCCAACAATGATTTCTGGAAGATATCAAAGGCACGTTGCAATGACCCACAAAAGCAAGTTATGATTAAATGTTTTTTTTTTTTTTACTACCACAAAACAGACATGTCCTATGTGATCTTTGACATTTCCCTTCTCATTTGTACAGGCCTTTCCATACACAGGGCAAGCACGCACTCACGCTATAGAAACTATAGGTTACAAACACGACCCCGGTTATTTGAGTATTACGAGCGAGATGTCTCGCTTACGGGAGAGCGCCCCCTGGGGTGATCACAGAAGCATGTATTATGCACTATTTAGCAGGGTATAGCCCTTTAGCCCTAGCAGGGTACCACCCCCTTGTGTGCTACATAAGGACATGCTGTGAACTGGCGCGTTTATTCAAGAAAAGCATCTTCCTTCCTCGCTCCACATGCAAGGAGGGTGTTTCGGTGAGACATCTCGCTCGTAATACTCAAATAACCGGGGTTAACGAGTGCACTCCGGATGTACCGAGAGCGCATGGACATGCGCACAGACGCACAAAGACACGAACATGCACACACACACAGTGCTAATTAAGTCATAAGTCTGCAGGTGAATTAAGACCCATCCTGTGCCGTAACCCATTTAGACCGGGAACCCCTATACGTAACTATACCTATGGGAACCCCCTTTTGGGGTTGTTGTTGCTATGTACAGTACATAGCAACATCATTGTTTTGTAATTTTTGAACAAATATTGGAAGTTTTTCAGAAAACTTAAATAAAAGTTAGAAGGTGTTTTTAGAATCGGCCTCAGGTCTAAATGGGTTAGTTAAAAAACTCCCGAGTGGATTCAAATATCAAGGAAAACATGCACCCGAGTACACACACACACACACACACACACACACACACACACACACACACACACACACACACACACACACACACACACACACACACACACACACACACACACACACACACACACACACACACACACACACACACACACACACACACACACACATTTAAACAAATGTGTACATAACCTCACAGATGTCAAGTAAACTATAGAAATAGCTCTGTCCTCCCTTCCTACATCTAAATGCCGGTGTCGATGACATTTGCAACCAGCCATCATCTAAAGAGGATATACGATTTTTCATTAGAGTGCGATTAGCCACTCAGGGGGGGGGGGGGGGGGGGGGGGGCACTGGCTTCATGAAATAACATCGAGCGCCCTTTACTCCGAGATGAGTGGCGTCCAGCTCAGGGGCCTCCTGATGAGCCCGGGATATTTAACCCTTTAAGACCGGGAAAGCATCATTTGTGTCATTTTAAGATTTCTTTGGGCTATTCAAAAATAGCAGATATACAAGCTCATAGCGCGGCACAGAGTGCCGCGCTATGAGCTTGTATATCTGCTATTTTTAAATAGCCAAAGAAATAAAAAAAATAACAGTTCCCGGATTGAATGGGTTAACTTAATCCTCCCGCAGGAAGCCCGGTGTCCAACACAAGCCCCGCCGAGCTCAGAGTGCATCAACGGGAGAAGGGATGTTCTCTGTGCCTTCACTTTATTACAAATAATCTCTCTGGGAGAATGACTGCAACCCACTAACCTGTGTGTGTACAATACGCGCGCATGTGTGTGTGTGTGTGTGTGTGTGTGTGCGCGCGCGACTGCGCGTCAACATTCCACTTACTGCCTCTTGATCGACCTTTTTGGCAGCGAGGGCTTCGTTTTTGGCTTCGAACTCTGCCTGGATATTGTCTCTTTTCCTGAGCACAGCCTGGTAGATACACAGATATGCATGTGTTATATGCAGTATCTATCGTTGGAACTATAAATACATTATGTTACAATATCTATCATTTATACACACACACATATAAATACATTATGTTACAGTATCGATTATACACACATCCCATTGTGTTACAGTATTATACACACATACACATGCATTTCATACAGTAACAAACGTGTAAAAAACGTACACAGATCATGTACAGCTACACAGTATGTTTCCAGTGCTAATAAACAAGGTCACTGCACATAAATAGTTTCACAACAAGGCTAGAGCTGTCACGATTACAAATTCATTAATTGTCACTCAAATAATTGTGATTAGCGATTTAATTGTGTGTTTGGCGTTGAACATAGGCTCTATGCACAGCAGCCATATTATCACTTCCTTCACAGGTGTTACCAATGATACTAATGAAGGCTCTGTTCCATTTAGTGTAGCACAGTGGTTTCCATGACCCCCATAACTTTGAGAGTGTACAAATGGAACCAAATGGACCCTTACGGGTCCATGTGGTTCCATTTGTACACTCTCAGAGTTACACACCTGTAAGGGGCCATTTGGAAGCCCATGAGGGTCCCTGGACCCCAACTGTAGACCCACTGGTGTAACAGAGTGTTTCCAGTGGGCCAACATGCACAATATCAGCACCCTGACTCTGTTTGACCATTGGTAACACCTGTGAATGTCTTCATAATATGGCTGCTGTGAATAGAGCCTATTGGAACATATGATATCGTAATAAAAAAATGCGCAGGGCATATATGACAAATAACTGAAATATACAAAGACATTATTGACATGTTTCATAATTTTATTCATGTAAAATTGGCAGCAATAGCTGATCTACAAGCTTACAACGCGTCACGTGGCGATGTAAACTTGTAGATCTGCCATTTCTGCTTTTTTAACATTTGAAAATGTGTGAACATTTTTAAACATGAAAACGATTATGCAAAATTAAAATTTTGATTGCGATTATCTCAAATAATTGCAATTAGACGATTATGTAATAATTGTGAGAGGCCTAAACAAGGCAGCTCTCCCCGGCTCTCCATCACTTGTCTATGAAAAGCACTACAGCCACAGTGAGTGACTTCACTATTACAACAGGCTCTTACAGTTCTGTCATCATGTCAAGTTTATTTTTGTTTTGTTTAAAGAACGAGGGCGGTGACGAGGTGTTTCGACAAATCTGCCCGTAGTCTCAGTTTTAACAGTACGTTTGTTAGGTGCAGTGTTTGAAAGACTCGAGTAATCAAAGGTACCGCGATTGTCATTATCAACGATTCAAAATCAATTCACAATTTCCCAAAATCTATTTTTTTTAAGTTACAGTTACAGTTTTTACTCTTAGTGATATGAAATGTAGGCTTACCATAACTACAGTTAACATTATCATGTCTTCAGTCATATTCAAGGGCTTTTTTTAAATGAACTCCAGTCACTTTCAGTTCAGCACAGCTGAGGTGTGTGTGTCACTGTTCAGCTGATGCTCGTTGACACTCGTTAATGTTACTTGAATCAAAGCAATTATGTTGTGTTTCTGCATCAAATATAACTACACCTAATCTAAGATTCCATCAAAGCCAAAAAAAATTACGCAGCACTCTCTGGTATTATGGAAATAACTAGGCTACACTTAAAGTCCAAATGAAAACAATATAATAATTTGGATTTGGAATAAATTGGATAAACTGATTGGATAAATTGGATAAACTGATTGGGAATAAAGATTCACAGCCCTAGTATTTAGTTACTTTCAGCGGCTGGTGTTGTGGTTGTTTTGTGAAACGGAGGCTTGTGAAGGAGGGGAGATATGACAAGTAGGTCAGGCAGTGTTACGGCCAGCCGTATTTTAGTCTGTAGTATTGTTTTCACGATTTCCACAATGGCTTTATTTCCAAGGACGGAACCTTGCCGACTGGTCCCTGTGTACATTTGGTCTTATCAGTATGTATGCACACAGCTATCAAACCATGCTTCTATACAGGTGGTATGTAGAGTAGAACTGCAACTGTCGGTTATCAGAAATGTTATTATTAATATTAATATCATTTATATGATATGTTCAATGCCAAAAACACAATTATATCATTGACACAATTATGTGTAGGGACAATAAATCATTACCTAAAATGTTCAGGCAGGCCTAGGTGTGGGGGGAAAAAAGGGGAAGTAGAAAAAAGGAAACAGATTTGCATTTGATATCTGCTGTCAGGCAGAAACCTCTTATCTCCATATTTGAACTTTTTATGTTTGTTGGTTTAGTTTCCCCCCCCTAAATCCCCAAATGTCCTACTACAGTGTTACACAAAAGTAGCTTAAAACACAGATCGGCTATTTTCAAACATTTTAGTTTGTTTACTTTTGGTACTTTTACCACCACTGCCACTGATATTGCCAGGTCAAAAGTGGACCGCTTGGCAGGCTGCCTACCTTGAGCGTGTCGGCACAGAGTACGTACTCGTGCAGGGCGGGCACTAGGACCTCGGCCAGGTGGTCGATCTGCTCTTCGGTCTCCTTGCCGCAGAGCTCCGCGCAGCCGGCCACGCCGTTCAGGGGCTCGGCCAGCGTCCCCTCCGAGTCGGCCCACTGGCTGTAGGTGGGCCCGTACTGCCTCAACTCGTCCAGGTACTCTGCAGTCGGGATGGGGCGATAGTGGTTATAGGCTCTATTCACAGCAGCCATATTTTCACTTCCTTCACAGGTGTTACCAATGATACTAATGAAGCCTCTGTTCCATTTAGTCTAGCACAGTGGTTTCCACGACCCCCATAACTCTGAGAGTGTACAAATGTAACCAAATGGACCCTTACGGGTCCATTTGGTTACATTTGTACACTCTCAGAGTTACACCCCCGTAAGGGGCCATTTGGAACCCCCTTAAGGACCCACATTTTAGTCCCACTGACTGGTGTAGCAGAGTGTTTCCAGTGAGTCGACATGCATAATATCAGCACCCTGATATTATGCTGTTCCAGAATGGAACAGAGCCTTCATTAGTATCATTGGTAACACCTGTGAATGTCTTCATAATATGGCTGCTGTGAATAGAGCCTATTACCATGATTTTTTGTATTTATAAAATGCTCACAACAATCGTGTCGCAGAGATCTTAACCCATTCAATCCGGGCACTCTTCCGTGTCATTTTATATTTCTTTGGCTATTGAAAAATAGCAGATAATATACAAGCTCATAGCGTGGCACCGAGCCCCCCACAGAGTAAATATGTTGACCCCCACATCTCACAATATTTAGTTCCAGGGACCCACCAGAAGCAAAGCTTTCAGTTATGTTCGCTTTAAAAAATATATATATTCAAAAAATGTTCATGATTAACACATCGAGTGCCAAACACGGTTCAAACCGTGTTTTCACAGAGTAGCGCTTTGGTGCCGAACACGGTTCAGACCGTGTTTTAAGTCTTTTTGTTTTTTTTGTTTTTTTTCCACAAGGGGGGGGGGGGCTTTGGAATCACGCAGCTCTGGAATCACCCATGAACACTCTAAGAAGTAAGGGACAGACGGATCACCTTGGCAAAAAATCTCCTTGCTAAAAACCTCTGTATCTCCTTAAACGAGTCATTCTCCATGCGTGATTGCTCCGCAACGGCTTTAGCCAGGACCATCCATCGTCGTCCATGCATGCATTGTTAAATGCATGCATTGTTAATAAACCTCTGGTCCCCATTGTGTTAGCAGATCTACAAGCTCAAGAGCTTGTATATCTGTTATTTTTGAATAGCCAAAGTATAAGATAATGGTTAAAGTGGTTAAAATCTAAAATGACCCGGTCTTAATACGTATAATTTTCCATAATTCTTCCCCAGCTGGGAGAACACCTTGGAAACCCCCGTAATAAGATTCTTGCACCGTACCTCTCTGTTCCTTGATGATCCTCTGGGTGACCTTGTCCAGGGAGGACATCTTGTTGCTGAAGGCGTCTGCGTACTCCTGCATGGAGCTGAACTCCTCCGGCCGGCTCCTCAGGCCTCGGACGGAGTGGGCCACCGCCCGCACCGTGTCCCCCATGCGGCTCAGGAAGCCCGGACCCTGCTTCTTGTGAGGGTTCAACTCCTGCAATAAGACCCCACTTATTTTAGATTTTAGATTTTAACCACATCAACTATTATTTTATATTATATATAGGGCTGGGACTCGATTAAAAACATTTATCTAATTAATTAGATGCTTTGTAATTAATGAATCGCATTTTAATCGCATATGAATATTTGACCTGAGAACAGTGAAAAGCAATTTTTTCAAATGGATTTTGGTATACATCTTAGCACTCTGTGCCGCGCTACGAGCTTGTAGATCTATATTTTTGAATATCCCAAAGTACAAAATAATGGTTATAGCTAAAAAATCTAAAATGACACATATATGCGTTCCCGGATTGAATGGGTTAATATCCAGACTTGACAGCAATCAGTTAAAAATGAAGAGTAGAATCTTATGAGCCTGGGGGACATGCGTTCCTGCATGGTCAGCTTTTTCAATGCGCAGTGAGGCATGGGATTATAGAAACCACCCGTAGATAGGTTGCATTTCCTTTCTTTTTTACGGCTCATCTTTGGATAATAGATACCACCCTTCTCGAGGAGGCAGATCATTACATTTGCAAAATGAAATGACTTATATCATTGAACCAAAAAAAACGACTTATTTTCTATCATTGAAACACCCATGAAGCATTGCATTCATGGAGCTTTTTTTGTCGCATTCCTAAGCCAATAATTGTATTAGCGGTGGAAAGATGCTAATGTATAATTGACCGGGTGTATTTCCGGTAGGAGACTCAAAGGAGTCTCCTACCGGAAATACACCCGGTCAATCATTGTGGGGGTGAACTACACCTTTAAATTCTTTGATATTTTGTGTTGCTTAGAACCAGGGAGGTATGTCCTTACCCATTAGAGGAAAAAAAAGCCGATCTACAAGCTCACGACGCATCGCAATACAATGCATTGTGAGCTTGTAGACCGGCTATTTTAGAAATATGTTTGAAAGTATACAGTAAGTTCTGACTTCTCAGAGCTGAGGGTTAGCACTACTAGCCTGGTAAACCGCCCTCCCTCCGGAAATCTCATTTGCATTTGATTTCAGGAAGGAGTCTGGCCTACAGGCCTGTATGGGCAATAGGCTCTATGCACAGCAGCCATATTGGACAGAAATTGGGCCCCTTCCTTGCTTCCTTCACAGGTGTTACCAATGACACTAATGAAGGCTCTGTTCCATTTAGTGTAGCACGGTGGTTCTCAAATGTTTCAATTTCAAGGACCCCCATAACTCTGAGAGTGTACAAATGGAACGAAATTCCATTTGTACACTCTCAGAGCTACACCCTCTCAAGGAACCATGAGGGTCCCTGGACCACACTTTGAGACCCACTAGTATTTCTAGTGAGCCAACATGCACAATATCAGCACCCTGACTCTGTTTGACCAGAATGGAACAGAGCCTTCAGTAGTATCATTGGTAACACCTGTGAAGGAAGTCAGAAGAGACCCAATTTTTCTCCAATATGGCTGCTGTGCATAGAGCCTATTTGGGAGCTGGGCTGGATTAGTACCGTTGACTGACAACCCCTTCAGCCAATGAGCAGTTTGTTCCCCTTCAGCCAATCAGAAGTTTGTTTTCGCCACCACCAGCCCTTGTGACACAAGGGGACCTTTGAAGGGGCCATGCCGATAATAGGTTGCTTTATTCGGATACATGCGTGTCACTGCCTGCCCCTGCCGGTTCTCTGAATTTTTATCTTTAAATAGGCTCTGTCATGATTAATTGACCACATGAAGTTAAACAACTAATCGGAACGATATCTTAAAAGTAAATTCCGTGCCTCAAAAAATACGTTTGAGAGCGTTTTCAAGTTTTAAAACCGAAACCAAAAACTGCGGACAGAAAAAATGGCTGCCGTTCCATTTTGGTCGGCTACACTCGGTTCCATTCGGTTTCGGAGGTATTTTTACTAACTTACTTCTAATTGTCTATAATTTTACTTCTACTCCACTACATCTCAGAGGCAAACATTGTACTTTTACTCCACTAAAATTATTTGAAAACTTTAGTTACTAGTTACTTTGCAGGTATAAATGATTACATTACAAAACATACATTAACCACTTTGGCCCTATTTTATACCTCGACTATTTGAACATAGCCCATCTACAAGCTTACAACGCATGGTGACGCGTTGTGAGCTTGTAGATCTGCTATTTTCAAACATTTTAGTACTTTTACTGTTGGTACTTTTTGTTGGTAGACTGCTGGTTCCTCCAAACAGGGGACAAACACGCTCCTCTAACCTTTAGGCCACCGCCGGGTTGGCGAGTGTTGTTCATTTCAGGCCGTGGTTTCCACTAACTGTACATTCCCAGTTAATCAGATTACTAGCTTAATGCTTTAAAACTTTGAATGTGTGCTTGAATGCACTCTTTGTCCATCCAATCGTCCATACTGTTACAACCTCAGCCACGCCGTCTCGTAATGGAAGGACTTGTTTGAACTAAACTGCAAAAAAAATGTAAGGAAACTTGAATTTGGGCCATTATATCTCCCCTTTACTAATACCAATCAGTAAAGTGTTATATATCATTTTTATCGGCGATTAGTCACCTTTACAACGAGGTACAGCTTGTAAGCATCGGGCATTCATGGAATGAGCAACACAGGCAAACGTGTGGGTAGCGCCGAGCAAAAATGTTTTGGAAGATTTTGAATCATTTAGATTTTGTTTTAATCTCTTCTCTTCTGGGGTTCTCCCTGGCATAACCCTTTAAGACATGGAACGCATCTGTGTCACTTTTTCATTTGAGCTGAAAAGCATTATTTTACACTTTGGCTATTCAAAAATAGCAGATCTACAAGCTCATAGCGCGACACAGAGTGCAGCGCTACGAGCTTGTAGATCTGCTATTTTTGAAAAATCGTGAAAACGTGTGCAAATCTTTGAATATATATATTCTTTTAAAGCAAACATTAACTAAAATCTTTGCTTCTGGGGGTCCCTGGAACAAAATATTTTGAGATGGGGGTCCGGGTGTTCTAATGCGATCATATGATGTACCTGAGCGGTGAGGAACACTTTGAGGTGTGTGCTGGAGCAGTGGTTCTCAAACTTTCTCATGTCAAGGACCCCCAAATTGACACTTGTTTAGCCCGCGGACCCCATTTGTTAAGATATGCCAGGGACCCCCAAAAGAGAAGATTATACGGCTCTAGCAGTGATTCTCAACCATTTTAATTGTTTAAAGGACCAACAGTATGACATGCATTAGGCTACGGACCCCCATTTAATGGCATTTCTATCTCTGGGACCCCAGTTTATATTGTAAAATCCATGTTAATTTAACTCTGAGAGTGTACAAATGGAACCAAATGGACCCGTTACACTCTCACCATCTGTACACTCTCAGAGTTACAGACCCATAAGGGTCCATTTGGTTCCTGACTATCCATCATTTAGCTGGGGACCCCCCGGAACTCCCTCAAGGACCCCTGGGGGTCCCTGTATCATATGATGTGTACCTGAGCGGTGAGGAACACTTTGAGGTGTGAGCTGGAGGACAGGATGGGGTGTTCTGCGATGCGGTTCAGGAAGCGATGCAGGGCTCTCCTCCTGGTCTCGATGAAGTCGTTGTTGAAGCGTTCCACCATGCCCTTCATCACAAACTTCTCTGGCAGCGGCTGTGGGGATGAAGACGCCATGTTGCTTGTTTTATTCTGATGCATTACAGACTAGAGGTGCAACAGTTATTTCAATAGGCTCTATGCACATCAGCCATATTATCACTTCCTTCACAGGTGTTACCAATGATACTAATGAAGGCTCTGTTCCATTTAGTGTAGCACAGTGGTTTCCACGACCCCCATAACTCTGAGAGTGTACAAATTTGTACAATCTCAGAGTTACACACCTGTAAGGGGCCATTTGGAAGCCCATGAGGGTCCCTGGACCCCAACTGTAGACCCACTGGTGTAACAGAGTGTTTCCAGTGAGCCAACATGCACAATATCAGCACCCTGACTCTGTTTGACCAGAATGGAACAGAGCCTTCATTAGTATCATTGGTAACACCTGTGAATGTCTTCACAATATGGCTGCTGTGAATAGAGCCTATTATTTAAAAACAAAAACAAAAATAGCTGATCTACAAGCTCACAATGTGTGGGCTATTTTCTGTATTTTTGCATGACATCGCCGTACGGCCATGTATAAAATAGGGCTTCAGACAAAACGTGTTGCTATGCGACTCTACTCCGCTGTATAGCGGTACCTACATTTATGATGAGTGTGGGGTGAGCCTCCTCCAGTTTGCCTTTCAGCCACAGGAAATCTTGGTATCGCCGGCGCACCTCGTACTCGCTGGAGTCGAACTCGCTGCGTGTGGTCTGCAGGATGACAAAGTACAAACTATTTGATAAACGCCAACATTCGTTTTTCTGTTCCTTTCCACACTGTTCCACACGTTGACTTAAACCCATTAAGACCTGAGGCCGATTCTACAAATTACTTCTAAAATATATTTTTTGAAAAAACGTATGTTACTATGTGCAGTGGTTCTCAATCTTTTTCATGTCAAGGACCCTACTAAAATGATAAGTATTTGACCGCGGACCCCCATCTCAAAATATTTTGTTCCAGGGACCCCCCAGAAGCAAAGAATTGAGTTACAAATGTTCGCTTTGAAAATATATATATTCAAAGACACACATTTTCACCATTTAAAAAAAAATAGCAGATCTACAAGCTCATGGCGCGGCCCTCATGAGCTTGTATATCTGGTATTTTTTAATAGCCAAAGTGTAAAATAATGCTTTGTAGCTCAAATCTAAAAATTAGATTTGAATGGGTTAACTGCCTGCTGTGTTATGTGTCGTTTCTGCAACATTTAACACCTTGAACTTGAAGAGTGCACACTCAGCCACGTACAAGCATGATACTGTACATGCACTTTTTTTCTAGCCTGTGAGGCACACACATTTCACTTATTCACACACACACACACACACACACACACACACACACACACACACACACACACACACACACACACACACACACACACACACACACACACACACACACACACACACACACACACACACACACACACACACACACACACACACACACACACACTGTGTCGCTTGTAGATCTGCTATTTACAGTGAACCTCACTGACACACAACTAAGTATAAATCAGGCATCACTCCAACCTCTAAATTCCTCAGAAATGTTACTCGAATATTGTTTTTAAAAATTGGCAAATATTACTATTATTAATATTATACTTTGTTTTGTGATTTTTTGACAGGAACAATACAAAAAAGAATGTATCAAGTGCTCCAATAAAAAATATATATTTTAACTAGATACATTGTTTTTTGTATTGTCCCTGTCAAATAAACATAAAAAATAAAATATATACATTTAAATAATATAAATATTTCTATTCAAATGTTATTCCCCCCCCCCCCAATATTCGAGTAATATTCGAATATCGAATATTGATTTACCAGCCCTAAAATGTCTAAACCGGAATCTTTTCCCTAATGTCGAATTGTTTCTCTTGTGAGGAATATGGTCCTCACGATGTTTCTATTTCTCTAATTCTACTATACTTATCATGGGCGCACGCACACGCACACACACACACACACACACACACACACACACCTTGGTTTCTACTCTGTACACAATGAAGGTCTCGATGGCGGTGACGTGGCTCTCTGGGTTGTCCACGGTGATGAAGATGTCTTTGGCGTCGTGGTCGGTGGCCTCCTCCTCCTCCTCCTCCTCTCCTTCCTCCTCCCCTTCCAGCCTGTACTGGTTGACCATGGAGCCAGGAGAGCGAGGCATGCTGGGACACAGCACAGGACTGCCGTCTGTCAGGGACGTGTTCTGGAACACAGACAGAGAGGACGACCGCTGTTAACTAGTAGGGATGCCAGAAACGGACCATGATCAAATTCGAAAATGGGACAGCCCTGGCGAATATTTTTGGATTATTCACCGCTAAGCCATAAAAAAGTAAAAAAAATAAAAAATACATCAATAATAAATAAAAAGATATGTAAATAAAACCGAAAAAAAAAATAAAAGATTTAAAAATGTTATATATATATTTAACCGGAGGAAAGATGCTAATGTCTCCGGTAGGAGACTGACTCAAAGTTGACACTTTGACATCAAATTATTGGCTTAGGAATGCGACAAAACTAAAAAATCTCCATGAATTCAAGTCTCCATGGGGTGTGTAATCGATAGAAAATGATTTTGGGGGTGAACTATCCCTTTAAATATACAAAGAAAGTATTGACATATTTAACTCATTCCCTGCCTAGAACGTAAAAAAACGTAATTATTACCAATTACCAATTCAGCCAAGAACGTAAAAAACGTAATTTTGATAAAACATTTATTTTATAAAGATCTCATCGTCGTTCATCTCTCGAAGTGACAAATTTCATTGTAGCACAACCGGATACGGCAATGACGTCAATCGAAGATTTCCGTTTCCGCCTGCCGCCGCTCTAAACCTTCCGCTAAATCGGCATTATCTCGGCTTTGTCTTTCTCCGCCGCGGAACGCTGTTTAGAAACCGCTACTACTGCAAAATGGAATGTCGCCGATTGAAAATGTCTTCTCTGGGCCACTCACACAACTACCCTGTGTGTCTACAAACAGTTGAACACACGATCATTAGGGATTTAGCGAGGTCTGTGGCGAGGTGAAAAAGTAAGTGAGTTTTCCGTTCACATAGCGAAAACATGGTGTTTTTACGTTGGGCTGCTGCACAGAGACGCCACCCCGATCGGAATGTCTGTTGTCTGAGTGACGTGCACGGATCGACTGTGTGTTTAGAAACGATTGGACTTGTGATCATAATGAAAAAAAAAAGTGATTTTTTTAAAGTTATAAAAAACACTAAATCGCTGGCAGTGGGCAAACACAGCCAGAAATAAGTCTGGCAGGGAATGAGTTAATAATTGCATGTAACATTTTCAGAAATAGCTGATCTACAATAGATCTGCCATTTCTGCTTTTTAAATATTTGAAAATATATGAAACGTTTTCAACATGGAAAATATTATGACAATTATGACGATTATGCAAAATAATTGCTATTATCTCAAATAATTGCGATTAGACGATTATGTAATAATTGTGACATGCATACGGTAACAACAATGGTTCGTACTGTACCAAGGACCCCCAAATTGATACGTATTTGGCCGCGGACCCCGACCTGAAAATGTATTGTGCCAGGGACCCCCAGAAGCAAAGATTTGTGTTAAAAATGTTTTTGTTTTTTTCAAAAATAGCAGATCTACAAGCTCATGAGCTTTGTAGATCCCCCCGGACCCCACTTTGAGAACCAATGCTACACAAGGGCAAAGAAAAAGAAGCTAAAATACTCCAAAACCAGAATAGCCAGCCCTAAAAAAAAAGGTAGCGGTTTGTTTCAGACCTCTGGCAGAGAGCTAAAGGTACAATCATGTTGAGTGATCCATCGCCAACAATACCTCATGACCTCAAAACCCATGATAGCATCGCTCCATGCTGGGCCTCTCCACAATGGCTTTGATTCCATTTCCCTTTGCCGTGTGCTCTTGAATACAATGGTTGGTTTTGTACAATAACCTGAATTTTGACAGCGGCCCAAACACTCTAACCCATTAAGACCTGAGGCCGATTAAAAAATGTTTTATAAATCCTAATATTTTTTTCATGATTTTTCAAAAATAGCAGATCTACAAGCTCATAGCCGCGCTATGAGCTTGTAGATCTGCTATTTTTGAATATCCCAAAGAAATCTAAAGTGACACAGATGCGTTCCAGGTCTTAATGGGCTAAAACAGCACCGTGTCCCTGACTCCCTGGATCGGCGCTAATGTTGTCCAGAAAAGCCTGCCAGAGCATTCTGGTGGTGGCCCCCACTTTTGGGCCCCCCGACTGGGGATGGGCGATATGTAAGGGCTCTCAGGATTACAAATTCAAGTTGACGATTACTTTCAAATAATTGCGATTTAGCGATTTAATTGTGCGTTTGACATTGAACTTTGGAACATATGAATACAATTTATATATTTCTGTTTGCCTTTTATGTAATCAAAAATTGCACAGGGCAGATATGACAAATACGATTATTTCAAACTTTTGCCTCGATCGATTCCAATCATTTCTTTGTACAAAATAAAAAATAGCTGATCTACGAGCTCACAACGTGTTATTTCCACTATTTTTGTACACCAACATTGCACAATGAAGTATAATACAGGGTTAGATGATAATTGATTTAGTTGATGTAACAGATTTGTCGCTCTTTGATACAAGAAATAAACAAGAAAAACCCGCTTCTCGATTAACCTACATGAGCAGGATTGCTATTGGTTCTAAATATCAGTAGAGCGCTTCCATAGAAAACCCTCCTGCTGCGTTGTATCTGACATTTATTTTTTTTCCTCTGAAGTTTCCACTGTAAATATGGCTCCCTGTCCGCTGTCACAGACAACTGTACTGTACAACACACTGTCCCCTTTGTTCCAACTTGATTCATGTCACAGTCAAATGATGTGTCGTGCGTCTGTGCGGCATATGCAAACGTCCAGGGAACCAGCACAAACTTAAGTGCTTTTCTTTTTTTCAGTATGTAACTTTGCCCTGTGTTTATATAACAATAAATATAATATTTTTTTTATATTTCCCTCTATACCAGCCGTCATCAGCCACTGGAGCAGTGTGGTGGTGTTTACCTGCAGAAACACACTGTCCTCTCTCGCTGTATTTTGGTTTGCTTTCACCGTTTGTTTTGGTAGACGGGGATGATTTAGTTTTCCAAAACATACCGAAATACAGCGAGAGGGCAGTGTGTTTCTGCAGGTTACCAGTAACTTACCACCACCACACTACTCTAGTGGCTGATTACTGCTGGTATTGGGGGGAAAGAAATTAGGGTTAGGGTATATATATATACATATATACATATATACATATATACATATATACATACATACATACATACATACATACATACATACATACATACATACATACATACATACATACATACATACATACATACATACATACATACATACATACATACATACATATATATATATATATATATATATATATATATATACATAAACACACACACGTAACAATACCACAATGTAGACATAGTAAAGGCCTGCATTCATAAACATATCTAAGTGAAAAAGTACAAAGGTATTGGCATTCAAAATACATACAGTATCAAAGTCATGTCTTCTGCTAAATCTGCTATTTCTTAATACACAAAGTATAAAATAGGGCTTAAAGCGGCACTATCTATGTAATATAATTTGCTGTCCAATCTGTATTGGAGAGTATGTTCATAAAATAATATAACAAACTTATACAATTGTATTTTGTCTCCCTACTCTTCTATTGAGACATTTAGATCGTGTCAAAGGTCATGTCTCACCTAGACACATGATCTGACACTAATTTTGACCTGATGGTCAAGATTAAATTTATCCCTGAGCAAGCATGCAATCTCTATAAGCTCAATGGTAAAAAAGAAAAGAAAAAAGGTTTAAAGTACAGTACTCGAGTAAATGTACTTAGTTACTTTCCACCACAGCTGAAGCTTTCGCCCCTTTTTGTATCGGTCTGTTTCCTGTACAAACAACTGGGAGAAGAAGATACAGTGGTCAGCAGAAAAAGCCACACACACACACACACACACACACACACACACAGAGTTATCAGCAGTACTCGAGTGGTCCAGTCATTGCATCCACACATGGAAACTACAAGCATGAGCCATGTTTTCCAAATACGCTGACAATGGCAAAGACATTGTTTTACAAAAAAGTTCAGGATTAACAGCTAATGTGAAGAATGGAATTAAGATTTAGGGCCTGCAACAGCCTATATGGATTATTCTTTTAGCAATTATTCTATCGATTAGTGTGTGTTTTTTTATACGTTTTATATATAAGAAAGTAGGTAGCTGATATATTGCACTTTTACCTTAGCGCTAGGTATACTCTTGGTTGCTTGTTTTAGCAGGAAATGTACTTAAAACTTCTGGTGATTAGTAGTTTTCGTTCCCTACCTATGTTGAATACACTTATTGTAAGTCGCTTTGGATAAAAGCGTCTGCTAAATGACTGTAATGTAATGTAATGTAATGTAATATATATTACATATATCAACAAATCAGTGGTGTAAAGTACATTTACTCAAGTACTGTACTTAAGTACTATTTTGAGGTATGTTTTACTTTACTGGAGTATTTCCAATTTTCAATACTTTTACTTCTACTCCACTACATCTCAGAGGAAAATATTGTGCTTTTACTTTAGAGTGTTTTGTATCGAATAGGGGTTTTGTGTTACTTTACTTTTACAAATGTTTGGATCGGGGCGGTGCACCTGATCTGGCGCAGCGCTCAGGTCCTGGACCTGGTGAGACGAAGGAGGAGCCCGACCAGGAGACAACACACAGAGCCTAGTCCCTCCACGGGCCAGAGCCTCCCCGAGTCCCGGCAGAGTACTTCCGGAGAAGCGGACTGCCCTGTCTTGCCCTATAGGACTGACCGTGGGTAGCTACTGGGACGTAAGTCGGGGCTTGATCAACCATGGCTGGGTCACCTGGGCGAGGGTGTATGGTGCATTTTGCAAGACCCGAAACACCCAATGACCCCAGGCTACAACACTGATGATACGTCCCAGTTGCATCCATATGATGTTTTTCTTTATTACACAACTTGTGAACTTGGATATTTTCCCTATTCAAAAAATATATAATAAATAAATTAAACTTTTCAACTGTATCACCAAAATGTAATTATTGATTATCAATGAATACGTAATTAATAACTTTGACGAATCAATTAAATTGATTAAATCGATCCGTTTGGAATCGGTTAAATCGATCAGTTTTATTAAATGCTGCAACCCTAAAAACACATATTTAAAAATAAATACATATATTTGGCGGCTAATTTGAAGAATAACAAACATTATTTTGATCAGCCGCCTGCAGTTACTGTTGACCACTTTAACCCCAGCATCCCTATTCTGAAGGGAACATTCAGCAAAAAATAGCAGATCTACAAGCTCTGTGAGCTGTCAAAAAACCCACACGCACACACTCAAAATCCCTGGTGTTTTGTGAACGCGGAAGTGTACCAAATGGACACATTCCAAGAGTGTTTTAAACGGAACCAAATGGACCCGTAACTCCTAAACAGTGTTGGGAAAAGTACTCAAATGTTTTACTTAAGTAAAAATATGAATACTGCAATGTAGAAATTCTCACAAGTGAAACAACTACAAGTGAAAGGCCTGTGTTCAAAATGTTACTTGAGTAAAAGTACAAAAGTATTGGCATCAAAATGTTTGAAAATAGCAGATCTACAAGCTCACAACGCGTCGCGATACGACGTGTTGTGAGCTTGTAGAGCAGCTACTTTCAAATAGCTTAGGTATAAAATAGGGCTAAAGTGGTTATTAATGTAAGTTTTATAATATAATAATGTATATCTGCAAAGTAACTAAAGTTTTCAAATAATTGTAGTGGAGTTAAAGTACAATATTTTCCTCAGAGATGTAATGGAGTAGAAGTAAGAGTATTGGAAATTGTAAATAATCAAGTAAAGTAAAAAATCCTGAAAAGTGTACTTAGGTACAGTGCTTGAGTAAATGTACTTAGTTACTTTGCACCACTGCTCCTAAGCTAAATGTATGGACACTTCCATGTGTTACACTCTTAGGAGGGAGTTCCCAGGTCCTTTCGTACGTCAAGAGGAAAATAACATCACCTGATCCTAGTGAACTTTGATTCCATTTCTGTTGAATCAAGCCTGCCTGAGATCGCTGATTCATGACAAAATGACAACAACGTAGTCCTTAATGTCCCCTTGATGCCTGCTGGATCAGGTATCAATGCCATCAGCTGATGATCAGTATCATTGACACTGATCGTCAGTATCAATGCAAAACATATTTAACAGACTGAGTGGAGAAATGCATGACAACAGTTTATTATCAGCAGTGGTGGAAAAAGTACTCAAATGTTTTACTTGAGTAAAAGTATCAATAATGCAATGTAAAAGTACTCTGTTACAAGTAAAAGTCCAGAATTAAAAATGGACTTGAGTAAAAGTACAAAAGCAGCATCAACATGTACTTAAAGTACCAAAAGTAAAAGTACTAAAATGTTTGAAAATAGCCTTGGTATAAAATAGGGCTGAAGTGGTTAATGTATGTTTTATAATGTAATCATTTATATCTGTAAAGTAGCTAAAGTTTTCAAATAATTGCAGTGGAGTAAAAGTACAATAGAGTTAGGCTATTTTCTAGATTTGTGTCATTAACACAAAACCCCTATTCGATACAATACACGCTCAGAAAGTGTTGCAAGGCAACATGTTGTGAGCTTGTAGAGCTGCTATTTTCAAAAGATTTGTATACATTTGAAAACTTGTGAAATGGGACATTCTGCATAATGAGTACTTTTACTTTTGCTACTTTTAAGTATATTTTGATGCCGATATGTTTGCACTTTTACTCAAGTCAATTTTGAATTCCGGACTTTTACTTGTAGTATTTCTAAATTGCAGTATTGATACTTTTACTTAAATAAAACATTTGAGTACTTTTTCCACCACTGCCACATGTCCATTGTAGAACTGTCATGTCCTTACAATGAGTTAATTGGGACATGATGACGTCACAGCTCGTCCACCTCACAGTAGTTTGGACCCATACAGTCTATGGTTTGGACAAGTTTGGACAACTCTTTCAGAAGTCCAAAGAAGAAAGTACTCAAGTACTGCACTTAAGAACAGTTTTGAGGTATTTTTTACTGTATTGGAGTATTTCCAATCTTCAGTACTTTGACTTCCACTCCACCACATCTCAGAAGCAAATATTGTACTTTTTACTCCATTACAATATTTTTTTTAGTTACCAGTTACTTTGTAGATTTGGATTATTATTACAAAACATACATTAGCACTATTTAAACTTTGGCTATTTTCAAAAGATTTTCATACATCCTATACATTTGAAAACTTGTGAAATGGGACATTCTGCATAATGAGTACTTTTACTTTTGGTACTTTAAGTACTTTCTGAACACTTATACATTCACTCAAGTACATTTGTAATCCCATACTTTTACTTGTAATTAGTATTTCTCCATTGCAGTACCGATACTTTTACTCCAGTAAAAGTACTTTTTTCCACCTATAACTGGCTCAGATCCTCACCTTACTGAAAACTTCCAGGTCATCGTCCTCATCCAGATCCTCCAGCATATTATGATGATGGTTCTGTCCGTGCGCGTCCGTGCGCGCCAACACACACGGCTGCTGCTCTCCCATGGCGGTGGATCACTGCAGATCAGGGATCAAAAGTGATCAAGCGGATCACATCAGATCAGATCTGCTGATGTTGTGAAACTAAACTTCTGTCCACTAAGTAAAGGGAACTCTCGTCCCTCCTCTCAGGGCGCAGGAGCGGAAACGTTGCCAGGGAAAAAAATCCACGCAAGAGGACGAGAGAGTAGCCAGTGTTGCCAGGTTCTGTGAGAGAAACAAGCAAGTAGGGTCTAGGAAAACAAGGCCAAAAGTGACAGGCAGGCTTACAGTAGGGCTGTCACGATTACAAATTGAAGTTGACGATTAATTGTCACACAAATAATTGCGGTTAACATTGAACATTGGAATATATGAATATAATTTGTTTTTCTGTTTGTCTTTTAGGCTTCTTAATCAAAAAATTGCACAGGGCAGATAATATATAAGTAATAACTTAAATATACAAATTATTGACAAATGTAATAATTTTATACTTTCAAAAAATGTAAAAAATAGTGGAAATAGTTGCGTTAAAGGGTAAATACATTAGTCTACTTTAACTTATTAATTAAGTAGATACATTATTTGAAAACTTAGTTACTTTGTAGATTTGTATTATTATTACAAAACATATACATTAACCTCTTCAGACAGCCCTATAAGCTCGCAACGCGTCACATCACTACGAGTTGTGAGCTTGTAGATCTGCTATTTTCAAAAGATTTCTATACATTTTGAAAACTTGAAATGGGACATTTCTGCATAATGAGTAGTGTACTTTTACTTTTGGTTTAAGTACTTCATACTTTTGTACTTTTACTCAAGTAAATTTTGAACATCGAACGTTTAGTTATATTTTACATTGTGGTATTGATACTTTAAGTTTTACTTGAGTAACAAATGTGAGTACTTCTTCCATCACTGGGTCTATGGTCTGAAGCCAGGCTGCTTATAATAAGCTGACTTGGCAACACGGTAAGAGAAGGCAGGGCTCTGGGATCCATGCAGCTGTAACACCGACACTTGTTGCTCTATCGAATACTGTGACTCCAGAGGGCGCTATTTTGTGTTTTCTACAACTTTTGATTTGTAATTGTCCTATATTTTGATGCCAAGAATACTTTTCTTTTTTTTCTTCTTTTTTTTACTCAGGTTACACGTGAATTTTACTTGTAACTGAGTACTTGCTCCTCCGGCTGCCATCTTAAGTGGTCAGATCGGTGAGCCCCAGGGCTGCCAACATTGGACTGTCAGAATCCAGGAGATTTTTTTTTGGGGGGGGTCAAGTAATTAGTCAACATTTAGCACAGTCAACGCTCTAGAATGTGTTTAGAGGATATAGTCCAGGGGCCAACACTGATAATTTCACAAATTGGTACCACCTGAGGTGGCCGTAAAGTTTTTGTATTTTTGTATTCCTACATGTCTCTAGTTTATATTTTGGTATGATACATTTTCCAATTCAGTAGCTTAATGGCAGTTATCACTACCTACCGGCTAATGTATCCGGTAGGAGACACAAAGTAGAATCTTTGTGTCTCCTACCGGAAATACACCCGGGCATCAAATTATTGCGACAAAAACCAAAATATATCCATGTATTCAAGGCTTCATGGGGTGTGCAATTGATAACTTCTCAGATTTTTGGTGTATGCAAAAAGACTGCTTTCCATAAGCTTGTAAAAGTTGACCCTCCTTCGGTCTAGGGTGGTCATAGCTGAATGGGTAGAGAGTCCCCCTGGGAAACTTAAAGGAGGAGTTCACCCAAAAAATGATTATTTTCTATCAATTGCACACCCAATGAAGCCTTGAATACATGGATATATTTTGTTTTTTGACGCAATAATTTGATGCCCGGGTGTATTTCCGGTAGGAGACACAAAGATTCTACTTTGTGATTGCTGTCATTAAGCTACTGAATTGGAAGATGTATCATACCAAAATATAAACTAGAGACATGTAGGAATACAAAAATGCCAAAAATGTACGGCCACCTTAGGTGGTACCAAAATCTGCCTTGGCCCCTGGACTAATAATATACAAAAGAAATCGCTGAATATCAAACCCCCTGGAGTTTCTCTAAGTTAGAAGTACAATGTTACCATCATTTGATTGTCAATGAACTGCCTCACCTCATTACTTAAAAGCAGTGGTGGACGAAGTACTCACTCAACCCCAGTAGCCTACTTGAGTAAAAGTACAGATACTAATGGTCAAATTCCCTCCACAGTAAAAGTAGCTCTGTCAAAATGTTACTCGAGTAAAAGTACAAAAGTAATTGCTTTTAAATATACTTAAGTGCAAGTACAAGTAAAAGTATAGAAGTACATTTATTTTATATATATATATATATATATATCAATGCATTGCTGTAATGTTTTCACAATTAATTTATAGAACCTTGTACGCAATGTAGTTTGGTAAACACAGTAAGCATTTGAAAATGAAAGTTTTTTATGTCTGCATGTGCGTTTTTCATAACATGGACTTCAGATAAGGCCATGGGGTGTTCTTTGAGGTTTGTCAGGCTGATTCAGCTGCTGTGGTGGATATACAGTATGGATAGGTGTGCGCGCCATGGACCCCTTAGCTGATAGAAAGATGAAGAGGGACCCCATACTGTATATTCTTTTTTTTTAGAATGCTTACCATTCTGTGACTGTCTTACAGAAACGTGGATAGCGTGTGCATTGTGGCCTTGCATAGAACTTAGAAAATTATGTTCAGCTCACAACCCAGACATCGTCATTGAAATTGTCAGTCAGCTCTGTGCAGTTTTGGAGAAGTAAAAACTCCCAACTAGACACATACAGTAACTTCATGCCAGACAACATGCCAGACAACACTGTTCTGTGTGAAAGCCATCGAACCTCAGAATGGTGAAGTAGAGTAGTGTGTTCTTCACAGCTTCTTCACAGGTTTCATGACATCTGACAATTCAGCACTAATTTCTTTGGCAACGAGTGACTCCCTAGTCACGCAGTTTAACCTGTGACCTGTGTAACATACAGTTTAACCTGTGACCTGTTAACATACAGTTTAACCTGTGACCTGTGTAACATACAGTTTAACCTGTGTAACATACAGTTTAACCTGTGACCTGTGTAACATACAGTTTAACCTGTGACCTGTTAACATACTGTTTAACCTGTGACCTGTTAACATACAGTTTAACCTGTGACCTGTTAACATACAGTTTAACCCAGGGGTCTTCAGAGTTACTACAGGGGGTCCGCCAAATCTTTGTGTGATATGATGTTTTGTTTTTACTTTACCCACCTGACTCCTAGCATCCCTTGAACGGTGAACTTTTGCCAAAAATAGCAGATCTACAAGCTCTTACCAATGATAGTAATTAAGGCTCTGTTCCATTTGGTGTGGCATAGTGGTTGTCTTATTTTCAAGGACCCCCATAACTCTCAGAGTTACACACCCACCATAAGGGGCCATTTGGGAACCAAAATGGAGTGTTTCTAGTGAGCCAACATGCACGATATCAGCACCCTGACCCGAATGGGGTGCACCCCCCCATTCCAGAATGGAACAGAGCCTTCATTAGTATCATTGGTAACACCTGTGAAGGAAGTAAGAAGAGGCCCAATTTCTTTCCAATATGACTGCTGTGCATAGAGCCTATTGCATTTTAGGGAAGAAGGGGGGAAAAAAGAAAAATAATGTACTTACTGTAGTAACTTTACACCTCATGCTCGCAACATGAGCCACAAGTACCCAGACCAACCAGTAGATGTCACCGTCGCACAACCTTTGGGGGAGCACACGCTCGCCATAGTTCAGTGTGTCACTGATAAAAGGCCCTGAATTATTTATTATATTAGGTTTTTACTCTGATATTGCACAAATGGAACCCTCACTAGGGTCCATTTGGTTAAAAAAAATGGGAACCGACCCATTGTTTGGGAAAGTGCTTTTCTAACAGGGGTTTAAAGAAAACAAATATCATGATTTCTTCTTTTTTTTTTTTTTACATTCTTTAAAAAAAAATGTAACCCCCGGCCCACAGTATCTGCTATTTTAGAATAGCCAAA
>NC_139959.1:31312849-31367849 GCF_963454915.1 Gymnoscopelus microlampas | reverse complement strand
TACTACGTTTGCACAGAGAGAGAGAGAGAGAGAGAGAGAGAGAGAGAGAGAGCAGCATGGTTCATTCAGACCAGGCTTCAGGACAGACAGTGAGAGGTGGTGACTCACAGACACCATATGCCAAATTAGCATTGGAGACGTCACCTCTGTCTCTCTGCTTCTGTCTCCGTCTCTTTCTCTTTCTGTCTGTCTCCTGTGCGTGCGTGCGGGCGTGCATGTCCTAGTACTATATTTTCTCTGTGTGTCTGTTTATCTTTCTGTTTGTCCTGTTTTCACAACATAGGGTTGAGGGAACATACTTTTAAGTGAACATAGGGCTGAGGGAACAGTAGGGTTGAGGGAAAGTATTTTTACGGGTCCAGATGGTTCCATTTGTACACTCTCGAGCTATGGGTGTCCTTTTATATATTAAAATTGCCTAATGGGTGGGTCAGTCGGTTGGTGGACCACCTTTGAGGGCCCTCACTACCCCCCTGTCAGCACTGACGCAACGGAAACCGTCACAGCGGCCCTTGAGGCATCAGATGCACACAATATGGAGTCAAATGGACTCAATATGGAGTCAAATGCACACAATATGGAGTCAAATGGATTCAATATGGAGTCAAATGGACACACTATGGAGTCAAATGCACACACTATGGAGTCACATGCACACACTATGGAGTCAAATGCACACACTATGGAGTCAAATGGACACACTATGGAGTCAAATGCACACACTATGGAGTCAAATGCACACACTATGGAGTCAAATGCACACACTATGGAGTCAAATGCGCACACTATGGAGTCAAATGCACACACTATGGAGTCAAATGCACACACTATGGAGTCAAATGCACATAATATGGAGTCAGCCTTCTCATCACCCTGTCAGGTGATGAGAAGCGGCCTGCTCAGTCCTCATGCATTGAAGGAAGCATGAGCTCAGTTCTGGGCTCTCCCCAGGCTGGCAGAGGGAGAGTAGCGCCCAGGATTACATAGGCAATTGGCACTGGGTGAAAAAATGGGTTACAAAATCGTGGGATGAAAATGTAATTAAAAAATCACACCCTGTGTGAAGAGAGTGGTGCCTTTGATGAGCCCCGTATTGATGTTGTCATCAATGTTTGTTTATTGGACATACACCCGGACACACAGACAAAGTCAGATATAGGAGTGGTTGGCACCACTCAAAAATCACACCCAGTGTGAAGTGAGCGGTGCTATTTAAAAACAACAGTGGTCATCACAGTGATGGAAGCTCACTTGAAAAAAAAGTTTTTTTTTTTAAGTGAGTGGGGCTATTTATGGGTTATTAATTTCATCATGCGTCTCGCTAGCCAATCACAGTACTAAGCAAAGGGTCTGAATACCAATCAGCCAATCACAGTACAGCGAAAGACACATTTTCACGACGGAAAGAAAACTTCGACCACGGATGGGTCCCAAACCCACTTATAGGAGCGGCTACGCCACTCAAAAATAATAATTCACGTATATTGAAGATGATGATGACGAACAACACCAATTCGTCCCGATGTGTCCCCTGGGTGCCTCTGACACGCCCATGTACGGGCAAACCGGTTGGATCGGCGGCGCGACATGGGCGTGAGCCTCTAGTTAAAGAAAGTCTGAGAATCACTGTTTTCTAATGACTTAAAACAAAGGGATATCCCACAGCATTAACACATGATGCGCTTGGCACATGGCACCAGGCCACAGCAGAAGCAAGAGGTTAGGCAGGCTGCGGCATCACAAGCTCTCCTTATCTCGGCGGTTCAGCCCTTCCATCACGCCTCTCCCTTCTCTCTTCTCCTTTTATCTTATTTCTGGCTGATTGATTAGTAATGCCTATTTTTCTGTTTGTTTCCGGCGGGGGGTGGGGGGGGGCTTAATTAGATTTCACAGGTTAGAGGCCGATGCTCTGAGAGCTCCAGATTATTACACCCAGCGTTTTAACCCATTAAGACCGGGAAAACGCATCTGTGTCATTTTTAAGATTTCTTTGAGCGATTCAAAAATGAGCAGATCTACAAGCTCATAGCGCGGCACCGAGTGGCGCGCCATGAGCTTGTAGATGTGCTATTTTTGGGAAAAAAACGTGAACATTTGTTCAAATCTTTGAATACATATTTTTTTAAAGCAAACATTTGTAACTCAAAGCTTTGCTTCTGGGGGTCCCTGGAACAACATATTTTGAGATGGGGGTCCGCGGCCAAATACCTTCTTTCCTCGTCCTTGACATGAAAAGGTTTTGAGTTTTCTAAAAGATAAGAGATTAAGAAGACATTTGTAGAATCCCCAGAAGCAAAGATTTGAGTTACAAATGTTCGCTTTAAAACATAATATATATTCAAAGATTTACGCAAATGTCCAAGATAAAAAAAAAAAGCAGATCTACAAGCTCATAGTTCGGCACTCGGTGCCATCTCTAAATATTTAGTTCCAGGGACCCCCCAGAAGCCAAGATTTTAGTTAAAAATGTTTGCTTTAGAAGAATACCCTGCTGAAAAAACCAGCTTAGACCAGCCTAAGCTGGACCAGCTGGTTTTAGCTGGTTTTAGCTGGTCTTGGTGGTTGACCAGCTTAAGGTGTGTTTTCGCCAGTTTTAGGTGTGTTTTCACCAGCTTAAGCTGTGTTTTCGCCACTTTTTAGCTGGTCTTGGTGGTTGACCAGCTTAAGCTGGTAGGTTTTGCTGGTTTAAGCTGGTAGCTGGTTTAAGCTGGTAGCTGGTATTTATGATGATTTTGCTGGTCAAGGCTGGTTTAAGCTGGTAGCTGGTATTTATGATGGTTTAGCTGGTTTAAGCTGGTAGCTGGTTTAAGCTGGTTTAAGTCTGTTTTTTATTGTATTCAGGTGTATTCTGGTATGCAGTGAACAACTTTGCTGGAGAGGATGCATGATCATGGTAAATTTCAGCCAGGTGCCCACAGCACGTGGTATATTTAAAAAACAGTAGCCTACAGTAGCCTATATAAAAGTGAGCAAAATCCACAAAGGAATAAATAATCATGTATCAATTTCATACATAACAATACTTTATTAAACACTTATGAAAAAACTCAAAAACAACATTTAAATAACAAATAAATGTATAAATAAACACATAAATACATGAACTTCAACCTGAGGAACACACTAACACACACACAGTGTTCAAATGACTGGAAAAGAGTGAGAGAATATGAAAAATCGGACAGATCAGTCTTGATTACATGACTATGGAGATACTGTATACCAATTTGTGTGATGTTTGGAAAACATCTGTAAAGTTGTAGCCAAAAATGTGTCTTGCAAAAATCGGCCTGCTGGTGGCGCTATAAAGCATTACCCCCATATCAACCCCCCCCCCCCCCCCCCCCCTACACAGACACACAATTTCTTGTCCTTTCTATTGATGTCCTGGCCATGGTCCATGGCCTTCCTCTTTGTGAGAATGTTCTGCCCCTGCAGCCACCAATGGAAACAGTCTGAAAGAAAAAAACAAGAACCCCCAACAATTAAACAAATATAATTAGCTTATACTGCATGCGGTGAGTTGTATGAATTGTGATGTTTTGAGAAAAAGCTTAAAGTAACTTAAACTTCACCCATTTTCAACCTTATCTTCATATAACTGGTCCTCGCTAATGTTCATTATACAATGGCACCATTTCTGTCTACTCGTTCTGCCACTCATTGGTGGAATGTGGTCATTTCAGAAACCTGCCTACCAGTGACATCACCAATGAAGATCCCAAGCTAATAGAAACTACAGTGTGTCTCTACCTGGAAAGTTTGCATGCAGAAGTAGAAGCCATTGTTCTTGCATTAATAATGAACAAATAAAGTTGTTCTAAATGACCAAAACCTGCCTACCGATGATGTCAAAGGTAGGCAGGTTTCTAAACTGTCCACGACCTATCAACGAAACACAGAGTGAGTAGACATAAAAAATGTTCAGCCCTAAAATCGATTATTTTATTACAATAGAGTATTTTCTTTTATGATTGATTAATAAGCTTAATATAATCTCTTTTCCAGAAGGTGACATTCCCGTTTCCCGTTCAGTTTTTCATAGCTTCATTTGATTGGCTCGGCAGCAGATATAAATTGGAGACACGTGTTTCTGGTTGAAACAGTATGCTGCTGAGACAACCAAATGAAGGTATGAAAAACTGAACAGGTAACGCTAACGGGAATTCCACCTTCTGGAAAAGAGAACTACAGTCATGCACAGAGCAGATTGAATTATGAGATCAAGTCATAATGAACCCCCCCACCCCTCAGTAAACATACCTCTGAGTCCTGCGGTCAGGGGGGTTTGGCCTCCCCCTTGCTAGTGGGACATTCTTTGTAAGGCTCCTGCATGGTCTTCAGGGTTGTTGTCCCCCAAATGGCAAAAGCTAGCTCCTTCATGAACAGGGAGTCCTTGGTGTTTGCTGCCTGCCACCATCTTCCAGATCTCCTTTTCGAGCCACACACCAGAGCCAATGTGGACCTGAAACAGAAGAAAACAACACATGTTTTAGAAATTAAAAAACATTTTACCATGACATTTCCCAGACTCATTTTTGACAAAAGCAGGCACACTTCAAACAGAATTTACTGTAAAGAAATTACATTTTCAAGGACCCCCAAATGTGGACCCATTTAGAAAAGAGTTGGTGCCATGGACCTCCAATAGAGAAGATGTTAATTGTTGGATTAGATTTAGTACAGAATTCTACAACTGTCTATACTGTAGGTGGGGAGAGTTAAAGTAATTCTTATACAGTACATTGTCATTGGATTACATTCTAGCTGGTAAAATAGTAGTGAAATTAACCTTTTCCACCTGGCATCCCTATTTTGTGCATGCCATAGGCAAAACTGTTCAAAAATAGTTCAAAAATAGCAAAACATAGCTGATCTACAAGCTCACGATGCATCATGACACGTTGCCTATTTTTGAAATGGTGCTTTTGTGCTTAACTGTTTCTTATTTAGCTGGGGACACTGTGAAACCCCCTGGGACCCCACTTTTAAGAACCACTGTCCTACACAGTATGTTTCTTCAATACCTTGTCACTGTTGGTGTCAAACATCCCAGGTGTCGATGCCAAATCGTCTGACTCGGGGGAAGAGGAAACGGAGGAAGTTGCAACTGAAAATGTAGAGAATCATATTTAAGCTCCTTTTGGCAGTATCACAGTACTTATATTGTACACATTGTCACCATTTTCCGTAGAACAGTATCACTGTCTAAACACACCTATGCTGTCACTGGTTTGCTTATCTGCAGCAGGGATGTCAGGCTTTAATGCAGAGCTATATTGGGGCCCTTCCTCCAGTTTCTGTTTTGCAATCTCTAATTTGTTGCATCTTAAAGCATGAACAGGGTACGAAAAATAAAAACTGAATTGATGTATGCCTTAGTAGGATACCAGTTTAATAATGAACCTAGCATCTGTCCACTCCATATAACATGCTTTCTATATAATGTTTTTTAACATTTGTGGTCAAGATCTAAGTAAAAAAAGAACATGAGAACAAATAACCAACATATAGATATATACAAAAAGAGAAGAGCAAACTCATGCAATTGTTTCGTTAAAATTAGTAATTGCTTACTTAGTTTTAAGATGCTGTAGGTCCAGCTCCAACTCTTTGGCTTTCTTCTGGGTATGACTGTACTTGACATTTCGTCGTGGATAGCTTGGGTAACAGCATCTCCACCGTATTCAGACGAGTCAGAGTCTAAAGGTAGTGCAAGTGATATATTTTGGATAAAACAAGATGTTTTTTGTTAGAAAGTTAAAGTGGAATAAAATGTAATTTTATGCAACCTGTATCGTAGAGTATATTAATACAATAACTTATACAATCTGTATGTTAGAGTATGTTAATACAAATAATACTATATAACTTATATAATTGGGGTGGTTGTATTTCGTCTCCCTGCTCTTCTATTGAGACATTTAGATGGTGTCAAGGTCATGTCTCACCTAGGCACAGGATCTGACATGAATTTTGATCTGATGGTCAAGATTCAATTTATCCCCTGAGCAAGCAGGCCGGCTCTATTAGCTCAAAGGTAAAAGGTTACAGCACTTGCTCAGGAAACCGGGTTCAAATCCGGGGTAGAAGAGGAAAGCTACACAGTGCAGCTTTAACCCATTAAGACCTGGGGCCGATTCTAAAAATGTTCTCTAAATCCTAAAAGTTTTTGAACATAAAAGGATAAAGATTTGAGGTACAAATGTTCGCTTTAAAAAACATATATTCAAAGATTTTCAAAAATAGCAGATCTACAAGCTCATAGCGTGCCACTCTGTGTCACGCTATGAGCTTGTAGATCTGCTATTTTTGAAGCCAAAGGTCTAGCCAAAGAAATAAAAAAAATTACACAAATGCGTTCCTGGTCTAAATGGGTTAAAGCAGGGGTCTCTCCATCTCTCTCTAGACAATTCAGTTTCAAATTTTGTATGCCCACTTCTTTGTGTCATCACTTCCAATTGCACTTATTTATCCTGTATCCTGTATGAGTTCTGATTGGTTAAATTTGGGCTTACTAAAGAGGTGGAGAGTCTGGGAGAGCCCTGTTACTGAACAAGCAATGATTACTTTAATATTTAACAAAACAATATCACTTTACCTTCAAACGGTTTTCTTCTCTTTGTGGGAGGGGTAGTAGGGCTGCAAACCATTCGTTTTGGCCACACACGCACGCACACACACACACACACACACACACACACACACACACACACACACACACACACACACACACACACACACACACACACACACACACAGATAAGGAATCATTATTGTTCAGAGTTCACGGGATATAGGCAGGCTATTAAAACACTCTGTAGCTTCATCACTGAAAGCGTCTGTCTCTCTCTCTCTCTCTCTCTCTCTCTCTCTCTCTCTCTCTCTCTTTTGAGCAGCACAGGTACTGTACAGACAGTAGCATATATTATACATTATATTGTATATCCCACTATCATTTCTTGTAATTATTGTCATAATACCTTTATCAAGACAAATTAAATAACTAAACAATGTGTCGTGACCATAGAGTTGGTTCATGATGACTTGTGATTGACTTCAAAAACATCAAGACATGCAGCCTACGCACTTATTTAGGCTAAAAAGCCTACATAAATAGTATTTCTGTGTGTCAACACTCACCTAAAATGTCCTCCGCTTCTTCTTCTTTCTTTTATCTTCTCTGAAGACGGTTTATAATTCTTTTTGAATCCAAAGCAACACAATTTGTCTAACTTTCTTTAGACTAAAAGTCTTTATTCCCGCTGCGTCGCGAGCCAGTGTCTCGAGCCAGTGTTGCCAGATTGTGTGAGAGAAATAAGGAGCCAGGTCTATGAAAACAAGCCTGCACTTTAAACCACACATTGGCTCTTTGAAAATAGCCGATCTACAAGCTCACCGTGCGTCGCATTTGCGACACGTTGTGAGCTTGTAGATCTGCCATTTTCAAAAAGAAAAGGTGAAATATTTGGAATATTATTTGAAACAGATAGGAGTCTGCGAAAAAAGACATTCATTTCGGCATCCTTGACATGCAAATGTTTGAGAACTGGTTTAAACATTTTTTTTAAATGGAAGCAAGCCCAAATAACTACAATTTAGAAACAAGCCCCCCCCCCCCCCCCCCCCAAAAAGCAACCCGCAACTACCAATATTTACAAGCAACTTTACAGAAAAACAAGCCCAAAGTCGCTTATAATAAGCAGATATGGCAACACTGCTCATGGCCCAGAATGCATTGCTTGTAAAAAACAAACAAACAGATCTACAAGCTCACAACGCATCGAATTGCGACAAGATGTAGATCTTTAGATCTGTTCATTTTAGTCATCAATTATTTAGAATCAATCTAGCATATTATTTGCCATTTGCCATATTAAGTAAATATGTTATTGGATGCATGTTGTCATAATAATAATAATAATAATAATAATAATAATAATAATGTATATTATTATTATTATTATTATTATTACATATATTATTTATATCACATCACAAGAAAAGAAGAAAATAAAAAAATAAAATAATATTAACAATAAGGGTAATAATAATAATAATGATAATAATAATATGCTGTATATATACTGGTTGGGGGCAATTGTAACTGAAGATAATCTTCAAAGTCTAATGTTGGCAGGTATTATGTCTCCCCGGATCCAAACAGTTAAAATAGCAGATCTGAAAGCTCACAACGCGTCCCGGGCTTGTAGATCTGCTATTTTCACTGTGTGTTTTTTTTATTTATTAATTGATGGAATTTCTTCTTTTTTTATTTATTAATTAAATTATTTTGAGAAATCTTAAATATTTGTTTTTTTATTGATGAAGATTTTAGATTTGTGGGTGGGAAATCTTTTGAAAGAATAATATAAAATATTTTTGTAGGAAACGGAAAAAAATATTATTCAGGGTTTACAAAAAATATACATTTACATGACATGCAAATAAGCATTGAAAAGGTCTTAAAGGTCCTTAAATTGTCACTTCACTGTCATCTGGGGACCACCCCAGATCATGTGGGGACCCCCCATGTGGGTCCCGACCCACATGTTGAGAACCACTGATCTAACCAACTTGACCAGCTTATCAGCTGGTTGCTGGTCTGTCCAGCCATCTGACCAGCTAAGTCCAGCTGGTAAGCTGGTCTTTGCTGGTCTGTCCAGTGTCCAGCCATCTGACCAGCTAAGTCCAGCTAGTAAGCTGGTATTTGCAGGTCAGTCCACCCATTTGACCAGCAAAGACCAGCTACCAGCTTGGCTTTGCTGGTCAGTCCAGCCAGCCAGCTGGCTGACCAGCAAAGACCAGCAGAATCCAGCTTAGTGACCAGCTACCAACTACACTGGCAAACCAGCCTGACCAGCCTGACCAACTTGTCCAGCCTGGTATGCCATCTAAACCAGCTTAAGACCAGCCAAGACCAGCTAATACCAGCTAAAACCAGCTAAAACCAGCAACCATCATAAGCTGGTTTGTGCTGGTTTTTTCAGCAGGGTATATATATTCAAAGATTTGCACACATTTTCATGATTTTCCAAAAATAGAAGATCTATTTATTTTGATCAGATCTGTTATGTTTGAAATGCCAAAGTATAAAATAATGCTTTTTGGCTAAAATCTAAAATGGCACGAATGCTTCCCCGGTTTCAGCGGATTAATTGAGGGCTGTCGTCCAAAAACCCAGGGCTGGGCATCGGCTTATGCATAACTATTCTATTTGAAGACGCGCGCTGCACGCCCCTGCAATATTACCCCCCTCTGTCAGTGTGCCCACGTGCCATATGTGCATGTGCCTCCGTGCATGTTCCCAGTACATGTGTGCCAGTGCCGTGTATGCTAATGAATATGAGTCGCTAAATAATGTGAGAGTGAGAGGAAGAGTGTTGTTTTGGTGCGATGGCGGCGCATGTCCCTTGTATGCACGTCGTGGGCGCATGTTGTCCAAATATGCATGGGAATACAGGGTACTCAAATCTGTTACTTAAGTAAAAGTATCAATACTACAATATAGAAATACACTGTTAAAAGTCCGGAATTCAAAATGTACTTGAGTAAAAGGACAAAAGCATTGGCATCAAAATGTACAGTATCAAAAGTAAAAGTACTCATTAGGCCGAATGTCCCATTTCAAGTTTTCAAGTGTATAAAAAATCTTTTGAAAATAGCAGATCTACAATTATTTGAACACTTTAGTTACTAGTTACTTTGTAGATTTTGATTATTATTACAAAACAAGCTCACAATGCGTCGCGATGCGACGCATTGTGAGCTTGTTTTGTAATAATAATCAAAATCTACAAAGTAACTAGTAACTAAAGTGTTCAAATAATTGTGGTGGAGTAAAAGTATAATATTTGCCTCTGAGATGTAGTGTGGAGTAGAAGTAAAAGTATTGGAAATTGGAAATACTCAAGTACAAATACCTCAAAATTGTACTCAAGTACAGTACTTGAGTACATGTACTTTTTCCACCACTGTGTGAATATGCATTTTCTGCTGTTGCATACAGTGTAAAGACCTTGCCTGATGCCACACATGTGTGTGTGTGTGTGTGTGTGTGTGTGTGTGTGTGTGTGTGTGTGTGTGCGTGCGTGCGTGCGTGCGTGCGTGTGTGTCACTCTGTTCATACTCAAGTGTGTGTGCCACGATAGCATTTGGGACGTCAAGGGGGACAGTCGGAGGAAAAAACATTATCCCCCAAAAAATCTAAAATAAATAAATAAACATACAAAACAGCACTAAGTGCCTCTCACCATCTGTCTGTCCCAACTCCCAAACCCACGCTGGCTTCAAATGAGATTCAGGAGGTACGCTTAGTGTCCACATCCCCCCACTGTAATGAAACTAAAATATATACACTTTTAGACTGTAGAGACAATTTTTATATTTTTACAACAACATGGATCTCAATTGAATCCATGAATAGGGTCTATGCACAGCAGCCATATTGGAAAGAAATTGGGCCTCTTCTTACTTCTTTCACAGGTTACCAATGATACTAATGAAGGCTCTGTTCCATTCTGGTCAGGGTGCTGATATCGTGCATGTTGGCTCACTAGAAACACTCCATTTTGGTTCCCAAATGGCCCCTTATGGTGGGTGTGTAACTCTGAGAGTGTACAAATGGAACCAAGTGGACCCGTAAGGGTCCACTTGGTTCCATTTGTACACTCTCAGAGTTATGGGGGTCCTTGAAAATAAGACAACCACTATGCCACACTAAATGGAACAGAGCCTTAATTAGTATCATTGGTAACACCTGTGAAGGAAGTAAGGAAGGGGCCCAATTCATTCATTCCCAGTCTGCTGTGCATAACTCTGTCCAGTTTGCCTACAGGCGGAACAGATCGACTGAAGATGCCATAGCCGTGCTTCATACTGCCCTGGCCCATCTAGAGGGGAAAAACACCTACGTACGAATGCTCTTCGTCGATTACAGTTCCGCCTTCAACACAATTCTACCTCGGCAACTCATCATCAAACTCCAATCTCTGGGTCTGTGTAACATACTGTGCAACTGGGTACTGGACTTCCTCACAAATCGTACACAAGCCGTCAGACTGGGCAATTACACCTCGTCCACCCTGTCTCTCAGCACTGGTGCTCCACAGGGTTGTGTGTTAAGCCCATTATTATACACCCTGCTAACACATGACTGTTCCCCTTCCTTCCCCTCAAATTACATCATAAAGTTCGCAGACGATACCACTGTTGTGGGGCTCATAACAAATGGCAATGAGTCTGCTTACAGGAGTGAAGTGAAGGACCTTACAGCCTGGTGGTGTGACAGAAACAATCTGGAGTTAAATATAAAGAAAACAAGTGAGATCATAGTGGAGGAAGTCAAGGCCTGACCACACACCTCTGCTTATCAACAACGAGGCAGTGGAGAGGGTTTCGGAGTTCAAGTTTCTGGGTCTCAGTGTGAGTGAGACCCTGTCCTGGAGCACCAACACCACTCGTGTGATCGGCAAATCACAACAACGCTTATACTTCTTAAGGAAGCTGAAACAGGCTGACTTACCACAAAATCTCCTTGTTAACTTTTATCACTGTGCAGTAGAGAGTGTACTGACTTATTGTGTGGCTGTGTGGTTATCCTGCTGCACAAGGGCAGAGCAGGAGGCCCTGCAGAGGGTGGTGAAGGCAGCGAGCAGGATCATCGGGTCCCCTCTACCATCTATCACCTCCGTCTTCACCTCCCGTTGCCTCCGCCTCTCCCAGCGCATTATCACAGACCAATCACACCCTGCACATCATCTCTTTCATCTCCTCCCCTCAGGGAGGAGATACCAGTCCATCAGTGCTAGCACTTCAAGATTCAAAAACTGCTTTTTTCCGTACGCAGTACGTCTGCTAAATGAACATTGACTGTCCCCCTCATATGCATTTCAACCGGACTGTGATAATTTATTATTGGTTTCTGTTTCTCTATTCATTCATCATGCACTTTAAAATATCACCATGCACTTTATACTCTGTGTTGTATTGTTGTATGTTGTGTGTGTGCTACGGGTATATGGGAGCTCCCTAGAAATTTAGTTGTGTGCAATTGTGTATGCATTTGTGTGCAATGACAAATAAAAGCCTATTCTAGTCTATTCTATTCTATTTTATTCTATAGAGCCAATTGAATCAGTGAATCAGTCAATGTTGCATTCATCACTTAATCATAGACAGGTTTCCTGTTAGTAAACATGAGAGGATATGACCGCGCAGAGGAGGGGGAAGCCTATAGAGGGCGCCATTACCCGCAGCAGCTCTGGTCAAATGTCCATTCATAAAAGAAATGATCTTCACCGGGTTTAATGAAAGTAGATTAAATTATGCAGTTTGTAATACCTTGTTTACTCAATAAAAATGATTTGTCGGAAGTTGGATCTGTTTGTATATAATAGCAGCATTATGCCTATTATGCCTATAATAGCAGAATTATGGCTATCTAACTCCCGAACATAACAACAGAGTGAACGGCGCAACAATTCGTTTCCCCCGAGCATGCGCAGATTGCGCATTCTGCTCTGTGATGACGTCGCGCGGAAATCCGTCTATAGAGAAGAGCAAGGCACAAAGTCATCAGTCGTCTTGAAACTTCACCCACACGCTCTCTGAGGGGCGTGGAGTTCAATGGTGCAACCCAGAAGTGGATCTGTTCACTTCCAGTTTTTACCAGGAAGTGGTCGCAGATACCCGAAACTCTGCCTACCCCCCTATTTATGGTTACGAGGAATCTAGGTACAGTTCATTATTGCGCTCTTTTTCTCTCTAAGCACCTTAGCGTCTATAAGTATATCATGCACAGTATACATACATTGCTGCTATGCTCAGGCACCTTAGTTTGTCTCTTATCTCAGGTACTTTGTAAATATGTAGATAACTTGTTTTTGGCCTTCTATTGTTCTCTTGTTGATCTCCTTCCCACTTGCCCCCTACCCCTCTTCTTCTTCTCTCTCTCCACTCTTCTTTCTACGGAATCTAACGTTGCGATGGGAGTGATGTACAAAAACGAATTTCACCCACTTTTTTACCTTGTAAACCTGTGATGTGACAATAAACCTGATTCTGATTCTGATTCTGATTCTGACAGTCAAATTGCAATGTACCCCCCTATACATTCATTGATTTGACCCTACCTCTCCAACACAAGGTTGCACAGACTTAGCAAGCTGCAGGCACACTTCAAATTTCTAAGAAATGTTGTTTCTAGTTGTTATTATTATTTTGATAGTAATTGTTTAGACTGGATGCTTGGTTTACCTGTGATCCTATAGTTTCCTGAGGGACTATACAATGTCTCTCTGCATTTGATGTATGTGTTTACCTTACTGTATGTGTTCACGTCGCTCTGGTTAAGAGTGTCTGTACACAACGTTACGTGCTGTGAGCTTGTAGATCCGCTATTTCCACTATTTTTGTATGACATACTTGTATGATGAAGTAGGGCATTAACAAAAACATACAAATTTGAAACATGCCAAATACGAGGTATCTGCCCGTCAGGTAGAGAGGATGAGATGTTAGTTGTGGAGGTACAACAGCAGTGGTTCTCAAACTTTTCAAAGACCTCCGCAACACTCAGGCTAACAGATCTCTAAGGGTCCATTTGGGAACCCCTGAAGTTAGCCCTGAGGGTCCCTGGACCCCACTTTGTTCCAGCTAGAGGCTGTCTGCCCAGAAGAACTCACTTCTGAAAGTTATACTCTAACCCTTACTGCTCCCCTGGATACATTTGGATTGTTCTTAATGAATTCATTAGGGTTGGCGCGCGCGTGTGTGTGTGTGTGTGTGTGTGTGTGTGTGTGTGTGTGTGTGTGTGTGTGTGTGTGTGTGTGTGTGTGTGTGTGTGTGCGCGCGCGCGTGCGTGCGTGTGTGAGAGAGAGAGTGAAACATTTGAGTACTTTTTCCACCACTGGTGTGTATTTACAATACAGCCAGGCAGAACAGATGGTTAAATGAATACCTGGATATCGCGACCAGCGTCATGCTGTGGGGATACTTCTGTTAGGTGTTTATCAATGGTCACTAGACAGAGATTACAGTCTCCAGTGTTAATGCTCTGCTGAGTGTCAGCGAGTTCATTCAGAGACTCAGAGACAAAACAATTCTCTGCTGGGACATGACAGATGCGCCACTAAATGCCTGTTTGTTTCTGCTGGCCCTTGCGAGTGCTGTGTGTTTGTCTGTGTGTGTGTGTGTGTGTGTGTGTGTGTGTGTGTGTGTGTGTGTGTGTGTGTGTGTGTGTGTGTGTGTGTGTGTGTGTGTGTGTGTGTGTGTGTGTGTGTGTGTGTGTGTGTGTGTGTGTGTGTGTGTGTGTGCGCGCGCGCGTGTGTGTTGTGCATTTAGTCACCGTCTGGGAAAAACCTTGTATCTCCATCTTAAAGGGATAATTCACCCCCAAAATGACTTTTTTTCCTATCGATTAGTCACCCCAGGGTGAATTGAATTCATGGATATTCATTTGTTTTTGTCACATTCCTAAGGCAATAATTTGATGACCGGCAGCGGTTCCGGTAGGAGACACAAAGAGTCTTCTTTGTGTCTCCTATACTGGAACCGCTGACCTGTCCATTGGTCATCAAATTATTGGCTTAGGAATGCGACAAAAAAATTCTGAATTCCCAAAAAGAGGACGCTTCACACATGCGTGAACGTGCTGGGAACGTTTGCTGAAAGCATACAGTTTTCCTTTCTGTTACACGCCATGCCCATTTCATTAGGACATACGTCACACATGTTTAAATAAATATTCATATAATACTACAACTTTATTTGTATCACACCTTTCATAGCAAATACTCATTCAAAAAATATGTTAAATAAATATTAATGAGAGACCACACAATTGAAATTATCAATATGTTTTTGTACTATGTTCCTATATCATCTAATTATATAGGCATTTTAATAGTGTAACTTAGATTCAGCAAGTGTAACTTAGATTCAGAGTGACGAGTGTCAGTTGTTGTTGTATGAATATTGTTGTTGTTTTGTGTTGTGATTTTTTATGTGGATCCCAGGAAGACTAGTGTCCGGCGGTAGTGGAAGCTAATGACGATCCAAATTAAGAATAAAGAATACATAAAATGTAGCTCAAAGTGCTTCAAGTTAGATAATAAATAATAGGATGCCAGAAAAAATAACACAATTGGCAAACAGAAACATAACTAAACATAGTTAACTAGAAGAGCAAGTCAAAGTAGGGCAAAATAACACAAATTAATTAACAGGAAAATAATAATAAAAAACGTAGGATGTGAACATAAGATTAATTTAATTAAATCAAATGCCATATTGAAAGAATAGGACTTCAGCTTACTCTTAAAAACCCTAAGAGAGCTGGCCATTTTAAGTTCCAGTGGTAGTGTATTCCACAACTTAGGGCCATAGACCCAGAAGGTGGCCTAACCAGTGTTTTTATGAAGTGCTTTGGGAACATCCAGTACGAGATCGGAGGAGGACCCGAGTGTTCTGGTTGGAAAATAACACTTTATAGAATCCTTAATATATGAAGTTGCCAAGTTTTCTTTGTAATTAAATGAAAGTGCTTTAAATCTATTCTAAAAGATACAGGTAGTCAGTGCAGTGTTACCAGGACCAACAGATGGAATATGAAAAATCTGAAAGATCCGTCTTGATCACAAGACTATAGAGATAATGTGTACCGATTTGCGTGATGTTTGGACAAAATCTGCAATATCAAAAAATGGGTTTTGCAAAAGTAGGCCTCCTAGTGGCGCAGATGTGAAAAATGCAGAGCAGAGGTTTGTCCTTGGCCTAGTGGGAATGTGCGTGCAAAGTTTTACGGCAATGGCATTCATGATTTGTTCATGATTTCAGGCCTTTTGTTCGAAACGGACCACTAATGCAAACTTTGGCAGCCAATGTAAGGCAATCAGGATGGAATATGAAAAAAATTACATATCCGTCCGTCTTGATCACATGACTAAAGAGATAATGTACCGATTTGTACAAAAGCTCTAGGAGTAATTTAAAACAAATAAAAATGTGCAAAAATCGGCCTCCTGATGGTGCTGTAACAGGCCAATGTGAAACATTTGGGGCCGAGAATCTGCTCTGGCATCCAGGGAGTGTGTGTGTACAGTTTCACGTCGATCAGGCCAACGGTGCCGGATATTAGCTATTCACAGACGGAAGGTAGGGAACACGGAACGGACGGAGGGCAAAACATAGTCTTGGCCACGCCTTCGATCTGGCGGAGACAATGAGCAGAGAATGGGTTCTAAAATGGGGGTATCCCATACTCTGTCTCAACTGGATCTGATACAAGATCACCTAGGGAGACAGAATGGTCTATGAGCTAGGTCATAGGCTCTATGCACAGCAGCCATTTTGGAGAAAAATTGGGCCTCTTCTTATTTCCTTCACAGGTGTTACCAATGATACTAATGAAGGCTCTGTTCCATTCTGGTCAAACAGAGTCAGGGTGTTGATATTGTGTGGTCCAGGGACCCTCATGGTTCCTTGAGAGGGTGTAACTCTGAGAGTGTACAAATGGGGTCCTTGAAATTAAAAAGTTTGAGAACCACTGTGCTACACTAAATGGAACAAAACCTTCATTAGTGTCATTGGTGACACCTGTGAAGGAAGTAAGGAAGGGGCCCAATTTCTGTCCAATATGGCTGCTGTGCATAGAGCCTATAGTCGACCCCCTAGTCATTGTTAACCCATTCAGCCTCTTGTCTGTATTGTCGTGACGGTAAAGGCTTTGTGCCGTCAGAGAAAAAGCCTTTCCAAGGGTTTTTGAGGTGGAAACACTGAACAACCTCAGCTCAGCTCTATGCTCTTCTATGGAGTGTTGCTGTGTCAGGGGAGCTGCCTGGCAGCTCCCCTGACACAAAGCAGCCTCAAAGCAGCCTCTGCTACACAAAGCAGCCACTGCTGGTCAGGTACTGTACAAAAGGAAGGCTTCAGCCAGGTAGGAAGTCAGTTCACCCACAGCCACAGCAGCAGCAACAGCAGCAGCAGCAACAGCTGAAACGACTCCCACACAAAGATGTCTTCCGGCATGAACATGATGAACAAGATCACCTTCTACGAGGAGAAGAACTTCCAGGGCCGCTCCTACGAGTGCATGAGCGACTGCTCTGACATGTCCTCCCACATGAACAGGTGCCACTCCTGCAGGGTGGAGAGGGGCTGCTTCATGGTGTACGACCGCACCAACTACATGGGCAACCAGTACTTCATGAGGAGGGGCGAGTACTCCGACTACCAGAGCATGATGGGCATGAGGGACGCCATCAGGTCCTGCCGCATGATCCCCATGCACAGGGGCAACTACAGGATGAGGATCTACGAGAGGGAGAACTTCGGCGGACAGATGCACGAGATGATGGACGACTGCGAGAACATCATGGACCGCTACCAGATGAACAACTGCATGTCCTGCAACGTGAAGGACGGCCACTGGCTGATGTACGAGCAGGCCAACTACAGGGGCAGGATGATGTACATGAGGCCCGGCGAGTACAGGAACTTCATGAACATGGGCATGGACGGCGGCATGAGGTTCATGAGCATGAGACGCATCATGGATTCCTTCTACTAGTTTAAATATCAGAAAATGAACGCATCTGAATAAAGTTGTTTTAATGTGGAAACAAAAAAAAAGACGGATTATGATGCCTTTATTTATATATATATATATATATATATCACAAAAACCACATGACCCCTACCGCCCTTATTCTGGGCATGGCATATAGGCAAACATTCTGTGAAAACAGCCAATCTACAAGCTCTGACAGATTACAAATATAAAAATAAAAAAGTTTTTTTTCCGGGTTTGTTTTTTTATTATTATTATTTTTTTGTTACCTTAATTTGGTTAATTCGGTACAAAAAATGTAGTTACTTTTCACCACTGCAAAAATATATACTTACCTCGGCCTAAACATAAGTAGAACGGGAAACTTTGGACAACCTGAGAGAAAAGACAAGAAGGGCTTTCTATGCCATCAAAAGGGACGTTAAAGGGATAGTTCACCCACAAGCATACTTTTTTCTATCGATTATGTCACCCCATGGAGACTTGAATTCATAGATATTTTTTTGTTTAAAAAATCGACATAATCGATAGAAAAAAGTATGTTTGTGGGCAAACTATCCCTTTAAGCTAGACATCCCAATAAAAATCTGGTTAAAGATATTAGACTCCCATCTCCCTGCACCATTAATGGGAACTTGCACTCTTAAAATAATCACTTCCTGGGCTTCAAATCCTTGTGGAGCTTCCTTGTTTTTTCCTGAAAAGCAACCGTTTTGGACATGCGAGGTTTCCACTAAGCAGCGACAATTTGCATTTGTGTCTGTGCGCTGTTGTCTTTTCCCTTTTCCTTTTTTTGTAACCCCAACACTCATACATTATGCAGTGCACAGCACTCTGATGAGCGGGGCCCTCTCTCAATGCGGTGGAGTGTCCGTTAATGGGATGCGCTAATTGCAATAAACAGGAGTGGTTGTTTCAGCGAGGAGCGGGGCTCTCTAATGGGCAAACACTCCTAATTAGGGCCTGTGTGTTCACCACCGACGGGGACCAAACACGAGATGAACGCTGGAAAGATTCATGGCGAAATCCACGGTGTTTCTTTCAACTCCCAGAGTGGAAAGATTGACCCGTGGAAGGGGTCCGCGGAGAGAGAGAGAGAGAGAGAGAGAGAGAGAGAGAGAGAGAGAGAGAGAGAGAGAGAGAGAGAGAGAGAGACACACACACAGAGAGAGAGAGAGAGAGAGAGAGAGAGAGAGAGAGAGAGAGAGAGATGCTGTGTCATGTTTTGTAATGCACATTTTGGCAGAATCTGCTTTGTTTATGTTCATTTATGTACTAAAACAATGACTTTGCAACCTGTTTTTCTTCTTCTATCGATTAGTCACCCCATGGAGACTTGAATTCATGGATATTTGTTTGTTTTTGTCGCATTCCTAAACCAATAATTTGATGACCGGCAGCGGTTCCGGTAGGACTCTCCTACTGGAACCGCTGCCTACCGGTCTACTGGTCATCAAATCATTGGCTTATGAATGTGAGAAAATATATATATCCATTAATTCAAGTCTCCATGGGGTGGCTAATCAATAGGAAAAAAGTATTTTTTTGGGTGAACTATCACTTCAAAGAATCAACTATTGAAGGTGTCTCACCAATGTTTGGAGTAACATCATGGTAGGCCTGGTGTTCACTCTCCATTCCGACATCTCACCACTCCGACTAGTGGCTTCCGCGTGCGGTTAGGGTTAGGGTTAGGGTTAGGTATAGGGTTCGTCAACGTCGGAAAGGCGACATGTCGGAAAGGAGAAATGCACCCGGTAGGCCTAAATACACAGCCCAACCTGCTACCAAAATGACGTTTTGCTTTAATTCAGCAGTTTCCTGCTGGATTACACCCTCCAGTCAGTGCCAGGGCTCAAACCGCCAAGTGACTGGTTGTCACACCTACGCCTACGTAAAAGCCAACGTGACCCCGTGACATGTATATACTGTATATATGCATGGCATGCAGTACTGTAAGTGTGTGTGTGTGTGTGTGTGTGTGTGTGTGTGTGTGTGTGTGTGTGTGTGTGTGTGTGCGCACGCGTTCCCGCACAAGTGTGTGTGTGTGTGTGTGTGTGTGTGTGTGTGTATGTTCTCCGTGTATCTCTGCAACCAACCGACAGATCGACTAAACATGGAGATGTGGAGGATCATCAAAAACTATGGCAGGCATAGGCCTATATAGACGGCATAAAGTACCCATTGCTGTGGTGATTTATAAATGTTGTGGGGGTAAAGTTTGTTGCTCCATTTGCGTGCGTGCGCGCGCATGTGAGTGAGTGTGAGTGTGCTGCACACACTGGGGTTCGAAGTGTTCCCACTGAAGGTAATGGAGTGTACTCTTGTGTCATATACAGCCTTTACTTGCCATGGGCAAGGGGAGTGATAAAAGGACAGAGTGGGTGATCAACTTAATGGCTTGATAGCCTGTAGCCCCTCTTTGCTTTGTCTCCAAGTTAAAAATGTTTATGTTTCATTTTAATAAAAGGCTGCTGACACATTTGCTTACTTACTTACTTCTTACTTTGTATTATTAACTCATTCGGTGCCAAGTAAATAAATAAATAATTGCCAGCGATTTTTCTGTTTTCTTACCTTTTCAAGTAGTCACAGAATATTTATATCCAGAATGATCGATCCCCCAAAAGTTGCTAAACACTGAGGCTTTCACTGTGCTTCCGCGAAAAAAAAGAAATAATGTCATCGCGACCCCTCGTGCCGATGTTTGACCAGTTTTTATAGTATGGTTTGTTGATTACTTTTGATGCAGTAATGGCCATTTTTTCTTTTCTTTCTATTGTTTGTTTGATGAAATTGTCACTTCACTGTCATCTGGGGACCCACCGAAATCATGTGGGGACCCCCCTGGGGGTCCCGACCCACAGGTTGAGAACCACTGACCTACACATCTCAACACGTTTCTCTGCACCTTGACCTTTCACCGAGCAAATACCTCCCGTAGGTAGGTTCAACATTGCCATGGAAACCATGTAAGAAGGTCAAATTATATCACTGGTAAACACATGGCAACATTTTACAGCATCTCGATCACTTCACAATCACGTACACAACTCGTCACATACATTTCTCTGAACGTTGACCTTTCTCCAAACATATTCCTCAGTAGGTTCATATTCTATCACTGGTAAACATTGACAGAATGGTAAAAGGAGGTCATATTCTATCACTGGTAACATATGAGCTGTACCGCTCCGTGTCGTGTTAAGTGGTCAGATGGGCCGCAAAGGCTTTCGAGATTTTCAAGTGAGCCCTGAACCAGAAAAGGTTGGGAACCGTTTGTTTTTGTTTGTTTTTTGTGTTAATGATCAGATATCAAACATTGCGGTGGGCAGAATTGGTGATGTTGGCTAGTAGTTCAGAAAATAATGAATTATTGTGTAAGACTTGTGGACGAGAGTCTCGTTAAATCAATGAAAATCCATTTTAAATCACATAGTTTAAAAACAAACTCTATTTCTGTTGCGCAAACGATGATACAGGAAGTAAGGTTATGCTGGTAGAGGCCAGCTGAGACAATTAAGGGAAGAATTCTTACCCTGTATTCACATGCAGCGCAGTAAACTAATTGTAATGGAGTAAAAGTACAATATTTAGAGTTTAGTTAGATTTTGAATGATAATCCCCTATTTTTTTGGTATAATATTGGGTCACATGTACAGCTCTCACACTCTACCTACTGATGGGTATACCCTGTTTGCTTGGGCAGTTTGGGCAGATAATGACAGAGCTGAACTAGAGTGGAATGCTAAGTCATAGCCTCAGTAATGGAGGAATGAAGATGAAAGAGGACACAGACAGAGAGAGAGAGAGAGAGAGAGAGAGAGAGAGAGAGAGAGAGAGAGAGAGAGAGAGAGATATGGGGGTTCTCTCTGCAGGACTCTTTTCCACTCCACCATGAGACCACTGGAGCATTCACCGCGCGCGCGCACACGCACGCACGCACGCACGCACGCACGCACGCACGCACACACACACACACACACACACACACACACACACACACACACACATATAGGGAGGATATTGAGGAACACAGATAGGGGAGGGTGAAGAAGAGAGATATAAAGAAGGAGAGAGAGAGAGAGAGAGAGAGAGAGAGAGAGAGAGAGAGCGGGAGAGCGGAAGGGATAAGGGATAAGGGATAAATAGAGAGAGTGGGGGAGGTAGGGGAGAGAGGGAACGAGGAAGGGTGAATGGGTTTGAGGGAAGGATGGAGCAGAGAGGGAAAGGGAAGAAGAAGAAGAAGAAGAAGAAGAAGAGAGGTAGGTGGAAAGAGGAAGAAGAAGAAGAAGAGAGATAGGTGGAAAGAGACAGAGAGCGGAAGAGAGTGAGAAATAGAGGGAGAGGGGAACAGAAGAGTACAAACAAACAGGGAAAAAAAGAAAGAAAGAAAGAAAGAAAGAAAGAAAGAAAGATTGAGGGGTGGTTCCCTCAGGTTATGGCTGGGGTTGTAGGGATAGGGTTGGAATTAGGGTTAGTTTTGAGGGAACTACAGTACGTTCCCCAACATGGGAAAACAAATTGTGCGAGAGAGAATTAGGTAGATAGACAGAGAGAGAGAGAGACACAGAGTCGGAAATATGTGTTGTTTTCGGGCAGAAACCTCCAATCTCCTTATTTGACCTTTTTGTGTTTTTTCGTAAATTTACGCCTACTTGATCACACGACAGCGTCACACAAAAGCATCAAAAGCAGCAGATCTACAAGCTCGAAACGCGGTGCGAAGCGATGGGTTTCGAGCTTGTGGATTTGCTACTTTGATGCTTTTTGAATTTGAATCCTGAAAAGGAACAGTTTTGGACATGGTTTGGACAGAGACGTATTGCTTTTGCTGTTTGTTGTTCTCGGACTTATGAGTAACTTTAACCACTTGAACCCCAGCGTCTAAATTCTGGGCTGGGGGAACATTGGCCAAAATGTTTTTTTTTGTGATCCAAAAGCCAGCTTACGTAACAAGCTTGACCTCTGCCACCATGGCAGTTTTTTTTGTTTTGTTTTAAACCCACTTAAGCCCTACTTTATACTTTGTTATGACAGTGTCATGGAGGTAGCGCACAACGCGTCACGATGCAACATGTTGTGAGCTCGTACATTTCACAACTTTTGAAATGCCAGGGGTTGAAGGTGGGTTGATCACTTGAGCCACTTTCATTCGGGGAAAAAGCTCTCAACGTGTCGTAACACGCCCGCGGCAAAAAATAAAAAGTAAATATCATGAGCAAACACATGGGACTGCTGAGGGAACATTGGGTTCAAAATTGGGGAGATTGAATTGTGGGACAATAAGGATGATCACTTATCTATATTTTCCCTTACAGGTCTACTGTTTATTAATCCATTAAGACCAGGAATGCATCTGTGTCATTTTAAGATTTCTTTGGCTATTCAAAAATAGCAGATCTACAAGCTCATAGCGCAGCACCGAGTGCCGCGCTACGAGCTTGTAGATCTGCTATTTTTAGAAAAATCTTTAACATTTGTGCAAATACATATCATTTTGGGGGTCCTTGACATGAAAAAGTTGGAGCACCACTGATATAGCAACATAATGTTAGGATTTAGAAAACTTTTTTAGATATGTATTTGGCCATGGACCCCATCTCAAAATGTTTTTTTCCAGGGACCTCCCCAGAAGCAAAGATTTGAGTTACAACTGTTTGCTTTAATATATATGTATTCAAATATTTGCACACATTTAAAAAAATTAATAGCAGATGTACAAGCTTGAGCGTATCTGCTATTTTTGAATAGCCCAAAGAAAATGACAATGGGTAAAAAAGTTAAGAGAGAGAGAGAGAGAGAGAGAGAGAGAGAGAGAGAGAGAGAGAGAGAGAGAGAGAGAGAGGCAGACCCGCCCCCCCCCCATTTATTTTTCTTTTAAGAGAATTGAAAAATATGTATTGTTATGTGTTTTTCATAGAAAATGAAGCTTCACACATTGTAGCTCCCTTCAAAGGAAGCTACAGTGTGTGAGGCGAGCCAACTCATCTTTTTGCCTTTGCCCCATGTTCTTTTGGAGTTCAGCACCATGCCTTTAAATGTTATGTGTGTCCTTTTGATCCTTGTTGACATTTCTACAGAAAACACAATATTAAAAGGCACCTTCAAATGTGCCTTTGAAAAATATGTTGTTTTGCTCTGCTTTCAACAGTGTCTCGGAGTTGAGTGTTTTGTTTTTTACTTACGTAAAAGTATCAATACCACAATGCAGAAATACTCTGTTACAAGTAAAAGTCTATATTCAAAATGTACTTGATTAAATAATTAAAGTAAGTACAGCATTTGAGTAAGATGTACTCAGATTCTGTAATATCGTCTCTGTCGGGTCTGTCCAAATGTCCAAAACCGATACTTTTCAGGATTCAAATAAAAGAAAATGCAAAAGTAACAATATAAGATGCGTCGCTTCGCGCCACTTTTCGAGCTTGTAGATCTGCTTCTTTTGATGCTTTTGTGTGACGCTGTAGTATGATCAAGGAGGGCATACAAAGAAAGGTTTGAAGGTGCTCATGTGGCCTATTATAGTCTCTTCTTTTGGGCTTGTTTTCATATAACTGGTGGCTTATTCCTCTCGCAAATTCTGGCAATACTGCTCCTGTCGCAGCAGCCGCACTGAGGGGATTTAACATTGGACACCATACGGCCGACGTTTACTTCATAGGCTCTAGCCTTTGATTGCCTTTCAATAAAACCACATTTGATAGACATACGTATCACCTACATGTTACTGATTAGAGAGCATTTTATATTTTTGTAATCTAGGAGGGACTAGGCTCTGTGGATGGCCTCCTGCCCAGGCCCCTCCTTCGTCTCACCAGGTCCAGGACCTGAGCGTTGCACCAGACTCCCCCCCGATCCAAACATTTAGTTCTGGCGGGATTGTTTCTTGGGCCGTGGTGGTACTGCAGGCTTCCACTGCACTTCTGCTGATTATAGGAACATTAGAATCACAGAGATTTGTTGAGAATTAGGAGAGAGGGAGCCTTCGAATGTTGTGGCGTCCTGCCCATCTCCCGACATGTCAATAGGCTCTATGCACATAGCAGCCATATTGTAAAGAAATTGGGCCTCTTCTTACTTCCTTCACATGTGTTACCAATGATACTAATGAAGGCTCTGTTCCATTCTGGTCAGGGTGCTGATATTGTGCATTTTGGCTCACTAGAAACACTCCATTTTCCCAAATGGCCCCTTATGGTGGGTGTGTAACTCTGAGAGTGTAAAAATGGAACCAAATGGACCCGTAAGGGTCCATAAGACAACCACTATGCCACACTAAATGGAACAGAGCCTTAATTAGTATTATTGGTAACACCTGTGAAGGAAGTAAGGTAGGGGCCCAATTCATTCCCAATATGGCTGCTGTGTATAGAGCCTATTGCAAGCACGCTCTACCAAACCAATTTGGCATAGCGGGTGGGCGCTTTCCAAAACATGTGTGGTAAAAATAGCAATTTTGGAGATAATTCAACAACACGCCCACGGGCACACCTCCATGCGCAAATGATGGAGTCGGTATAATGAATAGCTCCCTTATCCATATTTCACGCAGTAATTCACAGCTAGTGGGCAGCGGATGTGGGTATAGCAGTGTCAATTATAGGGCCCTTAGTTACTTTCCAGCACTGGTTAACGCTGAGGATTTTCACTGTGTTCTACCTTCTTGCCTGGGGCACCGAATTGGTCAGGGCAGTGGAGGATAGGTGGTTGAATTTATCCACTAGCACTTGGCACAAACTGTAAAATAGCCTTAGGTTTCATTTTGCAAGGCTGGCAGTCACACTGCTTTGGGGATGGAGCAGATAGCGTTGCTGTCGGGCAGAACAAGGTTATAATAGTTTTGGATTTTTCACTATAGTTTAGTATTAGTTTGTTTTGACCATTTATTTTCTAATTCAGTTTGTTTTAATTAGTCTTTAGACCAGATTTGCTCGTCTTTTTTAACTGCTTGTTGTGTGTGTCCGTGGTACGTGTATTTTTATGGAAATGAGGTGAACGTCAGTGTGCATATTGATACTGTTAGCATCCCAGTCAATCTGTCATTCTGAGCATGAACCATGCACATAATGGACATATTATATCCATATAAGGTGTTTGATAAGGGCTTTGCAGTCTAATATGAATTTGTCCATTGTGCATACCGTACTCTAAAGGTCTATTGTAGCTTGAAATGTGGTTTGAAATGTACAATATTATTCTTTGAAATATAGTGGAGTGAAGATACCGTACTAAAACAATTTACTTAAAGGTATAGGGTGATAGGGTCAGTGATATTTTTTGGATAAAACATTTATTTTTTCGGTAAAAGGTCTCCCTGCCTCTCTAGCTCTTTAATAAAGATAAAATACATTTTCAGGTGGGTGGCAACATTTCAGCCAATCATGAGAGAGTACCCATTTATCAGTTTCAATGTTATAGTGTTCCATTTCCAATTGTGTCTTCCAATTTCACTTGTTTATCCTTTATCCTTACTGAGTTTTCTCTCCTGATCGGATACAATAGGTATCCTGACCTGAAAATGTATTTGATGTTTTCAAAAAAGCTGGAGAGACATGGAGACTCCTCAGAATCAGAATCAGAATCAGTTTTATTGTCACATCACAGGTTTGACACAGGTGTCACAAGGTAAAAAAGTGGGTGAAATTCGTTTTTGTACATCATTCCCATCGCAGCGTTAAATTCCGTAGAAAGAAGAGTGGAGAGAGAGAAGAAGAAGAGGGGTAGGGGGCAAGTGGGAAGGAGATCGAACAAGAGAACAATAGAAGGCCAAAAACAAGTTATCTACATATTTACAAAGTACCTGAGATAAGAAACAAACTAAGGTGCCTGAGCATAGCAGCAATGTATGTATACTGTGCATGATATACTTATAGACGCTAAGGTGCTTAGAGAGAAAAAAGCGCAATAAAAATAAAAATAAATAAAAATGTGTGCGTTATACATGGGATTAAGGTGCAGAAGGTCAGTGTGTGTTCACCTTGTGGACTGACTCCTGTTACTGAACAAACACTCTATAGCAATGATTACCATCCGAATATAGAGTAATTTAGCACTTATTTAAAAGAAAGTCTACCTTATAAATATATCTACCTTTAAGTACAGTACTCAAGTGGATCTACTTTGTTACTGGCCACCAGGAGAGCAGTACAACAGAGGTAAGTGATTATATTAAATGCAAGGAAAGGGTCAGATTAGGCTAGCGGTGACGAGCTCAGGGCTGGTGGTGGGTGTTTGCTCCGTGATCTCTGGGTCCGGGTATAGTTCTTCCCTGGACCTGGTGGTCTCTACCTCTACTTTACCGCTGCGGGTGGCCACCCCGACTGGGTTGGACATCCCTGGTGAGCTCATTATGGCAAGCTCCACACACTCCACCATCTCACAGGGGATACAGGGATGTGGCGGAAACAGTACTCAAATGTTTTACTTAAGTAAATGCATCAATACTGCAATGTAGAAGTTACTCTGTTACAAGTAAAAGTCCGGAATTCAAAATGTACTTGAATAAAAGTACAAAAGTATTGGTATAAAAATGTACTTACCAAAAGTAAAAGTGCTAAAATGTTTGAAAATAGCAGATCTACAAGCTCACAACGCGTCGCGATGCGACGCGTTGTGAGCTTGTAGATCGGCTATTCTCAAATAGCCTATGTATGAAATAGGGCTACAGTGGTTAGTGTATGTTTTATAATGTAATCATTTATATCTGCAAAGTAACCAGCAACTAAAGTTTTCAAATAATTGTAGTGGAGTAAAAGTACAATATTTGCCTCTGAGATGTAGTGGAGTAGAAGTAAAAGTACTGGACATTGGAAATACTCCAGCAAAGTAAAAAAAATACCTCAAAATTGTACTCAAGTACAGTACTTGAGTAAAGGTACTTAGTTAATTTACACCACTGCTGTTGACCAACCCCACAACTGCATCTTGAAGGGTACAGTATGGCCCACAGGTAACGGCCCATGCGGTCATCCGGTCGATGATCTGCACCAAGCTTCTCCGCGGCCGTAGCTGCTGGCAGCAGGTTCCGACGCAACTGCGCAGTCTGGGTCCCCAGGACGGTATAGGTCCAGGTCTGGAACACTTGAGCAACCGAGGGTGGGGGGTGAGGCCAGACCTATGGAGGATCTCTTCATGCAGCCTGCAATATTATAGGAGCAGGTAGCCATGGGCGTCAGTGAGTCAGCGGAACGTCATTGAGGCTGGCTCCTATAGGACCCCAGTGAGAAAACAGCGGATAAATGTCTGTCTCTGGTCTTCTTCTCTGAAGGGTAGAGAGAGGCTTTATATGCAGGGCTGGGAATGACTCCCCACCCCCTGCCCCCATTGACGTAGTCAAAGTGAGTCAATACCCATAACCCCGACTGTAATGATAATCTGCATAAGTCTTACATATTAAACACTGTATGTTACAGTTAACCTTTAGGACAAACCTGACTCACCAAGTATGGATCTTACATACTTGCTCTCTCTCATCTTGCATGGTATTCCTGCGCACACAACAATGTTATTGGCCGGGTTTCCCAAAGAGCTCGTGCGTAGAGCATCGTCGCAGGTCCGACGACGGGTCTAACGTGTGACGTCACATGCTTCGCAGTACCATAGCAGGCACGTAGATTTCAGGTCATGCGTGGCCGTACGCAGCTTGCGCAAGCGTCTCCTACACAGCTGGGACTCGGCCAAACCTACGCTCTACCCTCATTAGTAGCAGGTGGTTGTGCCCCTGCGTGCCATCTAAACTGGCTGCGTGTGTGGTAAAAGTACATTCGTGAGACAGAATGCGCGCAGCATACTCCCCGCCCACAGTAGGAGGGGAGTACTGTCCTACGAAGCATTTTGTAACGAGCGCCCTGGGCCGCCTGTAACACCCATCGTTCTATGAAATCTATGAAAAGACCGACACACACACACACACACACACACACACACACATATATATATATATATATATTACGGCCGGGCCGGTGCGTAACGTGCCCCAAAAAAAAACAGACATACAAGCTGTCAACGCACTGCGATATGCCGTGTCGATAGCTTGCAGATCTGTTCTTTTGGGTAGGGCGAGCGGCTGCAGTGCTTCGTCCTCTATGCATGAACCCGAAGTTTACAAATCGTACTCTCACGGATGATCCGATCATCTAATAAAAATATTAAGCACATGCCAACTAAAGGTATATAAATGATGCTGAGCTAAATATGTTTCCTTAATTTCGAAGTTTTATAGTTAAACGTTATGATGAAAGTGCAGTTCCTCTCACAAAGTGACAGCTGTTGCGCTCGCCATGTTTATGAATGGTTAAAACATCTTTTGAAAATAGCAGATCTACAAGCTCACAACGTGTCACAAGCTTGTAGATCTGCTCAAAAGATTTTATGCATAGCAGACTTGGGAAATGGGACGTTCTGAGATCGAACCCAAGGCTCCCACTCGCCAGCCCAACGCGTTACCAGTCATGCCAATAAGACTGAGCCCGATAGTTAGGTCTTTTGCACGCCACTTGTCGCTAAATTTGAGTGTGGGGGCTACACAGCGCAGCTGTTCCTCCTAACAGCCGCTCGCCCCAAAAGAACAGATCTGCAAGCTATCAACACGGCATGTCGCAGTGTGTTTGTTGTAAATATGTCTGTTTTTTTGGGGAGGCGTCGCCCGTTACGCGCCGTTATATATATATATATATATTCCTAAACTTTCCTAAAGTAAATTCCCCCCATTGGTGCTAAAAGCTGTCAATCATGCAGGGGGACGCCCCCTCTATCCTCTGAATTTTTTTGAACGGCGAACAATGGCCGCAGTGTTCATTTAAGATCATTGAAATGTGTCACCTTAAAATGCATTTTAATACATTACAGAATGTACCTATAAAAATGTAAGTGTCCAATTCATATAAAGGTAAGTTAGATAAAGGTGCGACTTTATCTTAGTATATTTGCAAAATCCTGTATATATAGATATATGTATGCAAAGGGTGTTTAAACTATAGTAGGATAGCACTACGTAGTTGACATAGGCTTTACGTAGGCTACGTCCAGGATCTCTTCACGTGCATGCTGTCTCACGAATGTAGTTTTAGCACAGACGAAACGGAACCTACGACGATGGTGTCTACTGAAGCCAATTTAGATGAGACGTTGGGCACACACAGCTGCTACTAACGAAGATAGTGCGCAGCGGGGTTGCTACTGCGCAGATGCGTGGAGGCACCTACGCAGCTTCTAGGCTACGCAGGAGCTCAAATTCGTTTGGGAAACGCGGCCATTATCCTTGAGCACTTTTTGTTTTAATCTGTATTTACTTTTGATTTTGTTTTCAAATTCAGTTTAGTTTTCATTTGTTTTTAAAGAAGGTTTGCTGGTATCTTTAGTTAGTTAGTAGAACTCTTTAGTTCGACTGTCCCCCTTTTCCTGTCTTGCAGCCTAATCTTGCGAGACCTCCGAGACAGAAACGATACCTGCCGCTGTTTAGATGCCTCAATGAAATGATGTGCTTTGCACATCGAAAAGCAAGTGATTAGAAAACAACCTGTGATATGTCTTCTTTTATATTCCTGAACCGATGATATGACAAAGGTCACAATCATTCAGAAATAATGTTTGTTCATGAGCTGGTCCAGCCGGCTCCATCCACAGCAATGTATTTCATCAAACTTCCTGTGTGAGGTTTGCCACCCATGAGTGGCAAACCTAGAGGGCGGATTGCACGACTATCTAGAGGGCGGACTGCACAACTCTTCCTTTCAAAACCTTCCTTGGCTCAAACCAGGAAGATGCTGTGCAAATGAATGATGGAAGGTAACTAGCGTACCGAGCGGTTTGCGGCGCGGCATCTTTCTTGTTTAAAGCTGCGTAACATCATGGCTCCACTTGAATTCTAATCTGTCTTAGTATGTGTTCCTCGCCTGGCTGCCCCCCACGGTTACAAGCTTCTCAATCCCACAGTGAGCTTTGTTACATCTCTTGAAAATTTGCAGCTGGATTTGCATCCTCTATGTGTTTGTATCCCTGTAATTCAATACAATTATTCAATTCAATTCAGGATCGGTTGTTTTTCACTATGAATACAGCACACCTATATTCATAGTGAAAAAAGCCACACATGTGTGGAATGAATGCATGAATGAAAAAACAAATAATAAGAAAGAAAGAAAGAAAGAAAGAAAGAAAGAAATAATATAGTGTAATAACATGCCCAAAACACGGACTCCAGGTTGAAAGTGGTTAAAATCTGTATTTGGAAGTGAGTGTGCACAAAACACTGCTACAGTACATTAAAAGGTAATTAAACAGTGATTTATTATTCATAATATAATTACAATACTAATGTGTGGTTGTCAGAAAATCCTCAGCACACCGTTTGGGAAACATAGGTCTCCATAAACAGGGTGCCTTTCTCCCCCTTTCCCTCCCTGGCATCCTGAGGACACCAATGAGTGATGGACAGATGAAAAACGAATTGGAAGTAATAATTAAATACCATTCATGTTTCATCTCTGCACAGCTTAAAATAAAAGAACAAAGAAGGAAATCATAGATGTAATAATAATAATAATAATAAGGGTAATAATCATAATAATAATAATGATATCAAATTTCTCACATTTCTAAGTACCCAAAGAATAAAGACGCTTTACATGGGGGGAAGGAGAAACACTAAGAAAAGGTTAAGACTAAGGACTGAAATCAATACAAACAATGGAATGGTGAGACAGGGGGGTGTACAGATAGCTGGGGAAAGCCATATTGAAGAGGTGGGTTTTGAGAGCGGTTTTGAAGGTTTTCTGAGCGTTTTGGGGAGTGCATTCCACAGGGTAGGGGCAGCAAAAGCAAAAGCTCTATCGCCCCCCAGGTACGGTACTTGGTCTTGGGGACCTCAAGGAGGTTGGCGTCACCAGAACTGAGGAAGATCGCAAATAGCAGATCTACAAGCTCACAATGCGTCTCATCATCACGCATTGTGAGCTTGCAGATCTGATATTTTCAAATGGCCGAAATGTATATAGGGCTGAAGTGTATGTTTTGTGATAATAATCAAAATCTACAGTAACTAAAGTTTTGAAATAATTCTAGTGGAGTAAAAGTTCAATATTTGCCTCGGAAATACTTAAGTAAAGTCAAAACACCTCAACATTGTACTTCAGTCCAGTACTTGAGTAAATGTACTTACACCACTGCAGAGAATGACAGAGAGGGCCGGAGACGGCCGATGTTCTTGAGGTGGAAGAAGGCAGTTTTGGTGACGTGGTGACATGTCACCAAAACTGATCATTCGACAATACATTTTTGCACCGAATAAATCCTAGGTTCACATTGCAACACCAGGCCAAGAGGGGCAGTCCACTCAGAGAGTGTCTATGGTCTATGGTCTGGAACCAAGCTATAGACCAATTATTTGTTTACTAACATTGAGACTGGATGCACAGGTGATTGTTTCACTCAATCAATTCTCAACCTGTTGTTTTGGGGTGCGCTGGTTTCAGCGCACCCCAAGCCCCTCTTGTGTGTTGGCTAGTGAGGCGCGTCCTAGCGAGACCTGACAGAATGGGTTTCATTTGGAGCCAGTATGACGTTTGGAGCCAGTGTGACGTTGTCTGTTAAGGGGTCTATTCTTCCATCTCAAGAACCATACCAGTATTACATTAACTGAATGCACAGTAAAGGTCATGGTATAATGATGGTTTTAAAAAATACGTGGGAAAAAATAGTCCCTCTGTGGAGAAATGTCAACTTCTGTTGACATAGTCAAAGTGAGTCACTAGACTGAGTCAAGAAAGCCCCCCCCCCCCCCCCCAATATACTTCCCACACCCACTGGGTTCACACACTATGCCGTAATGAAAATCTGCATAAGTCTTAGATATTAAACACTGAATGTCACAGGAATCCTTCGGGATGAAGCTGTCCTCACCACTTAGCCCAATTAAGACCGGGAAGGCAATCTGTGTGTCATTTGAGATTTTTTAGCTATGACCATTATTTCATACTTTGGATATTCAAAAATAGCAGATCTACAAGCTCATAGCGCACCACAGAGTGCCGCGCTATGAGCTTGTAGATCTGCATTTTTTGGGGGAAAATCTTGAACATTTGTGGGAATCTTTGAATATGCATATGTTTCGAAACTAAATGTTTTACATAGGCCTATTTTGAAGTGCATCGGCGGCCAAACACATTATTTGCGGCGTCCTTGACATGAACAAGTTTGAGAACCACTGATATTATAGCAGCATACGTTTTTCGGACAACTGTTAGGATTTAGAAGACATTTGTAAAGATTTGCACACATTTTCAAGATTTTTTCAAAAAAGATCGTTGTGCGACACTCGGTGCCGTGCTATGAGCTTGTAGATCTGCAATTGTTTTGAATAGCCAAAGAAATCTAAAAATGACACGGATGTGGTCTTAATGGGTTAAAGATCTCACACACTCGCTTTCTCACCCTGCACGCCATTCCCGTGCACACAATCAGGTTATTATGTTTTTATGGTATTATATTTATAGGTTTATACTGTAGCATTTTATATTTTTCATTTCATTTTGACTTTGATTTTTTAAATTAAGCAGGATTTGCTAGTTTTTTTTGCGGGAAGGACATCAAACTAGCACAGCAATTTTTATAGATGCCATTTTTAGCTTTTCTATTTTTAATATGCACTAGTTGCGCACTGGTGTCAAACACTGATAATAGACGATCTACAAGCTCACAACGCCTTGCGCTGTGACGCACATCTGCTATTTTAGATATGATCTGCTAAACCGGCACACACATTACATTACTGTCATGAACTGAATCACATCATGACAAAAGTGGGAGACGACACACAGGGTTCACTTTAAATGTATTTATTGATAACTCAAAGAAACAGAAACCAATACTTAATTGGGGTGTGGATAGTCAGTGGTATCAGTAGTGTACTGTAGTACATGTATGGATATGTGAAGATGTAGTGTATGTGCAAGGTGCAAAACAAAGTAGATCTAAACTCAGATGGAACCAAAAACAAACAATGTTTCCTGTGTAGGAGAAAGAGACAGAATGGCTCTGACCAGCCTGGTTAAATACTCCAGCAGGTGATTGGAGTCAGGTGTGCCTCGTCGTCTAGGCACACCCCTGCAGGCTGGTCCCCTCCTCCTACACAGAAACAGAACACCATTAGAATCACAGCAACACTACACACAAATAGGATGGGTCATCACAATTACAAGTACAAATTGGCATACAGTAACTCCAACCCTACTAGGCCGTGGGCCGAGTGCTCTAATTCTTTCATTGATCCCCACTCAGGAACTACATTATTTTTTCAGGGTAGACATATCAAATTCTACTGTACTACTGTAACAAATTCTGTTTTATAATACAATAATTTATATCTGCAAAGTAACGAGTAAAGTTCTCAAATAATTGTAGCGGAGTAAAAGTACAATATTTTCCTCTGAGATGTAGTGGAGTAGTAAAAGTAAAAGTATTGAAAATTGGAAATACTCCAGTAAAGTAAAAAATACCTCACATTGTACTCAAGGACAGTACTTGAGTAAATGTACTTAGTGACTTTACACCACTGTGACTCACACAATTAAAAAATGTTCGCCGTTGGGCAGAAATCTTTGCAGTCTCGTCAATTTGTCCCACTGTGAATCAAAATAGTTGAAGCAGAGCTTGCTGCTTAGCAGAAATGGAAATTCTAAAATGTATTTAAAAAAAAAAAAAAAATTGTGAACGTAAATGGCGAACAGATGACAGCTTTCAGGAGGTGTAGTTCCAGACTCTTGATCAGTGGTGGAAAAAGTACTAACATTTTGTAGTAAAAGTATCAATACTACAATGTAGAAATACTCCATTTCAAGTAAAAGTCCGGAATTCAAAATGTATATGAGTAAAAGTACAAAAGTAGTGGCATAAAAATGTACTTAAAGTACTAAAAGTAAAAGTACGGAGTATGCAGAATGTCCCATTACACAAGTTTCCAAAAAAAAAATCTTTGAAAATAGCAGATCTACCATATTTTAGATTGGCTATTTCAAATGGCCAATATATATATATGTTTTGTAATAATAATCAAAGTCTAAAAAGTAGTAATCTCAAGTTTTCAAATAATTGTAGTGGAGCAAAAGTACAATATTTACACCACTGCAGCATTCAGGGGTTGAGGAATAGTTGTCTGGCTACGTGAGAGGGGGGCATACGTTAGTCCGACAGACCATTACTCCGACCCATTGGAATGTTTAATCCTCCTAACCCTGACCCTGACCTGAATCTTTTCATCATTTTAAATCTAAATTAAAAAAAAGAAAAGAAAAAAAAGAATTGACCACGAAACCATGAAATTGTCCTCAAAATGTTCATTTCTCAAATTCTTATACTTGCGGGAACATTTGGCCTACAAGTACACCCACACACACACACACACACACACACGCACGTGCGCATACGCACACACACACACACACACACACACACACACACACACACACACACACACACACACACACACACACACACACACACACACACACACACACACACACACACACACACACGGGCACGCGCGCGGCCCCTCCTCCAGAGATTTACAGTTAGGCGAGGTGAGAATGACAATATCTTGGGGATTAGCGCTGCCCTTTGTGGATCTGACATTCACCAATTGGACTTAATTAGCAGCGCAGAACCTCCCTGTGACCTTTCATCATGTGAACTGTCATCGAAAACCTTTTGTGTTGCCTTGAATAGTGAGCGCTATTTGTTAACGCCATCACAGACCCCCGAGTTCACCGCCACCGGTCCGTATACCCGAAGCGTTTTAAAGTGAAATACCCCTTTAACATATCGGAGCTGTCGGGCAGGAACCTCATATTTCATTTTATGTTTTTCGTCTCCGCCAGGCCGAAGGCATGGCAGAAACTATATTTACCCGCCGTCCGTCCGCCCGTCCGTCTGTGAACAGCTAATATCCCGGACCGTTGGCCTGATCGACGTGAAACTGTGCGCACACACTCGTTGAATGCCAGAGCAGAGCCTCTGCCCCACATTTTTCAGATCGGCCTGTCATAGCGCTACCAGGAGGAGGCCGATTTTTGCAAAACACAGATTACTCCCACAGATTGTGTCCAAATATTAGACAAATCGGTACACAGTATTTATATTTATGTGATCAAGTCTGTCCGATTTTTCATAATATTCGATCCTGATTGGCTAAGATTGCCATCTAAAGTTTGCAGGAGTGGCTCATTTTGAACAAAATGCCTCAGATCATGAACGCAGCGTGCAATTGCCGTGAAACTTTTCACACACGTTCCCACTAGGCTGAGGAAGAACCCTTTTCACATTGTCCTGTTATAATGCCACCAGCAGGCCGATTTTTGCTAAACAATTTTTTTATATACTCCTCCAAGCATCACGCAAATCGGTACACATTATCTCTATATGATCATGTGATCAAGACAGATGCCGTCCGAGTGTCTGTGCAATGACTTCATCAACATGAACCCCTCAACTTTTACACCCCAATAATGACTGAATTCCCAACATTGCGTGCCCACAATAACCTACCTGACCTGGAGGAGACCTGTGCTCCTTATAACGAGCAATTGTTCTAGTTTTTTTTTCGTAAACTGATGCCCTATACTTTATTATACAGTGTCACATTAAAATATAAAAAATAGCCATAATAGCAATTCCGAACTTTCACTTGTAACAGAGTACTTCTTCATCGCAGCATTGATACTTTTACTTAAGTAAAACATTTGAGTACTTTTTCCACCACTGTTAAAATGTTACACGCCTCAAAATAGCTTTTCCTTCACCATGAAGGACCAGGAAAATGTTCCTCACACACACACACACACACACACACACACACACACACACACACACACACACACACACACACACACACACACACACACACACACACACACACACACACACCGCTATTATAGCGCTGTGTTACATCTCTGTGTATAGCCTATGAACAGGGATGTGCCTTACATTCGCAATTAAACACAGGTTGTCTCCTCCTCCTGAGCTGCATGTGTCTCTATGATTGAATTGTTTAGCTTGTGGGAACAATGGGCTGAGCGTGTTCATTGCCGGGCCCATGCTCGCCTGAATCAATTACACACGCGTACACCAGCTGGAATTTTTCTATTTGCACGGCCTTACAAAACAATTGCACATCACTAATCACCAGAGCATTGTTCACACATGGGCCCCGCTGTGCTGCTGCTGCTGCTGCTGCTGCTGCTGCTGCTGCTGCTGCTGCTGCTGCTGCTGCTGCTGTTGTGTGTGTGTGTGTGTGTGTGTGTGTGTGTGTGTGTGTGTGTGTGTGTGTGTGTGTGTGTGTGTGTGTGTGTGTGTGTGTGTGTGTGTGTGTGCGTGTGTTTGCATTACTATACTTTTAAGAGCCATTTTCCTCGTCCTCACAAGAGAAATGGTTGTTTAATGGTTAACATTTTAGGTTCAGCTATGTCCAATGCCCTAACATGTTGATGTCCTCACAAGTATACAAGTATGTGTGTGTGTGTGTGTGTGTGTGTGTGTGTGTGTGTGTGTGTGTGTGTGTGTGTGTGTGTGTGTGTGCGCGCGCGCGCGCGTGTGTGAATTTTTACATTGCAGTATTGATACTTTTACTTAAGTAAAAATGTGAGTACTTTTTCCACCACTGTGCACGTGTGTGCCTGCGTCAAATGCTTGAGTTTCAAGATGTTTATCGGTGGGTTTGTGTGAGAACGACTAGGTCTATATATCTACTACACGTCTCTGCATGTGCACGTGTGTTACAGGACCGCGTGTACACATCTCTTCCCCTTGTAATTCTGCCACGGCAGCTGAGGGTTAGTGAGGATGGAAGCAGTGCCTTCTGGGTAATGTCCCGCATATACCAGGGAAATGGCAATGTTGGCGAGTACTCGTGTATCACTAATATCCGGCCCTGAATTGAATTTGGTCCATGATAATCACAGCCATTAGGGCCGTGCGCTGGAAACGATACAGACAGATATTGCTTCTGTCCTCTCTCTCTCTCTCTCTCTCTCTCTCTCTCTCTCTCTCTCTCTCTCTCTCTCTCTCTCTCTCTCTCTCTCTCTCTCTCGCTCTCTCTATCTCACTGTGTGTGTGTGCGTGCCTGCCTCACCTCATTTCTTCATGTCTCTCTCAGTTGCTCACTCCCATTCTTTCGCTCTCTGCATTTGTTTGTTTATCGTTGTCGCTTTCTCATTCTCTCTCTCTCTCTCAATAACATGTTCAATAGGTACTCAATGGAGGACAATTTAGTGTATGTGTGTGTGTGTGTGTGTGTGTGTGTGTGGGGGGGGGGGGGGGGGGGCAATTCTGCCAAATATCCCCACAAATATAACAGAATTTAAGGCATAGACTGAGGACAATTTCCCATGTCCTACCCTGTGTCAGTCATCGGGCCGCCAGGACCAGAGTTCGCTGCGGGTTTGTACGACACAGGCAGTGCAACCGTGTGTGTTCATGGCGCCCCATATGTGCAGACGTGGACGCGGTTTTGTGCTCTATAAAGGCCCTGTCTAAAAACCCTTTCTTATACGGTCAGGAGTCTGGGTGTAAGTGAAACCGCCACAATAGAAAATAACAACGAGCACTCTCAGTATATGATGCAGTTTAGGGGTGCACGGCTCACGAAGATTCACAGTAAATAAAGCAATAGCCAGCACTCCGATGTCCTTCTGTATACTTTTAATGCATATGCAGCACAGACAGCACACATGGACGCGTTTCGGCGTCAAGCCTTCTTCATCGTGTGAAACCGCTTCTGGCTCTGCAGCAAAATGTGTTAATATGGCATCACAATCATTTTAACCACTTTCACCTTTCATACTTTGGCTATTCCAAAATAGCAGATATACAAGCTCATAACGCGAGTGCCCAATATGAGCTTGTAGATCGGCTATTTAAAAAAAATTGTGAATATATATATATTTTTAAGCGAACATTTGTAACTCAAATCTTTGCTTCTGGGGTCCCTGGAACAAAATATTTGAGATGGGGGTCCGTGGCCAAATACATTTTGGGGGTCCTTGACATGCGGGCGGCAGTGGCTCAGGCGGGTAGAGTGGCCAGATGGGAACCGCGAGGTTCCCAGTTCGATCCCGGGCTCCCCCAGAGTTAGTGTTGAAGTGTCCTTGAACAAGACACTGAACCCCTAATTGCTCCCGATAAGCAGGTTGGTGCCTTGCATGGTTTCCTCCGCCATCGGTGTGTGAATGGGTGAAAGTAATGCACTATCTATGTAAAGCGCCTTGGATAAAAGCGCAATATAAATGCACCATTTACCATTTTATAAATGAATGCACCATTTACATGGAAAAGTTTGAGAACCACTGGTTTAGAAGCCAGGCGATGTGTGATTCAACTTCAGGGGAGATTGGCTGTGGCGTTTGCAACCAATCAGAATGTAATCCAAAAAATCTGACTTATACATCTTGATCATGTGACGCCAATCCAATCCTAGGATTTTGGGATTTTATGACCTATGGTTCAAGAGAGAGTTATAAGCCAAAAGGTGAAGTGGCCTGATATAGCGCCACCACAAGGCCGAAAAAGATGAAAAGGTTCTTCCTTGACCTAATGGGAGTGTGTGCGGCAAGTTTCACTGCAATCGGTCCAGCTGTACACACGCACGCACGCACGCACGCACGCACGCACGCACGCACACACACACACACACACACACACACACACACACACACACACACACACACACACGAAAACACACGCACACACACAAAGTTTACCCTATTTTAGCCTCAATATTTTAGAACACAGTCCTAGAGCCTTACATCTTAAACCTTGTCAATGACCCAAACCTTTTAGTTCTCGGATCGGCCGCAACCAAATACGAAAGCCGTGTGGACTGAACCTAGCTGTCAAAGCTAAAAACAACCAGAACATCCCTGTCATCCCTGGACTCTTATCACCACTTCAAGGATGCCAACTGGAACTAGAACTTACCAGAGCTGATTCACCCTCAGTGGGCCCGGTTTTCGGGCCCTTCGTGGTAAGATTATCTCCTACTCGCGGGTTGAAATCAACTTGAAATCAGTTTGGAACGAGCCGATTCAACGCTGCGGACACCGAGAGGTGTCCGTGCGTGTAAGTCTCTCTGCTGTCCCTCAGTTGTCCATACTGCAGCCCCCAGATCGGTGTGGCTTTCTGCCTGTCAATTGTTTCCCGTTTGCTGGTTGTGGTCTTCCTTTTGTTACAGCTGCGATGGCCTCCTTAGCGGAGGTCACTAAACTGAAGAGCGAACTCCAGTCTATTGAGCGGCTGATAGAAGATCTCCTCCAGAAACAGATGGCACTGAATACCCGGCTATCCAGTCTCGAACCTGCGAGTAGTCACCAGCTCCCGGCCCCGGACGCACCGGTTACCCCCGCACCGGCTCGCAGTGGCACCGTTTACGCTACTGGACAGTCAACACCTGCCCCCCCGCCCCCACCCTCCTGGGCAACGGTGGTTAAGGGAAAAAATAAAAAGCGTAAAGGACTCTCCCTCTCCCTCTTTGACCCCCCCAGTATTATTGCCGAAAATACATTTTCAAACTTTTTTGATCCTCTGGCTGGGCTCCCCCAGGACAGTGTCCTATCGCCCATCCTCCCCCCCACCCGTCAAATGGACGGGGCCCGGCCGTCCACCACCAGAAAGCGCCCATCATCTGCCAACTCCAATTCATCCACGGGTTCGCTGTCCCCCACACCAACCCCCGCCGAGCGCAAACGCGCTCGGTTACAGCGGGAACCCGAAAATGAAAACGAAAACGCGCCCCACGCAGTGTTAAAATTAATCCCCCAAACATCAACTCCCTTACCACTATTACCAATACCACCTGTTAACGCTACTGTACCTCCGTCGTCACCGCCGCCACTTGTCGAGATGACAAGCCCCCCACCCCCTGCTGCTGTAAATGTCGCCAGCAGCAATGCAGTTAATCCCAATGCAAACGGCCTTCTTTTTGCACCCCCAAAATACATCCTTCTGGGCGACTCCATCATCAGACATGTAGCCATCCCAAACTGCATCACATATTCCTTTTCTGGTGCAAAAGTCCTATATTTGCTTACACACGTTCCAGACATTATTCAGCGTCATCCATCAGCCCACACTGTGATTCTCCATGTAGGAGTAAATGATATAACCAGGTGTAGGCAATCAGCCAAATTGCACAAAGACTACGAGGTCCTGGCAAGCGCAATAGAACGCTATAAGAAAAAATGCATTTTTTCTGGTTTAATCCCCACCCTTAAACAGAGCTCTGAAATTTTCAGCCGCATTTACAGCACTGACAATTGGCTTCAAAACTTCTGTGTGGCCTGTGGCTACGGGTACACAAGCCACTTTGATTTCTTTTGGAAAACCCCAGAATTATACCGTGACAAATTACACCCTAATAACAAAGGGTTGAAAGTCCTGGCCACAAATATCTCTCGTCACCTCAGTAATTTGACCACCTGACGCCAAACTAATACAAATACAAATCATGTTTTTTCTGACAACCCACATGCTGCCACTGCCTGTAAACATGTCCATAATATTGAAACAATTGTGACTGCTAGAAACACTAGCAATATTAAACGGCAGAGTGGACTAGGACAGTTCCTGGTGCCCATCTCTTGCAGTGACCCTGGCCCAAAGCTACCTGAACTTGACAAAAATATTAGAATGGCCCTGTTCAACATCCATGCCCTCAAGGAGAAAACATTTTTCATAAATGATCTTATTAGCGAAAACAAACTTGAGTTTATTTTCCTTACAGAAACATGGTTACAGTCAGATGGAGCATCCTTCCTAATTGAAACCTCACCCCCAAATTATACATTTATTCATTCCGTCCGTGAAGGAAAGATAGGAGGAGGGCTGGCTGCTATCTTCTCGAATAAATTTAAATGCAAACCCCTGAACCTTGGCATTTTCAGCTCATTTGAATATATAGCCATTACAATTGAAAGTACAACTCCCACACTTTTGGTCACCATCTATAGACCACCAAAGTACTCAACCTCCTTCCTAGCGGAAATCTCAGATTTCATTTCAGTTTGTGTGACCAATCATGACAACATTCTCATAACTGGGGACATAAATGTACACATGGACAATACCCAAGAACGCAGGGCCTTAGATTTTCTACAAGCACTACACTCCTTTGACCTTGTACAACACGTTGTTGGCCCAACCCACAACCATGGTCACACTTTAGACCTAGTGATTTCTAGAGGGCTGACCACTGTGGTCGACAGGATTATTGACCTACCTGTGTCAGACCACTACTGTGTATTTTTTAATGTCACTATCCCAGGCTTAGAAAAAAATGTCACCAAATGCCCTAAAAAAAGGCGCTTTATTGGTCCCTCTTCAGCTGCCATGTTCTCAGACCACATGTACATCCAGACCCAGGCTCTTCCTGACAATAATAGGTCAATTCATGAAAAAGTTAACAGTTTTAATCACAAATTAAGGTCAACCATAGACATAGTAGCACCTGAGAAAATCAAAAAGAAACCACAAACCATGGCCACGCCCTGGAAAAACGATCAAACTGGCCTGTTAAAGAGAGAGCTGAGCGTGCCTGGAGGAAAAGTAAACTAACAGCCCATCGGGAAATCCTCTTAAAATCCATCCACACATACAATAAAGCTCTGCGCAACGAAAGGCAGGCTTATTTCTCTAAAATAATAAGTAATAATAGCAACAACCCCAGAATATTATTCTCCACTATTGACCGGCTCCTAAATCCCCCCCACCTCAACGAGCATCTCCACCAACCCTCACAGTTAAAGTGCGAGGAGTTCGCTTCGTTCTTCGAAGACAAGATTATTAACATCCGAAATAGCATCTCAATTAATAAAAAAAATAATAAAAAACACTGAACTGGTTCCGCACCTACCTCACAGGCCGGAACTATTCTGTGAGTCTTGGAGACTATGTCTCAGAGAAGCGAAGTTCCCTATTCGGTGTCCCCCAGGGCTCGATCCTCGGTCCACTGTTATTCTCCCTTTACATGCTCCCACTTGCAGAAATTATACGTTATCATGGCGTCCACTTCCACAGCTATGCCGATGATACCCAGCTGTATCTATCCATAGATCCAAACAACAGTGACTCACTTCATCCCCTGCTCAACTGCCTCTCCAGCATTGAGCAGTGGATGAATAGCAATTCCCTGAAATTAAACCAAGATAAAACGGAAATTCTCATCATTGGCACAGACGCTCAAAAGCTTGTAGTCATGAACACACTCGGAAATCTGTCCGCACAGGTAAAACCAACTGTGAAAAACCTGGGTGTTATCCTCGACGCCGACCTCAATTTTGAAAAACACATAAGCAATGTCACTAAAATAGCTTTTTACCACCTGAGAAACATTGCACGAGTTAGACCCTTCCTCTCCTTAGAGGATGCTAAGAAACTGACCCATGCCTTTGTTCTATCAAGATTAGATTACTGTAATGCACTTTATACAGGCTTACCCAAGAAAACTATTGAGCGGCTGCAACTTATTCAAAATGCAGCAGCCAGAATCCTAACGAACACCAGGAAAAGGGACCACATTACGCCTGTACTTGCGTCATTACACTGGATCCCTGTGAAGTTTAGAATAGATTTTAAAGTTCTTTTACTTGTTTTTAAAGCCTTGAATGGCTAGATGCTAGACTGTTGACGGAGCTGCCAACAAATGGCAAGAAACATGGGGAGGCTGCCTTTGGTGGGAGGCATGCGTTAATCCGACAGACCTTTTCTCCGACTATGTGGCATCCGCGTGCGGTTAGGGTTAGGGTGCGGGTTTGGTTCGGGTTTACTGTTTAACGTCGGAGCACTGCGCTGTCGGAGGAATGCGCTGTCGGACTAACGTACTGCACCCGCCTTTGGTAGCTATGCACCAAAGATTTGGAACCTACTCCCCCTGCATATCAAACAGGCAACCTCAGTTGATGGTTTTAAGAGGCAGCTAAAAACCCACTTCTATGATCTTGCTTTTAACTGATCTCCTTTTAATCTTTAATCTGTAGATTTTAACTTATTGTTTTGTTTAACTTGTTTTTTTTGTTTTTTTTTTACCTGAATGTAAAGCACTTTGAACTGCATTTATGTCTGAAAGGTGCTCTATAAATAAAGATTATTATTATTATTATTATTTTGGGCATGTCATTGTCCAAATCGTTTTTTTTTTATGTTTGTTTGTTTGTTTTTCATCTCATTTCACAATAGGGGGCTAACTGGCCTTATCCAGAGGCTATGGCTTGCTGGGGGTCCGTGGAAGTCAGTGGAATGGAAGTGTTTTGGAGCCCCTGCGTTAGAAGGCCTGTGTTAACCTACTGTATACCTTCCAAGTTGGGAATGCCTCTGTGTCATTTTGTTACTACTAGACCATACCCGGTCGACGCATCCGTGGGGGGATATGCGCACATGATCTGGCAACCCGGGAGGCAGTTCGTCCCATAGCTGGGCAGCCCCGTAACCATGGCGACAGTGTTTGACACAAAAACGCTAATAAGAAGCTGAGATTTGGTGAAATTGAAAAACGGGCTTCACAGTTAAGTTCAGATGGTAATGGTCAATGGCTGTGTGCAAAATCAGAGCAATTGGTCCAGCCAGTGGGGAGAACCGGGTAGCTTCACCTACTCACTCACCACTACAGACAGACTCACCTTTACTAGAATTATAGTATGATATATCGCTGTTGTCGGGCACAAATCTCTTATCTCCATATTCAAACGTTTTGTGTTTTTGGTAAATTAACGCCCTACTTGATCACACTACAGCATCACACAAAAGCATCAAAAGTAGCAGATCTACAAGCTCGAAACGTGTCGCTTCGCGCCGCGTTTCGAGCTTGTAGATCTGCTACTTTTGCTATTTTTGAATTAGAATCCTAAAAAGTTTTTTCAGAAAACTTAGGTAGGCGTTTTTTTTAGAATCTGCGTCAGATCTTAATGGGTTAAACGGAGCGATTCGTCTGGCGATCCCTTGTCGCTCTGAGACAAGCTCCCCCCGTAGGAATCTCCAGGAGGAGCTGCTGTCATTCGTCCAGGTGACAGATGGCTCCACCCTCCCTCCCTCTTTGTCCGATCACCGTAACTGGGTTTGGACGAAGGCCGCTTAAGCCATTAAGACCTGAGGCCGATTCTATACAAATGTCTTTTAAATCCTAACGGTTTTCTGAAAAAAAAACTATAATATGTTGCTATAGCAGTGGTGCTCAAACGTTTTCATGTCAAGGACCCCCGAAATTATTATCATAATTTGGCCGCAGACCGCCATCTCAAAATATCGGTGTGTGTGTCTGTGTCCACCTGCTGCTCGTTGACGCTCGTTAATGTTATAGGCATCAAGGGAATTATGTTTCTGCACTGTCAAATAGGCCTAATCTAAGATTAGTGGGATTGATAATATATATATATATATATATATATATATATATATATATATATATATATATGTATTATAGCTATTTTATTTTATTAGATATGTGACGTAGTTACCTGGCAATTAGTTGACTTTTGGTGAAAAGGCCTGCATATATCGGTATCGGTTGATATCGGTACCGGATATTAGGAGTTGGACAATCGAACATCCCTGGCAAAATCTAAAATGACACAGACGCTTTCCCGGGTATTAATGGGTTAACAAATCACCCCGGCCCCTTCCCTCCCTCGACCCATCCATCCTCTTCTCCCCCAGCCCCAGGATCTGTCTTGTTAAGGTTACGAGGCATTGGGTCCAGCCAGAGCCCAGGAGAAATCCACCAGACTATGAGATATGGCAGGCAAGCCGTCTATGACCGCGCCAAATCCAATAACGCTCCAATCATCATTGATTGTATTGTGTGTGGGTTGCGCTTTCCCCCCCGCCCGTTTCTGTCCTCTTTTTGTTCAAATTTAAACATTTTGTAGGTCTCGCGTCTGCGTCTGGCTGTGACACAGCGTCGCGGCCCCTCGCTGCGAGGTTTTGGATTACCTGTAATGTCTTCAGAATTCAATTATCATCCCCCTGTTCATCTCTGCAAGGGCTTGACTGTGTGCCTTTTGTTTTTTTCCCGAACGCAGAGGAAAGAATCTGTCAGAGGTCAAAGTGATTGTTGCCCTGTTGTTGAAGTCCTTGTTCCGTTTAGAATTGAGCCTCTTTTACAATTTGATTGCAAGGATTGGGATCGATCTGCTAAATTACGGAAAGAAACGGGAAGGGAAGTTGGTCTGTGCCAATCAGTGGTGGAAAGTAACAAAGTACATTTACTCAAGTACTGTACTTAATTACAATTTTGAGTTTTTTTTTTTTTTTACTTTACTGGAGTATTTCCAATTTTCAGTACATTTACTCCACTACAATTATTTGAAAACTTTATAGTTACTTTGTAGGTTTTCATTATCATTACAAAACATACATTAACCACTAAAGCCCTATTTACAGTTCGACCATTTGAAAATAGCCGATCTACAAGCTCACATGTGCTGCGATGCGACGCATTGTAAGCTTGTAGATCTGCTATTTTCATTTTTGAGTGGCGCCAACCACTCCTATATCTGACTTTGTCTGTGTGTCCGGGTGTATGTATGTCCAATAAACAAACATTGATGACAACATCAATACGGGGCTCATCAAAGGCACCACTGTCTTCACACAGGGTGTGATTTTTTTTTTTTTACATTTTACACATTTGAAAACTTGTGAAATGGGACATTCTGCAATTACACTGCAATTCACAACTCTACTGTATGTTGTTGTTGTTGTCTTCATGAACATGTTCTGTCCCTCCCAATCCAATCCAATCCACTTTATAGAGCACATTTAATACAACAGTGTTGAACCAAAGTGCTGTACACTCAGTAAAAAAATATTTAAAAAAATACAAGAGCAAAACAATACGCAATAAACAGGACAACATATAATAGACACAATACCTGGTGGATACCACAACTCTCAGTCTGAATTTTCAAACGCCAAATAAACAAATACAGTAAGTAGCCTATCATCATAGTAGCCCAGTGATATTCAACGGACAAATCGTGTGGCCCATAGAACATCTTCCATGTTCCAATGTCAAATTTAAAACATGTTTTCATTAGATGGTTGGTTGTACAGGATGACCATTTTTAATGTTTTTTTTTTTTCATAACCGCTAACCGAAGCTCATTAATGGTTAATAAACCATTAACAGATAAGAATGAAAAGTATAGGCTATAGGCTACAATTTAGAATGGAAGAATGTTGACATTGGCACCTATCAGTTTGCATTTTGCAGTCAAGACAATGCTACAATAAATCTTTGGTGAGTAAGTAAAACAAAAGAAATTCCCATGGGTGAAAGTGTTAAAGCAGCTCACTTTGTTAAGTACTTAAGAAAAGTATCTGGTGTTCTAAGTATCTATAGTAATGTATTAAGTATCAAAAGTACAAATGTAAAGACCTTTTCATAGTACAAAGAGACAGAAATTCTATTACTTCTCTACTCTAGTTCTGAGTGCACTTCATCCATTGCAAGTCATCCATTTGTAACTATTTCTTTTCAGTGGATGTTGTTTATCACACCAAAGAAATTATTCTCCTTTTGAATCCATTAGTGTTAGTTTTGTGTGTACTGTGTCCATGCATCATCCATCTTTTCCATCTTCATCCACTTCAAACACACCAGAAGAGCTTGTGCTCTTATCACCCGGGTGCTCAAAACAAAAAACAAAGCGAAAAATCCTTCATACGAATGTGTATACACTTCACCTTGCCAGCCTGCCTACAAAACTCTTCTCACAAAGACACTTCCATGCCAGGGACAGAACACACTGAAATATCTACTTCCTCTTTTCTTAATATCAACATCTAAGCCTGTGCACTATAAAGGACTGGCACAGAAATCCTATCAAAATGTATAAATGCAGTAACTAATACAGTAAGTAACAAGTGGTGGAAAAAGTACTAGTAAGTGGTGGAAAAGTACTTGTAACGCGACGCGTTGTGAGCTTGTAGATCGGCTATTTTCAACAGTATGTATACAATAGGGCTAAACTGGTTAATGTATGTTTTATAATATAATAATTTATATCTGCAAAGTAACTAAAGTCGTCAAATAATTGTAAAAGTACAATATTTGCCTCTGAGATGTAGTGGAGTAGAAGTAAAAGTATTGCAAATTGGAAATACTCAAACTCAAAATTATACTTAAGTACAGTATTTGAGTAAATGTACATAGTTACTTTACACCACTGCTAATAAGTTACCATAATGAACATATTACTGTATGTCCATTGTTGTGTCCTATTGGACCTCTTGCACACAACATGGTCAAACAGTTAACCATGAACATTCTGTTCATTATTGTTGTCACCGTCTTGTGGCCCCCGACTTCAATTAATTTAACAGTTGTGGCCCCCTGCCTAATCTAGTTGAACCCTTCTCTTGTTGTTTCCTGTCTGCTACAATATGCAACATATACTGTACACACGCACACACACAGACACACACACGCACGCACGCACGCACGCACACAGCACATTAAAGTCAAAAGATATGGATAGAGAGAAAGAGAGAGTATTTTTTGGTTTCAGTGGGTTATTAAGACTTGACTTTTGTCTTGACTCGCTATTTTACTCTCCTCTTTCGTGTCATCAATAATAAAGATTTCTTGGCCTCCACCACTTTGGAACGCAGAGGAAATTGCATTGAGCAGCAGAGAGGGGCCCATGGCTCTAAATGTTTAATTAGGGCTGGTAAAAAAAACAAAACAAGAAGATCAATCACACACACAGAAAGAGGGAGAGAGAGAGAGAGAGAGAGAGAGAGAGAGAGAGAGAGAGAGAGAGAGAGAGAGAGAGAGAGAGAGAGAGAGAGAGAGAGAGAGAGAGAGACAGAGGGGGGGGTTAGCAGACCCTCATATCGTCACTGTCGGCTGGAAAGCTTGTATGTCCTTAATGTACTTAGTTACTTTCCACCACTGAACAATAGAAATAGCCGATCTACAAGCGCAGTAGTACTCATGACCCATGTTTGGTCTGTTGTGAAGCAGAGCAACAAGGTAGTCAAGAGATCACAGGTGTATTTATAGTGTGGTGATTGCAACAATTGGATTGGCTGTGGTGAGTGGAGGCAGGTGTAGTGGATAGGGGTGATTGTGAATGGGGAGTGGCTAATGAGTGCAGTTAGGTGTGATAGACTGTGGTGGAAAAAGTACTCAAATGTTTTACTTAAGTAAAAGTATCGATAGTGCTATTTAGAAGTACTCCGTTACAAGTAAAAGTCCGGAATTCGAAATGTACTTGAGTAAAAGTACAAAAGTATTGGTAACGAAATGTACTTAAAGTACCAAAAGTAAAAGTACTAAAATGTTTGAAAATAGCAGATCTACAAGCTCACAACGCGTCGCGATGCGTTGTGAGCTTGTAGATAGGCTATTTTCAAATAGCATAGGGCACACACACACACACACACACACACACACACACACACACACACACACACACACACACACACACACACACACACACACACACACACACACACACACACACACACACTTTGCTGTCAGTTGTATGTATGTTCAAAACCATTATTTATTCCAATAGTGAAAAAATAACCGATCTACAAGCTCGTAGATAGGCTATTTTCACTACTTTTGCTTGACACTACAAAGTAGGGCATTCACTTACGAAACAAAGTTAAATAAAAACATAAAAAGTGGAAATATGAAGATTACAGGGTTTCTGCCCTGCAGCAACATCTTAAAGGCCGTGCTTATATGTGCTGGTCCATTGAAAGGAACTTTAAATGGATAATGAGGTAATTCTCTGGTAGCATTGTGTGAGTTGCTGGGAGACAGCTATAGCAGCCAGCCATGGCCGTCTCTCAAAGCATCGCCTGAGGTTACACAAGCAGTCTCGTTTGGCTTCTGATTTACACCCATTACAACCACACACACAACACACAGGAATAAGTGCACGGACTCATATTTATACCACATACACACATCTATAGATACGCACACACACATGCACGCACGCGCGCACACACGCACACACACACACACACACACACACACACACACACACACACACACACACACACACACACACACACGCATGCCTTGGCTAGTCAGTGTACATAACCACATACAGCACACGCACGCACGCACACACACACACACACACACACAAGTGTAGTTACATTGGACGACATAGTATAGCATGGCTGTACTATTTATGTTTTTTATATTGGCACGCACGCACACACGGACGGACACACACTCACGCACACACTCACAAGCTGATAGATGTGTGCATTCTCCTTCCCAAAAAAGCGGTTCCCAACCTTTTGTGGACCAGTGCTCACTTCTCAAAAGCAGTTTTTATCTTTAAAACCTGAAAAACAGAGTTCTCATTGTAGGCGTTAATGTTGGGTGGAAACCTCATAATGTCCAAAACTGTTACTTTTCAGGATTCAAATTCAAAAATAGCAAAAGTAGCTGATCTACAAGCTCAAAACGCGCCGATTTGTGCAAAGCGATACGTTTCGAGCCTTGTCGATCTGCTACTTTTGAATTTGACATATGTTTCGGACATAACATGAGGTTTCCACCCGACAAAAACGATATTTATAAACTGCATAAAGAACCCAACAAACTATGAATTGCAATGTATTGTTTTCATTACAAAGGTACATCAACATGCAGTCTAATTAAAATGTCTCACCAATGTCCTGGATAGGACGGTGATGCATCATCACAATTTCTCACCACCTCATCAACAGTGCATATAAAAAGTTGTATCGGGTGAACATCTTTACATTTGTCAAATTACACCCTGGAAATAAAAAAAAATCACACCCAGTGTGAGTAAGCGGTGCCTTCTCTGTTTGATGAGTGTGTGCTGTTTGATGAGTAATAAGTAAAGTAACTATATTACTTTTTAAACAAGTAATATGTAATAAGTAATATATTACTACTAGTTACTAGTTACTGAGTATTATTACAAAACATACATTAACCACTTCAGCCCTATATTCATTTGGGCCATTTCAAAATAGCCGATCTACAAGCTCACAATGCGTCACGGTGCGACACATTGTGAGCTTGTAGATCTGCTATTTTCAAAGGTTTTTATACACTTGAAGACTTGAAATGGGACATTCTTCACAATGAGTACTTTTTACTTTTAGTACTTTAAGTACATTTTGATGCTAATACTTTTATACTTCTACTCAAGTTAATTTTGAATTCTGGACTTTTACTTGTAAAATAGTATTTCTACATTGCAGTATTGATACTTTCATTTAAGTAAAACATGTACGAGTACTTTTTCCACCACTGGTAGTGCATGGTACTGCAAAGAATTCCCCATGGTTGTGAAAGTGCTTTCAATAGGTCACCGGGAGAAAATGATATAAAAAGCACAAGTTAGGTGAAGGCTACAATAGAAGATTTCAAGAGCTCCAGCTATCCCACTGAGTACCGTTCAGAGCATCATTAAGAAGTGAGACGCGCATGGCACCACCAATACCTTGTCTAGACCAGGCCCTCCGTCCAAAATGGATGACCGAGCAAGGAGGACATTGATCAGAGGAGCTACCAAGAAGCCAAAGGCAACTTGAAAGAGGTGGTGCCATGATTTTGCACTTTTTCTGTTTTTCATGCATGTGTCTATGAGGTTGATGGAACTTCATTAAGCCCCCTGGTGGTGTTTTTATGGTGTTTTATGTCTTCTCTGACTATTTTGAGTTTCTTCCTGGAGGCTGAAACCTTGAGGGTCAAACGTGCCAATAGAAAAACAGCGCTTTAATGACGCAGTAGAAATATACCCTCCCCCTCATTATCATAACACAACAGGTGTGGGCATGAGGAGGAGGGACTAGGACAGGTGGGTGGTCTTGTAGGAGGAGGCGGAGCGACTGGTTCAGGTGGGAGGTGCTAAGGTGAGAACCAGGTATCCTTAATGAACTGGAGGCGTGTCCACATAAAAACATAATTTTAACACTTTATGTACACTTTTTAGAAAAAAATCTTCCTCCTAGTATAACCATAACTGATGATCATGTTTTTTTGGGGGGGGTCACTGAAAATCAAGCACCCTGTCTTTAAGTAAAAGGTATCAATACCGCAATGTAGAATTTCCTATTTCACACGTTTTCATATAAATGTATGGCCTACAAATCCTTAGAAAACAGCAGATGCTCACAATGCATCACATTGCGACGTGTTGTGAGCTTGTACATTCAGCTATTTTCCAACAGCAACAATGTGGGGCTGAAGTGGTTGAGTGAGAACAGGTGTGAATTGTGTCACTGTGACATGTTGATGATTAGACTCAGCTGCTGTCATCAGTGGGACTGAGAGTGAGTCAGTGTCAGACAGTTTGGAGTTTGGAAGCATACAGTTTTCTTACCGTCTTCATCTCACACAATTGTAACCTATGGAATATTATTTTTTGTCCTTTGAGAAGTAAATTTCATGTACATTTTTACAACCGTCTGGAGTGAATTATTTTAAGACAGTTTTTTTTTAAATATGAATATGAAATAATGTGCGCAAATGAGTAAGCTGGCATGCTTCCAGTGGACAATTTAAACCTCTACAATATAATAATTTATATCTCCAAAGAAACTTGATTTTGAGAGCAGAAGTTAAAGCAGGGGGACTTTATTCTGCAATAAATGTGCTTGCCAGGATTCCAGGAAGTGTCCGCCCCGCTTTTCTCAGACCAGTTGAGTGGTAAATTATTACCAACTCCAAACAACCCCAAAGACACGTGCCATCGCTATTGAGCGTGCCAACGCGTCGTCACCACGGGGGGCGTTGGCATTGGGCGTGGCATTGGGCAATGTTAAGTCAACCTGGTTTTTACCCCTCAAAGATGTCCGCCGCTACCAAAAGACACTTGTTGACGCCCCTTTCAGGAATTTTGGCACGCTCTATAGTCATGAATATACCACTCAAATTCTTGAAAGTGTTCGCGGCCCACCCATGGGACCACTTAACACGGCGTATGCAAAACTAGACACTGCGCGTCCACACACATGCACACACACACACGCACGTGCACACACACACACACACACACACACACACACACACACACACACACACACACACACACGCACAAACAGCTGCAGGGGAAGGGGGGGGGGGGCAATGCTTCATCTCTGTTCCGTGACCTCTGCCCGGTAACCAGGTGTGTGTTCTAGTTATGTGCTGCAGTGCGGCTTCACTAACCAAGGTCAAAGGTCGCCTTTGAGAGGAGCCACTGTGGAGCGGCACCGCGGACGAGCTGAATCCGCCTGTCCGCTGAATCACAATCAGCTTTGTTGTCACATCACAGTGCGTGTGTGTGTGCGTGTGTGCGTGCGTGCGTGCGTGCGTAAGTGCGTGCGTGCGTGCGTGCGTGCGTGCGGTGATGGGGGAAGTACTCACATGTTTTGCTTAAAGGGGAATACCACTCATTTTCAACATTGAACTATGTCTTTAATACACCTTAGAGCTGTTGTGTGGAAATAAGAAAAATTGATTGAGGTCATGTGATCAGTGACATACGAAGGGTGTACTTTTGGCCGAGGGGGTGGAGCCAAAAGTACACCCTGCCTATGTCACTGATCACATGACCTCAATCAATTATCCAGTTCTAGGCAACATAGAAGGGGGGGGGACTTTTTTCTTATTTCCACACAACAGCTCTAAGGTGTATTAAAGACATAGTTCAATGTTGCAAATGAGTGTTATTCCTCTTTAGCTTTAAGTAAAATAATCAGTACTGCAATGTAGATTTACTCTGTTACAAGTAGAAGTCCCGTATTCCAAATGTACAAAAGTATCGGCATCAAAATATGCTTAAAAGTACCAAGAGTAAAAGTACTCATTGTGCAGAGTGTCCCATTTCACAAGTTCAAAATGCATTCAAAGATCTTTTGAAAAAAGCCGATCTATACAAGCTCCCATTACGTCTTACCGCGAAGCATTGTGAGCTTGTAGGTCTGCTATTTTCAAATGCCAGAAATATACCAAGAGTAAAAGTACTAAACATTTTGAAAATAGCAGATCAACAAGCTCACAACCGTGTGGCATCGCATCATTTTGCTCTGGTTTTGGGACGATTTTTTCCAGTGTCTAAGATAGCTTCTCTCTCTCTCTCTCTCTCTCTCTCTCTCTCTCTCTCTCTCTCTCTCTCTCTCTCTCTCTCTCTCTCTCTCTCTCTCATAGCCCTGTTCAGGAGAGATCATTCTTTCTCTCACATGTTTGTGTGCGTCAGTGTTAGCGGCGTTAGTGTGTCTATGTCGTGTGTTGTAAAGAAAATTACCCCCCAAGTCTTACAATGCCGTTGGCGGCCACCGTTTATTCACCGTTGGCGTTCTGCCAGACACAATACAAATGCAGTCGGAGCTTTCGCAGCTCACGGCCATCATGATACACCATTAGGACAAGGCTGCGCATATACGCGTCAGAAACAAGACAGGGGGGAATAAGGTCAACATTCAGGGTGTCCTTCAGAGCTGTCAAACAATAATGTCTTCAGCAAGAGTCACATTTAAAGTCGCCGAGCCATGCAAATTATCTCGTTATTATGAGGACTGGCAATGAATGCAAATGAACCCTTATTAAGACCAGGAACCTATCTCGTGTCATTTTAGATTTCTTTGGCTGTTCAAAAATAGCAGATCTACAAGCTCATAGCGCGGCACTGAGCGCCGCACTACGTGCTTGTAGTTCTGCTATTTTTGAAAAATCTTGAAAATGTGTGCTAATCTTTGAATATATCATTTTTTAAAGCGAAGATTTGTCATCTAAACATTTTTCCTTTTTTTGTAACTTATGTTGCTATATAATATTAGTGGTCGACAAACCTTTTTCACATCAAGGACCACCCAAAATGATACGTATTGGGCCACGGACCCCATCTCAATGTTGTTCCAGGGCCCATAAGCAAAGATTTGAGTTACAAATGTTTGCTTTAAAAAATATATTATTCAAAGATACACACATAATGATGATCAAGTTCAAGTGGTTACATGGTACATTGGAGACATTCATATTGTGGAAACCTCATAGCTGAAGTAATGTTTTAATTTACGAAAAAACACACAAAGTTAAAATATCGAGAGGAGGGGTTTCTGCCCAGACAGCAACGGCCAACAGCAGTACAACAAGTCCTTTTGAACACCTACTTTACAAGGACAGGTGTGTGGAAATAGGGACCACATTCTGAATGCACATTCTCAGAGCCTCTTTTGATTTGAGTGAAGTGATGGCCTGCTAATTCATGCCTGCTCGAGATATCCTGTCGAAAAGCAGACAGACAGACAGACAGACAGACAGACAGACAGACAGACAGACAGCCGGAGGCGAGAACAGAGGCAATATCGTTTTTTAAAGTTTTGTTGGACCAGCCAAGTCCTTCGTGTTTGGAGTATGCTATGTTAAAATTGCCTAATAGGCTCTATTCACAGCAGCCATAT
>NC_139959.1:31241882-31304382 GCF_963454915.1 Gymnoscopelus microlampas | reverse complement strand
GCTTGAACTTCCATCCATTATTCATGGGCTCACTCTGGCATTTACACTGCTTTAATTTGAAGGGGGGGGTGGGATGGAGGTGAGGGGGGGGGCGGGGGGTGGGGGGGGGGGTTGGGTCGGTGCAAGAAAATTTACAAGCACATTTATTGTTAATTACCATTTCGGGAATGGCACTCATTCATTCACTTAAAGATCAATTGTTTAACATTTGGGGAATGGGAAGGGAATCGGGCGTGTGGTGGTGTTTTGCGTCCCGTTTCAAAATGTTGACGTTTTGAATGTGTGCAGTCGTGTGTGCAATATGTCGTCTTTTCTCTCATACGTGGCACAGCCAAATGTTTGTCTGTTTTTCTGGTTGTCAGAAACCTTTCCTTTTTCCTGTTTAATCTTTTTTTCTTCTTTTTCCCCCCCATATTTGTCATACGACAGTGTCATGCAAAAGATGTTGAATGCACAAGCTCACCATGTGTTGCATTGTGATGCGTTTCAGCTATTTTCTTTTTAATATATTTTTTATCCCACGATTTTTGTAACCCTTTTTTTCCACTGGTGCCAATTTTCTAAGTGATCCTGGGCGGTACACTCCCCCTACCAGCCTAGGGAGCCCAGGGCCGAGCTCATGCCTCCTTCAATGCATGAGAGCCAACTGACTTGCATGACAGCCAACTGACTCTTGTCACCTGACAAGGGGGAGTTTCCCTGGTTGGACGTAGTGCGTGGAAGGAACACGTTATTCCAACCAGTTCCCTTCCCCTCCATCAGGCTGTCATGGGGGAGGAGGTATAGCGATCAGGATTACTTCATGTTTTTGTGAGGGTATTAACTACCCTGGGAGACACGGGGAGAACATGCAAACTCCACACAGAGAGGCCTTTCGCCAACCCCACCTAGGGTATGGGCGCTGATGACGCGGAGGAGAAGACACGCCCCCAGCGCCCACAGCGTCCCCGGCGGGAATCGAACCCAGTACCTTCTAGCTGTGAGGTGACAGCGCTACCGACTGCGCCACCGTACCCGTGTTTCAGCTATTTTAAGTACTTTTGATAAAAAAGAAAAGCTCACCAATTATGCCCAAAATATGGAAGGCAGGTCGTAATTTTTTTACATTTTCTTTACATTTAACCAATTAAAAAAACAGCATTAACAAGACCATGTGACTAAATTATAACTATATTCTTTTTAGTCCATTTCCTCTTGAGAGGAGACCATACAAGGGTTTATTGGAATAATGTGTGTGTTGCCCCCCCCCTCACCATCTCCACCGGAGCCACCAAGAGGTTGTCGTCGAAGGAGAGAGAGGGTGGGTGGGAGGTGGGGTGGGGGGGTAAACGCGTGTGACGCTAATGGAGTGTGCAGGGCTATTGTCACGGCGCGTGTGGCAGCCTTGCACGGGGGGCCACGGGGCCCCCGGATGACCCCCTCTGACCCCACGTCTCCCTCTGCTATACTCTCCCAGCAGATCTCATTAAGTGACGGACGCCGGGCCAGCGAGGAGGAGGAGGAGGAGGAGGGAGCCTCCCACCCCACCCCCCACCCCCCGGCCCCCCAGGCTGGCTGGTTTGCAGGCAGGCAGGGCAGGGCAGACCCACGCACCAGCCTCTGGGCCAGGTAAGACTTGCAGTTGGGGCGGGTGGCTTGGTTATGGGTTTGTATCTGGCAGGGGGGGGGATTTAGGGGGGCGGCTTGGCTAGGCCTCCACTCGCTCCATCCCCCAGACACCCTTGGTGGAGCCTTTTCATACTGGACTGGACCTAGAGAGAGAGAGAGAGAGAGAGAGAGAGAGAGAGAGAGAGAGAGAGAGAGAGAGAGAGAGAGATAGAGAGAGATTGGTTAGAAATGTAAACAGCACGTGGGACAGTAAGACATTAAGGGCCCTATTTTCGCCAGTGCCTTACCCATTATCCCTTTGCAATGTTTTACTATTTCTAAAACCTTTTCAAATAGTTCAAAGAGCCAATCTACAAGCTCACCACGTGTCGATGTAGATCGGCTAGTTGAACTATTTGAAAATGTTTTTCAAAATAGTGAAGAATGGCAAAGAAGTTCAGGGATAGCCTGGTTCCATACTATAGACCCCGACCACTCTCTGAGTGGACTTCCCCTCTTGGTCTGGCGTTGTAATGTGAACCGAGGATTTATTCGGTACAAAAAGTACCGTCCAATGAGAGTCGGACGTGGGTGTGGGGATCCCTTGTTATTGGTTTAGGGAAATTCTAAACCAATTCAAATTGTTTAGGGACATTCTAATCCCCTCCCCCTTGTAATCGCCTACACCGGAGCCAGCCTGATAATCAGGCTGGTTTAGGGATAATGGGTAAGGCACTGGCGAAAATAGGGCCCTAAGGCTAAAAGGATAACACATAATAAGTCCTGGGTACTTGTTTCCATTGTGGTCTCATGTATTCAATTCATCAACACAGCATAACATTTTTTTTACACAATAATACAACACTAATTATGTACGATAGAGATGGGGAAATTACATTTACCACATTTCGTGTGGTCTCTTGATTAGATGTTTTTTTTTCAGGCCAATGTTGAACGAGGCCAGTGTCACACATCCTTTAATGGATGGTGTCAGCGCATTCCACATTTTGGCGGCAGAGTAGTAGAGAGAGAATGCAAGAGAGTGTGTACTATCCATGACCCACAGCGAGATTTTAAACGCAACTTGTTTTCATTTATTTTCCAGTTCATTTGTTTTGCTTGGTTTAAACCCCTCCCCCCAACAAGCTGGCCCTCTGGGTTTTGAAAATGCACTCAATTTCTCATTTTGCAGAGGAGTCCCCGATGTGGTGGGGATACCCCCCCCCCCCCACCTTGTCTTCAATCAATGCAGCCTCCGCCTTGTCCCTCCTCTCTGTCCGTCTTGTCTTTCTGTCTGCTCGCCAAATTCGGACACCTCTGCTGCCACCGCTGTGTGGCGACGACGACGGTGACGACGACGGCGATAATGGCGGACGATGGCGACGATAATGAGGCCGACGGCGTGCTGGCGATGTTTCTTGGCGTTCCGAGAAGGGTGTAACCGTCCGAGAGGCTCTCTTCGGTGACGGGTATTCTTGGGTGGATAATACGGATCACGTTGTTATTGCTTAAGAATACGCGTAGTCGAGGAGAGTCCTTATCTTCGCGGAAACCCCCCCTTCCCTCCTCCCTGTCCTGCCCTGTCCTGCCCGGCCCCCCATCCCCCCCCCCCCCCTGCCCCGTTTTCCTCCCGCGGCCCTGTGAAGGAGGACTGAGTCGCTTGGATGAAAACCAACCGTTACCCCCGACACACATGCACGCACGCACACACGCACATTGCCTTGTTGCAGTCACCTGTGTGGGCCTCTCCAATGCTCCATCCTGGGACTGAACACAAAAGGTGCCTTTTTTCTCTTTTCCCTCAACCTCAGTGACAAGGCTGCCTGCGAGTGTCTGTCCGTCTTGACCCGTACGTCTGTCCGTGTGTTTGTTTTCTCCATGCCAACGATGGCGTCCGTTTGTACGTCCGTCCGTCCGACTGTCCGTCCGTCTGCCCGTCCGTCCTGTGCGTCGATATGTCGGACATGTTGATGTTACCGTGTGGCTTTTTGGTTTGTCTTTCCTTTACACGCACGCGCACGCACGCTCACACACACACACACACACACACACACACACACACACACACACACACACACACACACGCACACGCAGTGTCTATGTGTGGACAGGGGTTCCCTTTTTTTTGCCCTTGGAGCTCTCCCTTTCTTACATCTGACACAAGCTGAACCCCCCCCCCCCACACACACACAAACACACACACACACACACACACACACACACACACACACACACACACACACACACACACACACACACACACGAGCACACACACACAAACACACACATGCACACATGCACAAACACACGCACACACGCACACATGCACAAACGCGCACATGCACAAACGCACACATGCCCGCGTGCGTTCACACACACTTGTGTTTTCCCAGTTACCACATAAGCCCCATTTACTTCATCGTACGACAAATTGCGAAAGTAGCCGATGTGCATCCCGCGTCGTGTTGTGAGCTTGTAGATCGTCTTCTTGCGCTTCATTTTTGAAAAATTACCCCAAAATTGCAATTCATGATTCTTGTACAACGTTTTTAATTTAATTTTGGACAACTTTCAAACCGTGATGCCCCCTCCCCCCCACCTCCTCAACCCCGGACGACCAGGTTGAGAAACACTGATCTGGACAGGAGGGACTCTGTTTGGGTGAACGTTGCCTTGTTCTTCCTGTTGTTCTCTATGGTGCTCAATGGAGCTGGAGTGTGTATTATAATGAGATGCCGTATTGAATGGCCTTATCCCCTGGTAGCTGAGGTTAGAGTGTGGACTGAGCCGGTGGTGTGGTGTATTTATTATAAGCCCCCCACACACCCCCACCCCCATGCCACCTTTATTTTCTTATGCAAACGTGGCCGCTGAGGCTTCTGCTATACGCGTCCACGCAATACCGCTATACTACGCTCACTGTGCACGGACATGCACGGGGGGGGGGGGGGTGGGGGGGGGGCTAGAGGCGCGGCTGCGAAAACAAAATGTCCACTGCCGCGCGCGTGGCCCATGCCAGGCGACAGCTCAATTTATGCATTGAGGAGAGGGGGCTTCTAGATAAACAATTATCCCCGGATCAAATGGACTATAACCGGCTTTGCTGTGTCGCGCGTGCGGGTGGGTTGGGGGTGCGGGCGGGCGGGGGGGGCTGGGCTTTGCTGTCAGCAGGGGGTGCCATGAATATGGATTCCCTCTCCATGTCTGATGGCACATTGTGAACCTTAACACCCATGTAAAATCCATTTAAACACCTAATAGGATCAACTTGACGCATATAGCCATGTCCTCACAGCCCCGTCACCTCCCATGATCGTACGGAGGGAGATGTGTCCCCCCCCCCCCTCTCTCTCTCCGCACTACGCCAGGGTAAATCATTTATTTTTACGGGCCTCTCTATCGCTTATATGGAATATCAAATGAGGTGCAGGGAGACCTTTTTTTCTTTTTTAATGCACCGTTTTATGGTAATGCTATTATATCCCCTGTTTTTTTCAAGTCAGTCCGTTACAGTCAGCCCCCATGACTGTGGCTCCTCATTGCAATTATACAAATGATTCCAGACATTTCTATTGCAGATTATTCAAATAACGCAATTATGTTTAACACATCGGCTTAGTTACTAATTCCAATTCCCTTTGTTGTGGAAAAAACTGAAATGGCAGCGATCGGTTGAGGCTTGTCAACAAAAAACACATTGTATTTGCAATCATGAATGGCAAATAATAATAATACTAATAATAATAATAACACAAAAAATATATATAATAATACACATTTTAATAATCATAATAATAATCATCATTATAATAAACTCGTCTCAAAGGTGTCCATTTCCCCCACTGTCTCTCAGGGTAAGGCAGTGACTGTCTTGGGTGTGTGCTTTCTCGTTGTGTTTTTGTTGTGTTTCTGTGCCTCCACTGACGTCACTAGTTTGGCTGTTACACCACGGGGCCACGTGAACAAGTCAGTTTGTGCACGTCAAACTCACTTGTCAATCATCTTGTGCATTATAGGGCTGGGCAATGGGACTTCAAATCAATTCCCCCGATATTTCAGACCGTTACCTCGAATACAATTAATGAACTTTTTTTTTTTTAAGACAAAATAGATAAAATAGCAGATCTACAAGCTCGGCTATTTTCACAATTCCTACATGCCACCAATATGCAACAAAGTATAATTTACATAGCTTAAGAAATGGTCTTCAGAAATGGTTAATCGAATAATTAAGAATAGTCTATTATAAAAACAAATATATAATGTTAAAAAGAATCATGTTGATTTGTTGATAGGCATATCTACTAAAAAATGTGTTTCTTAATTATTCAATGAACCTACATGAGTAAGATTAAGTCGGTTATTGGTTTTAAATGTCGGTTTCAATACATTTTAGGTGAATTGCCCAGCCCTGACATGCACCCTTGCACTGCATTAACAATCATATGATGATACGCCAAATCTGATTCATTCTTGTACCTGGTTTCATGCTGCTGTTTTATTTTCATATTGCTGAAATAAACAATGATATTTATTATTGCTGTAACTGACAATATACAAAACAGAGTACGGATATACATGCTGGTTATACAATTCTTTATTGCCAATTTGATTAAATAAATCATGAAAAAAAGGCTATTATCACTGAACATAGTATAATTGTTTTGTAAAGCTACAAAGCCAAACTGTGCTTTTGGGATTCTTTCTACATCGTTGCTGTCAGACAGAGAACTCGTATCTCTCCATATAGCAACCTTTTATGATTCTTCGTAAATTAATGCCTACTCCGTCAAGTGTCACACAAAAGTAGAAAAAAAAATCTCACTTGTGAGCTTGTAGATCTGCTATTTTTGAAAAAATAAAAAAAACATAAAAGTAAGTGAAAGCCAAGTGGTTAAGTGTGTGTGTGGGTTTTATAAATATTGAACAAATGAACAGTATTACTACATTACATTGGTTCCATTGGAACCCAGCTTCTTTTTTCCTTTTCTGAAAGGAAAACGTTTTGGACGTACAAGGTTTCCTCACGAAAGCGACGATATGTTTAATGATGGAAATCGTTCTATTATAAGACACTCATATAATTATAAGAGTATTTGCTAGTTGCTGATAGACATTGTGTCACGAGGGACACACCATTTGATGTATTATTTAATGAATACAAGCACTGATGCCATGTGTTCATAATTTGCATAAACAGCTAATTGTAATAGCTTTTTCTTGTGGCATTGTGATTAAAAAACTAAAGAGAAAAAAAGGGTTATTTATTTTGAATTGAACATGTATATCGTTGCTGTCGGGTGGAAATCTTGAATGTCCGAAATCATTCCTTTTGTATTGTTATTTCATTTATTTTTAATAAAAAAAGTGAAAATAGACAATCTACAACCTCACAATGCGTTGCATCGTGACGCGTTGTGAGCTTGTTGATCTGCTATTTTCACTACTTTAGTGCAACACTGTTATATGACGAAGTAGGGCATTCATTTAGGGGAAAACAAACTATGGAGATATGAGGTTTCTGCCCGACAGTAATAATATTTTAGCCAGTACTAACATAATGCTGCGTTGAACTAATGGCGTGATGGTGTTGATTGTTTTATAATGCAGTTAAAAGACCTAGAACGCATCTCTGTCACTTTAGATTTCTTTGGCTATTCAAAAATAGCAGATATACAAGCTCATAGCGCGGCACCGAGTGCCGCGCTATGAGCTTGTATATCTGCTATTTTTGAGAAATCGTGACAATTATTTTTTATATATTTTTTTCCGATTTTTTTTTAGGATTCTGAAAATGTTTAGAAGCGGCCTCAGGTCTTAATGGGTTAACAAATGTTGAAAACCAGTGGTGGACAGTGACCAAGTACATTTACTTGAGTACTGCACTCAATTAAATGTTTTGGGTATCTGTACTTAAGTATGTGTAGTATTTTTGGACATTCATGACGTTGACTCTATAGATTTGAAAGACAAATATTGTACTTTTGAATCCACTACATTTCTAGGAAGGGAAATAAGTACATTACGAATTAACCACTCCTGCCTTATTTTGAATATAGTGACATTAGCAGATCTCTACAAGATCACAGCGTGTCCCATCACGATGCACTGTGAACTTGTAGATCTGGTATATAAATATATATATATATAAAGAAATGTACTTTGTCATTTGTATACTTATTGTATGTACTTTTGAAACGCATGTACTTTTGAACACTTAAGTAGTTTTAAAGCACGTTGTAGTAATATTTACTTTGACTCAAATACTTTGTCCACCACTGCTGAAAATCAACGACAGAGTGAATGTCTTACTTTACTGTAAGTGTGCCTTATTGTCTACTAATAAAACATGCCATCAAACGCAGACCATTGTATATGGCTTTCTTGTTGTGAAAATATGAAGTGAATGTGAACTGAGATTTAAATGCGTTTAATCAATTATTGTACTTAAGTACCATTTTGAGGTCCTTTTACTTTACCTGAGCATGTCCATTTTACTTTATACCAGGGTTCCCCAATAGGCGGCCCGCGGGCCATTTGCGGCCCGCGAGAGGCAACTGTGCGGCCCGCGACGACTCCTGTCATAAAAAAAATAAAAATAAATCTGTATTACTGTTCAAGCAGACTAACAAACACATATGTAAGTCAATTGTTGATTCTGGACTTATTTTGATTTTCAGTACGTACAACTGGCTGCTGTTAATCTGTATTACTTTTCAAGCAGACTTATTTTGTTTCCAGAGTGCATTTTTTCCTTGTGTGACCCTCAACACAGGATTTAAGAATCCCAGGCCTAAAATAACACAGTGTCAAAGTAGCTCGATTAGAGAAAAGAAAAGAATAAAAAACAAAAAAATGTGCGCACGCGCGCGGGCACAATGCCCCTAGCCAGGGGCGCCGGAACGGAATATGACGTGGGGGGACCCGTCCGGGACACATGCGCGCGCGTGCATGTGGACCGAAACGCGCACACGCGAAAATTTTGCGGTTATTTCGGGTGGGTTTGTTGATTTTTGGGGGGGATAATGCGGTTATTTCGGTTAATTCGGTTCGCCTCGCGCTCGCATCTTTTTTTTTTTTTCTTTTTTTACTACATACTGCAATTATTTGAGAGCTTTTGTTACTAGTTAATTTGCAATGTACATACATTAACCAATTACTCCGGCTGTTTGAAAATAGCAAATCTACTAGCAAATCGATCTGCTATTTAAAAATGTTTGAATCATTTTGAAAACAATACGGTACATTAAAGGACCACTTCATCCATTTTCAACAACCTACCATCATATAATTGGTCTTCATTAATTAATGCTCATTATAATGGCACCATTTGTGTCTATGCTGTGTGTCAAAGGAGGCTGTGGACAGTTCAGAAACCCAAATAACAGTTACATCATCGGCAGGCAGGTTTGGTCATTTCAAAGAAGATTTTAATTTTTAATCTTTAATTAATGCAATGGCTTCTATTATATCGTGTTGACTTTACAGGAATAGAAAGGCTGCAGTTTCTGTTAGCTTGGATTCCCCATCGATGATGTCACTGGTAGGCGGGTTTCTGAACTGTCCACAGCCCTCCTCTGAGACACAGACCGAGTAGACCAAAATGGTACCATATTATAATGATAATAGTGAGGACCAATCATATGAAGATAGGTTGAACATGGGCGAAGTGCTTCTTTAAGTATGTTGTTATGCCAATATAACCCAGTGTAGCTTGGAAACATCTTCATTGCGTTTCCATTGGTGGAATTGCTAGCTCTTAAATTAGCTTTATGTAATAAATAAATACAATAAAACAAATACATACAATTAAATCATGTGTCAATTCAATAAAAATGCTAATGTTAATATGTAATCAGGATATCACAATATATCGTGCCACGATAAATTGTGACATAAGATATACACAAATATCAAAACGTGACATGTATCATCATGTTCATCAGAGAATGTTGTTCTATTCTTTTCTATCATTATTATTGTTTTGCTGGTGAAAGCTACAGGAGTTCTTATGGTGTGTGATAATGAAATGTAACCTTAGCATATAATCACAGTAATCATTCATTAATCATGTCTTCCATCATGTCATCATTCAAGGGCTTTTAGACAGAAACAAAACTCCACTTTCAGTCGGTGTGTGTGTCCCCTCAATCAGATGTAGGCCAAGGATTTTGTACAGGCGACCCGCTCTGGTATTACAGATTTTTCATTTGAGTTGTTGGAAATAACTAGGCTACTCTTTGTCTGAGGTTAGTGGTATTTATATTTATGTAGTATTGATATTATATTTGTTGTTAATGTCCATGCGTCCTCAAGACAATGTGGTTTACAGTTCGTGAGAACTACTTCACTCAAGCTTGTACAATTTCATTTATTTTTGTGTTAAGCACTTTGTAACTTACATGTTTTAAGTGCTTCATAAATAATGTTTATTACGTACCTATTATTAACACAGATTCCACCACAATGAACTGAAGATGGGCAATTTTAATTGAAAACAAATCTAATACTAATACATCTAATAATACTACAACTACTTCTACTAATAATAATACAAATAATAATAATTCATTGCATCGTATCAATATTGTGAGCCTAATATTGTGTATCATATCGTGAAATTAGTGTATAGTGACACCCCTTGGTGGCCGGATGGTCAAGGCTTCAAAACGGCATAGTCTTAGAATGCAATTTTTGGGTATATTATTATTTTTCCCCAAATCTCCTCCAAATAGTCACGTGTAGCGTATAAAACCGCGCAAAGCCGGCAAAAAGACTGGCCAAAAATAAGGGTTTCAAAAATAGAAAAACAAAATAAATACTGGACAGCAAATCTAAGAAAAACAACCCAAGGAACTCAAGAACCTCTTAACAGGCAAAAGCCTTCCATAAAGGACCCTGGCAGCTCTCCCAGGTGTGTTCAGCTTGCTAGCTCTAAGCCCAAATAATCAACAATAACTGACCCCACCTGCAGCCTCCATATTTATGTGAGTGGGTCGTACCACAAGGAACAGAGTCAAATTAGGTATCAATTAGCTCTTCCATACATTAGCCAAATCTAAACAATCACATAGAGGTTGTAAAACACAAAATCATGACCTCTTGGGTGCCAATACATTCAAAAACAATATAAAATCAAATTGCTGTTGAACATGATCAAAACACCCCTCCTCCTCTACAGTACGTGGTACCCTCCAATCTACAGAGCACTGGCAGCACTTCAATGTCCTTCTTCACACAGTTTCAATAAATAGCATATTTAAAACCATTGCAGTCCTTGTGATTACTTAAAAATGCTATACACAGTCACGTTGTAAAGAAAACATGCACTACTACAGACACTGTTGAACAGAGACTTCCAAGAGCCGGCTTAATGGTCAGCAGCTATTTGTTGCTTTCTTTTGGTAAACTAAAATACATTCTCCAATCTTACTGTTCCACAGGCCTTTAAATAAACAATGAAAACCATTCTGTAACATACTCAACCATGATCTACCAAAACCCTGGAATTCAATTCAATTCAATTCAATTCAATTCAATTCAATTCAGCTTTACTGTCACCCCCCACTTAGACAAGTGTACTTTATGTGATATACAGTATTTCAGCTGATACTGAATGAACATTCGTCAATATCTCACACCAAAGCGCTCAAGATGTGTTCACAATTACTGCAAACTAATCCTGAGCTTGGATGCTAATATAAACTGGCATGTGCGAGTGCGTACCTCAGAACTCAAGTTGATACGTTGATTCGGCAGGTACATTTGTATTGTCTATTCTTTGGATATAGTATATAGTCAAACAATGTTAACAATAGGCTCTATTCACAGCAGCCATATTATGAAGACATTCACAGGTGTTACCAATGATACTAATGAAGGCTCTGTTCCATTTAGCACAGTGGTTCTCAGATTTTTCAATTTCCACAACCCCCATAACTCTGAGAGTGTACAAATGGAACCAAATGGACCCGTAAGGGTCCATTTGGGAGTGTTTCCAGTGAGCCAACATTCACAATATCAGCACCCTGACTTCGTCTGACCAGAATGGAACAGAGCTTTCATTAGTGTCATTGGTAACACCTGTGAATGTGAATATGGCTGCTGTGCATAGAGCCTATAGTCCAATGTTACTATTCCATTTCCACAAGCCTTTAAATAAACCATTCTGTAAAATTATCATATTGTCATGTCGGGTGGAAACCTCATGTCCAAAGCCATTACTTTTCAGGTAATGGAAAGAAGAACTTCTGTTCCAAAGGATCCAATGTAGTTATTGTTTAGTCACAAGCTCTTGTTAATACTTTTCACTGGTTCAATATTCATAAAACCCACAGACACACTTAACAATTATTTTTCTTTTGGCACAGAGTGCCGCGCTATGAGCTTGTAGATCCTTACTTTTGAAAAATGGTGAAAAGTTTAGCAAATCTTTGAATATAGATTTTTGAAGCGAACATTTGTCATTTGTCAAATGTTCATTTGTCAAACATTTGGCAAATGTCTTCTAAATCTATTTTTTCTCCTTTTTTTTAATCTTATGTTGCTATATCAGTGGTTCTCAAATGTTTTCATGTCAAGGACCCCCCGGACTAACGTATTGCACCCAAATGTAGGGAGGCATGCGGACTAACGTATTGCACCCATGATTAGTTCCAAAGACCTCCGGAAGGAAAGATTTGAGTTACAAATGTTAACAAAAAAATATTTGCACACATTTTCATGATTTTTCATAGCGCTATGAGCTTGTATATCTAGCATTTTGATTTAGTATAAAACAATGGTTATTACTAAAATCTAAAATGACACAGACGCTTTCCCGGATTGAATGGGTCAAGCACAAACAGCAGACGTAAAAGCTCACATGTGACCATTGTGAGCTTGTAGGTTGGCTATTTTTGCTCTGCAAAAAAATGTAAAATATTCTAAAGGGCTTTTTTCGCATGGGGGAGCGGCGGCACAACGCCTGCGTTCTCGCTTGAATTTCACAGGGTCACAGTGTGCTTCTCATGTCAATACACAGGCAGCAGACAATCACGCATGATTGCCAGCTGAATGCCAGGCCATCCCCGCGCGTCGTGTCGGAAGGAGAGAAATTAACCACGATTCAGCTCCACAAGAGCGTACAATGTGTCGCAAGTGCGAAGCGTTGTTGTGAGCTTGTAAACCCCGGTAACCGTCTTCCATGCCGACATCTCGCCACTCCGACTAGTGGCTTCCGCGTGCGGTTAGGGTTAGGGTGAGGGTTAGGTATAGGGTTCGTTAACGTCGGAAAGCCGACATGTCGGAAAGCCGCCATGTAACCGTAAACCCCCCCCCCCGCCACACTTTTTTTTATAGCCATTTCACAATAGGACAGTGGTGGTAAGTACATTTAGTAGATTAAGTACATTTATGATTTTGAGGCACTTTTGCTTTACTTAATTATTATTCATTATTTGTATTTAAATTTCCAATGCTTTGTTCTTCTACTCCACTATTTACTCCACTACTATACAAAAATAAATGTACTTGAGTAAAAGTAGAAAAGTATTGGTATCAAACTGTACTTAAAGTTCTGAAAGTAAAAGTATTAAAATGTTTGAAAATAGCCCAGGTATAAAATAAGGCTGAAGTGGTTAATGTATGTCTTATAATGTAATAATTTATATCTGCAAAGTAACTAGTAACTATTTTTTTCAAATTAATTGTAGAGGAGTAAAAGTACAACATTTACCTCTGGGATGTATAGTGGAGTAGAAGTACAAGTACTGAACATTGGAAATACTCCAGTAAAGTAAAAACACCTCAAAATTGTACTTAAGTACAGTACTTGAGTAAATGTACTTAGTTACTACACCACTGAGTAGTTTTTCTTTTTTTCCCACCACTACCACTGGCTTGTATTCAAAATGCCACTATCAGCATCATGCACCAGATTACCATAATATTACATCCTATTTAATAAAGCCAGCAGCGCCAACTCCCTGGGCCTTACTGTAGGGTTGATCCCTTGTAATCCTGTTAAAACCACAGTAATTGGAATCCCACTATCAGACCACCCCATCCCACCCACCCCGCCCAAAAAAAAGAAAAACACGTCTAAACAAACAATATCTTCACTGTCGAGCAGAAATCTTGCATTTCAGCTTTTTAATTATTTATTTTTTTCTCACTTTATTTTTTAATTTGTATTTGTTGCTAAATAATTTTTATACTTTAACGCATTTAGGCCGGGAAAGCATCTTGTGTCATTTTAGATTTCTTTGGCCATTCAAACAATAGCAGATATCGTTGCTGTCGGGCAGAAACAAGCTAACTCCATTTTTCTGCTTTAGCATTTTTTCCCCATAAATTAGTGCTATTGAACACCCTTTATGTCTGTGTATTGATTTAAAAAAAATATTGAACCAATGAAAAGTATTAAAAAACGCTTCTGACAAAAGCAGCTAACTCCATTGGATCCTCAAACTTTCTGCTAAACCAGTTAACTCCACCAAAGGGGGTGGAGTTAGCTGGTTTAGCCGACTCCAGGCTCCACCCACTTTTGACCTCTAACCTCATTGTGAGCTTGGAGGTCCATTCAGCTGTTCTTATCAATGATGAACAAAACCTCCTAACTCCACTTTTTGTTTTGTTTTTGTCATTTCCTGAAAAATGAACATTTTGGTGTTCTGGCACCGAGTGCCGCGCTATGAACTTGTAGATCTGCAATTTCGGGGGGAAATCGTGAACATTTGTGTTTTAAAGCTAACATTTTTAACTCCGATCTGAGGGTCCCTGGAGGATCCCCATTTGAAATGGGGGTCCGTGGCCAAATACATAATGTTGGGGGTCCTTGACATGGAAAAGTTGGAGCACCACTGATATAGCAACATACCGTTACGATTTTGAAAACATTTTTAGATATGTATGTGGCCGCGGACTCCCATCTCAAAATGTTTTGTTCCAGGGACCCCCCCAAAAGCAGAAGATTTGAGTTACAAATGTTCGCTTTCAAAATATACATTCAAAGATTTGCACACATGTTCACGATTTTTCAAAAATAGCAGATCTACAAGCTCACAGCGCGGCACTCTGTGCCAAAGAAATCTAAAAATGACACCAGTGTTAATTTTATCGACTAAGACTAAGACTGAAAGACTAAGGTTTTGATATTTAGTAGACTAAGACTAGACTAAAGGCCTTTGCAGATAGGGTGCGATTAGTTAATCAGTTTTTACCGCATGCGAAAAGATGCACGAATCGAACTGGGTTCGATTGGAAAAAAAAACGCATTGCCGCATCGCATCGCCGCACCGCATCGCCGCACGGTAAATTCATTAAAAAAATTATATTGTCCGTTTTTTCTGTGCGAAAAATCGCACCCTGTCTGCAAAGCCCTTAAGACTAAACAATTTCAGAAGACTAAAATGGGACTAAAACTAAATGGTGTTATTCAAAAGACTAAAGCTCCTTACACACCGGGGGCGATTTTTTTCATGCGAATAATATGTTTTTTTTTTAAACCTTATAAAGTCAATGCAAGCTTCCATGGAGCCTTTTGGAGACTAAGACCAAGACTTAGAGACTAAAATACTAAGATTTTGATATTTAGTCAACTAAGACTAAACAATTTCAGAAGACTAAAATAGGACTAAAACTAAATGGTGTGTTTTCCAAAAGACTAAAGCTCCTTACACACCGGGGGCGATTTTTTCATGCGAATAATATGTTTTTTTTAAAAACCTTATAAAGTCAATGCAAGCTTCCATGGAGCGAAAAAGCGTCTTTTAATTATTCGGAACGTGTCCGAATTTTGCACACTGAAAGACATGCGTTTCCGGTCTTAATGTGTCATTGTGCAAAAGTGTACAAAACAATCTTCAAGCTCACAACGCATTGCATTGTGCATGTAGATCGGCTATTTTTGAAACCTTTTGAATAGAAAGTGAAAATGAAAGTGGCTGTGGGTTTTATGAATATTGAACCAATGAAAAGTATTGGACATACAAGGTTTCCACCTGACAGGGACGATTAGTATATTTAATAAGCTACCATATTTTCAGATGATTTTTCCCCCGACTTCCCAGACCAGTGTTTTTCAAACAGAGGGTAGCATGTCTTTAGAACTGAATTCCAATCCCCAAACTCGGTCACTCGCTCACTCTCCTCGTGTCCTCCACTCGCGCCTAAGCCCCGCCCCTGCGAGGAGGAGAGGATTAAATGCGAAGGACGGAGTGGTCGACCCGTTGGCCTCACAGGATCGGAACGGACTCTAGCGTCATTTCAAAGCGACGGCAAATTGCGCGATCACTTATGACGTTTCATAAGTGATCGCTGGACTTTCATACAGCTGGACCAGAGCCTTGGATGAAAATATACATGCATAGAATAATATGCAGGTATAGAATAATACAGATTATAAGAATAGACAATTCCTCAATGTGGATGGCCACACATCGTTATCTTTATAGTTAACTTTGTGTGTGTGTGTGTGTGTGTGTGTGTGTGTGTGTGTGTGTGTGTGTGTGTGTGTGTGTGTGTGTGTGTGTGTGTGTGTGTGTGTGTGTGCGTGCGTGCGTGTGCGTGCGTGTGTGCGTGAGTGCGTGGGTGTTTGTTATTATGGGAAATATTAATATTTTAGTAGGTCCTGGGTTCGATTCCCGCTGGGGGCGTGTTCTCTCCTCCTGCCCTTACCCCACAGTAGGTGTGGTTGGCTAAAGAGCCTTTCTGTGTGGAGTTTGCATGTTCTCCCCGTGTCTCCTAGGGTAGGTACCCTCACGAGGGGAAGGGAACTGGTTGGAATAACGTGTTCCCTCCACACGCTAAGTCCTTCCAGGGAAACTCCCCCCTGTCAGGTGATAAGAAGCGGCCTCCTCACGCATTGAATGAAGCATGAGCTCAGTTCTGGGCTCTCCCCAGGCTGGCAGAGGGAGAGTAGCACCCAGGATTACATAGACAATTGGCACTGGGTGAAAAAATGGGTTACAAAATCGTGGGATAAAAAAAAAAAAGGAAATATAAATATTCCACTCAAGAGTGAAGTGTAGACGATTTATTGAAGAAGATTCAAGCATAAAAACATAATTACAGCAGCATGGCCCAGGCCTCCTGGCCTGGGCCATGCTGCTGTAATACATAGATAAATCAAAATATGTTACAAAAGAGTTTTAGAATGTTGTAAAAACAAATCGATGTACTTTTACTTTGGTAATTCAAGTACACCTTCATGCCAATACTTTGTGCACAGGACTTTTACTTATTACTTGACAGAATAGTGTTTTATAGTATGTATTGCTTCTTTAACTTAAGTTAAACCATTAAGACAGGAACACATTTGTGTCATTGTAGATGTCTTTGACTAATCACAAATAACAGATATACAAGCTCATAGCGCGGCATCGTGTACCGCACTATGAGCTTGTAGATCTGCTTTTGAAAAATAGTGAAAATGTGTGCAAATCTTTGAATATATATATATACATATATATATATTTTGTTAAAGCAAATATCTTTTACTCAAATCTTTGCTTCTGGGGGTCCCTGGAACAACATATTTTGAGATGGGGGTCCCCAGCCAAATACATATCATTTTGGGGGGCCTTGACATGAAAAAAGTATAAGGACCACTGATATTATAGCGACATAATAAAAAAAACTGATTTAGAAGACATTTGTAGAATCTCCATGTTCGCTTTAAAACATATATAAGATTTCCACACATTTTCACAATTTTTCTAAAATAGCAGATCTACAAGCTCATAGCACGGCACTCTGTGCCACGCTATGAGCTTGTAGATCTGCTATTGTTGAATAGCCAAATAAATCTAAAAATGACACACGGCTGTGTTCCCGGTCTTAATGGGTTAAGTAAGAAAAACGTGTGTTCCTGGTTGTTAAAAAATCCCACTGTCCTATTGGCCTGAGTTAACTGGTCCCGATGGCGAGCCAAGCCCCGCTCCGCTATTGGCTAGGCCCGTTTTCACACCACTCATTACTTATTAAACACGCTATTAGTGGAATTGACGCCATAATGATCGGAAGGATACAACAGCACCGGTTCGTTTGACAGAAATGCCACCGGAAATATTGGGCTAGTGCACTGTTCAATTATGCATCACCCTGACTGTGCCTCCATATGGTCTGCACTCCACTGCAGCGGTGGAAAAAGTACTCACATTTTTTGAAGTAAATGTATCAATACTGCAGTGTAAAAACACTCTGTTAGTAAAGTCTAGTAACCAAAATGTACTTGAATAAAAGTACAAAAGTATTGGCACCAAAATATACTTAAAGTACTAAAAGTAAAAGTACTCATTGTCCAAAATGTCCCATTTCACATGTTCAAAATGTATAACAATCTTTTGAAAATAGCAGATCTACAAGCTCACAGTGTGTCGCATCGCGACGCATTGTGAGCTTGTAGATCTGCTATTTTCAAATGGCCGAAATAGTTTATATAGAGGGCTGAAGTGGTTAATGTATGTTTTGTGATAATAATCTAAATCTGATGAGCAAGTTGAGCAAGACACTGAACCCCTAATTGCTCCCGATGAGCAAGTTGGTGCCTTGCAAGGCTTGCATGGTTTCCTCCGCCATCGGTGTGTGAATTTGTGTGTGAATGGGTGAATGTAATGCACTATCTATGTAAAGCGCTTTGGATAAAAGCGCTATATAAATGCACCATTTTATATACACAGAATAATGGCCAGCTTGCATAACGTCTGCATACTGGGACTGAAGTTTATGATGTACAGGGCATCAGCAGGTTCGCCGATTGGGGATCTCCTGAATCCACCGAAGAGGATGGTACGCTCTCCCACCATGCACCAGCACATGTAAGATACCGTCTTCCAGGAGAAGGTCTCTGGGTTTGCGTGTGGTCCAGGTTTTCACCACCAAACATGTGCAGCTCTCCATTCTTTGAGACACACATACGGCTATTTCGGGGCGTGGCCGAATCCGCCATTCCTAAACCGGGTTGAAACAACACAGCTTTCACCATTGGAATAAGCTCTATTTACAGCAGCCATATTGTGAAGACATTCACAGGTGTTACCAATGATACTAATGAAGGCTCTGTTCCATTCTGGTCAAACAGAGTCAGGGTGCTGATATTGTGCATGTTGGCTCACTGGAAACACTCTGCTACACCAGTGGGTCTACAATGTGGGTCCAGGGACCCTCATGGTTCCTTAAGGGGTTTCCAAATGGCCCCTTACGGGTGTGTAACTCTGAGAGTTATGGGGGTCGTGGAAATTGAAAATTCTGAGAACACTAAATGGAACAGAGCCTTCATTAGTATCATTGGTAACACCTGTGAAGGAAGTGATATTGTGGCTGCTGTGCAAAGAGCCTATCGCTATACGGAACGTATACATTGTTACATTGTATGGGTTTATTTCGTCATAGTGCAACATATGGTGAAGTAGTGCAGGTCATTGCAACAACCGCCGATCTTGTGAAAAATGAAAACGGGACCCCCAAATATTCTAAACGTTCCGCGATTTTGCCAATAATCATTCTTTGAGACACATCCGAGTTTATGCCGGGTCAAACAAGGGAATCACGTGACATGGTTCCCGTTGTTGTGGTCCCCCCCGGCTCTTCTGGCCCCCAAATACAAACATCCCGATGATGGTGGCAGAATGACCGTCTGAAACAGGTGGCCGAGTGCCTCTGGTGTTAATTAAAGACCAGACCATTGTGGTGGTGTCCAACTTGCAGATGTCATTAAGAATGGGATGCCAGGTCATTGCATCCTCCATGGGTATACATGGTCTTCCCCAAGACACAAGCTGAGTGGCGGGACCTTTCCCTTCGGAACGGTTCCAGATACCTTTGGCTTGAACCACCTGTGGGTGTCGACATCAAATGCATAAAGCCCGTTGCTGTACTTGTCTGAGTAGTTATTAAGGGCTAAACTAAGCCCTCCCCAGATGTAGGCGACATATTCTATCAGCACAGCTGTGTTTGCACAGCTCTTGTAGGGAACCTCAAGGGGACGTTCTCCTCTTCCAGTTGTCACTGGGGGCAACTTATTCCAGCATAACATTTTCATCCAATTAATTACTTTTACTCCTTTTTCCATCCCATTTCAGACGCTATGCCGATTACCTGCCCGTGGGCGGGTGCTGCCCTGGTCTGTAGTAGTTGCTAGTGCAGCGACAAAGATCATCCGTACGGCTTCCCTCCCCCGAACATGGGCCAATTGTGTCCATATAGATACTTTACCTTTGCACCCTTTAAAACACATTTTTAAACTTCACCAACATTACATGCCCAAAATAGGAAAGGCATGTTGAAAGTGGTTAATAGCACCAGTTGTTGGTGATTTAATTGTTTTTAAATGGAGGGACTGTCTGTATATAACTTCAATATAAGAACACGTGCCCTCAGAACATTGGTAGGCTAACAAAGAAATGGACAGCACGTTAAATAGAACAAATAAAGATATCCAGATATCATATGTGAAAGCATGCAGGTATACATATGTGATTTTTAGAACATTAGTATCATGTGCAAGTGTGCACATGTTCTTTTAGAAACATTAGCATCCACATTGGAGTCTGCGACTGCAGGTTTGCCTGTGTGCATTTTCCTCCAGCGGTATAACCTCGATGTTCAAACACAAAACGTGGCCTACAAACAGTGGCAGGGCAATTTCAAACAGCCGCTGACAGGATGACTATGCAGTCTCGGAGGCGTGCAGTCTAAAGCCCGATTAATACTTCAGCTTTTGACGTGTCGTGCGTCAAAAATTGCCGACAAACAAGTTCACAACGCATCGCAGACGCGACGCGCTAAGAGCTTGTTCATCAGCTATTTTCAACGTGCGACGAAGCACGAGTTCGACACAACATGCCTCTTCCTCTTTAAATAAATAAATAAGCAAATCAATAGCACGAGCAGCACAGCATGCACGCCCGACATGGAAAGCGTCTTAAAGCGTCTCCGGAGCCAATCTCTTCCCCCGGCGAGTCGTGATAACAATTCCGCCTCTCCTTCTCCTTCTCAACCCCCCCCCCCCCCCTCCACCGCAAGAAGCAGCGATATAATGTGGTTTCCGCCAACAAGGCCCTGTCTGCAGCAGCAATCAATTGGATGTGTAGCTGCGTTCCCTCGCTGAGACAAAAGCACAGGCTCATGTTCGCCTTCCGTCTTCTCTCCAATCCTTCGTCTCCCACCCGCTTTTTCAAATCCCTCTTCCCCCCTGACTTCCCCCTTTTTTTCTCCATAATTTCTCCCCCCATTTCCTCTTCTTGCCTCTCTCTCTCTCTCTCTCTCTCTCTCTCTCTCTCTCTCTCTCTCTCTCTCTCTCTCTCTCTCTCTCTCTCTCTCTCTCAGTCTCTCCCCTCCTGGGCATATTGACTCTAATAAAGGACTCGGTGGAGCTTATTCAGACAAAATGCTGCGCAATTAATAACTCACACATACTGTACTCTATCGCTCGCAGCCCCCTTGAAGATTCGGGGGGGGGGGGGGTTTCTTCTTTTTTTGCCCCCTCTAAATGTGTCTGCACTGAGTCTTTTTCATTTTGTTTCCATTTGTTATATCCCGCGTCACGTGAGGGTCCACCGACGGCTATGTGCAGTCTTAATAACTGTGTGTGACTGTGTGTGTGTGTGTGTGTGTGTGTGTGTGTGTGCGTGCGTGCGTGCGTGCGTGCGTGCGTGCGTGCGTGCGTGCGTGCGTGCGTGCGTGTGTGTGTGTGTGTCAGCAGTGTAAAGTAAGTAAGTATATTTACTCTAGTTCTGTACTTACCGTGCGTGCGTGTGTGAGTGTGTGTAGCGGGGTGGGGGGGTTGGGGGGGATAGAGAAAGGGCGTGTGGGTGGGCGGGGTGACTCCGCCATCAAACGTAAGTAACAGGGGCCCCCCGCTATGAAATGTGTCCACATCGCTGGCTCCGAGATAGAGGAGCTAAGCAATCTATTTAAAAAGCAATCTATTTGAAGGCGTCGCGGAGATTGAACAAACTGAAAACGGAGGAGATGGATTCCTCAGTGGGATGAGGCCGCGCTGAGTCCTGTCCCGAAGCGCAATCACGCCCTCCTGTTCTTCTTTCTTCATATTTTAGTTTTATTTTACTCTCAGAGATGCTGCCGAAGCCGGCACAAGCCAATTAGACACCAACAAATATCAATTAGGCCTATGTGATGAGAACTAGCTCCTGTGGTGTAAAGTACTAACCACTAATTTATACAAAGGCTATTTGAAAATAGCTGATCTACAGTGTCGCATCGCGACGTGTTGTGTGCTTGTAGATCTGCTATTTTCAAACATTTTAGTGCTTTTGGTACTTTAAAGTATATTTTGATGCCAATACTTTTGTACTTTTACTCAAGCAGAATTTTGAACACAGGCCTTTTACTTGTAACAGAGTACTTCTACATTGCAGTATTGATACTTGTGCTTAAGTAAAACGTTTGAGCACACCACTGACTAGCTCCATCCCACCAAGGCAACCCAAATGAGTAATTATGGAGATGAGGTCCAACCAGGTTTCATAACCACAGCCCTTGTCAGAAATCATGTCCATTTTGGGATTCAAAAACAAGGAGTGTTTCCAGTGAGCCAACATGCACAATATCAGCACCCTGACTCCGTCTGACCAGAATGGAGCCTTCATTAGTATCATTGATAACACCTGTGAATGTCTTACAACATGCCTGCTGTGCATAGGGCCTATTGTCAGCATCCCGTTCACTTTTATTCTGAAAAGCTCCACTTATGCCCTACTGTAAAGCCCTACTTTATACTTCACCATACAACGGTGCTAAATGTGTTGTGGAGTTCAACGATAGTGAATTATGACCGGGGGTCAGTCTATAGCAGGGGTAGGCAACCTTTATTATCAAAAGAGACATTTTTGGCCCCAAAAAATGATAACATCTGTCTGGAGCGGCTTTTTTTGTGTTTTTCTGGTCTTTCAATATAACTTGTTTTATTGTTTGCTCATTTCTAAAAGCAGATCAAGTATACCAGTAAGCTAGCAACGTTTGTGGTGAAAGCAAACCAACCAAGCATTAATAATCTAAAAAAGAGTTTCTTATTTTTATCTGGTGTCTGGGCAACACTTTTTTATTTACAATAGGAGAATGTAAGAATAACTTTATGCCCACTACAATAATACATTATGATTAAAAAAATAAAGAAAACCTCTTATTCTTCTTTGCCCAAGCAACTGGGAGCCACGGGACAGGGCCTAAGAGCCATGCGGCTCTAGAGCAGCAGGTTGCCTACCCCTGGTCTATAGGAAAGAAGCAACCCCTAGCTAACCTGTAACTGTCTAATCCTAAACCTAACCTGTAACCAGTGGACCAAGTGCATTTACTTAAGTACTGTACTTAGTGAAATTTTTAGTATTTCCAATATCTAATACTTTTACTTCTACTCCACTACATCTCGGATCCAAATATTGTACTTTTACTCCGCTACATGTATTTGAAAAATGTAGTTTAGTTTAGATTTTGATTATTATTACAAAACACACATTAACCACTTCAGCCCTATATACATTTCGTCCATTTGAAAATAGCTGATCTACAAGCTCACAATGCGTTGCGACGCATTGTGAGCTTGTAGATCTGCTATTTTCAAAAGATTTGTATACATTTGAAAACTTGAAATGGGACATTTTGCATAATGAGTACTTTTACTTTTGGCACTTTACGTACATTTTGATGCCAATACTTTTGTACTTTTACTCAAGTACCTTTTTAATTCCAGACTTTTACTTGTAACAGAGTATTTCTATATTGCAGTATTGATACTTTTACTACTTTTACTACTAAATATGAGTACTTTTTCCCACCACTGCCTGTAACTGTCTAATCCTAAACCTTACACCAGCCTTACACCTACAATCTTATTCGTCACCATAAAACAACCGTTTCTCTTGTGAGGACCAGGACAATTGTCTCAACGTCTATCTCAAATACAATACAAATACAAGTACCCACACAATACACACACACACACACACACACACACACACACACACACACACACACACACACACACACACACACACACACACACACACACACACACAATTGGTGTAATTGTGCACAGAGCAGAATCAGCAATGGGAGTGGAGGAGGTTTGAAGAATCAGACAGAATGATGAGGCTGTCTGTCTCATCAACAGCAGCAAGGAGAGAGGAGGAGATAAAAAGGGAATCAGTAGAGCGCGAGAGAGAGAGAGAGAGAGAGAGAGAGAGAGAGAATCTGAGTCACTGACGAGGACTTTGGTTTTGATAGTCCATCTCTGCAACTATCTCAGCAATTATTCTATTGATTACCTTTTTGATTAATCAAATAATGTGTGTGTGTGTGTGTGTGTGTGTGTGTGTGTGTGTGTGTGTGTGTGTGTGTGTGTGTGTGTGTGTGTGTGTGAGTGTGTGTGTGTGTGTGTGTGTGCGTGCGTGTGTGCGTGCGTGCGTGTGTGTGTGTTACTGTATAGTGCCACCATGAGGCCTACTGGGACTATGTGTGCATAGTTTCACACAAACATGTCCATCTGCTGGAAATTGTTAGCACACACACACACACACACACACACACAAACACACGCACGCACGCATGGGCGCGCGTGCACACACACACACACACACACACACACACACACACACACACACACACACACACACACACACACACACACACACACACACACACACACACACACACACACACACACACACACACACACACACACACGCAGAGGCAAAAACCTCCCCGGCCTGGAGATAACAAGATAGGTGAGTCAATATATGGTTTAACCCCCAAAAAATGCATACAAAAGGTTTTTCAATGGATTCTGGTAGTATTTGGCATGCTAAATAACATACTAAAAGTTTACCAAAATATACCTCCCAGAAAGCCGCCATTTTCAAGACAGGCAACAGCTACTAGGGATGGCAGGGAACACATTTCAAAATAAGAGACCCCCGGGGAAGAAACAGATTAACAAAATTACAAAGACCTAGAAACCTAGACTGAACATTCAGAACTACAGTACAGAAACAACCAATGAAACAGGACTAAAGATAAACCAAAACCAAGGTAAATAGAAAGAAGGTACGGACATCTACGTCATTTTCGCTCTCCGGCAATTCCAGCCGGCAGATTCGTCACTTTGGGACACTGGGAGGCAAACTGCAGCCGAGAGTTTGTGGAATACATTGGAGTCAATGAGAGCAGGGTGGACCTAGCCTGGCTCCACCCCCTGAATTGTTTGCCTCGCATTCAGGGTCTGGTGACGCTGTCGAAGGCGGGTGTTTCTCGGTTGAAAATCTGTACGACGAATCGGGATAGGGATAATCCAGTATGAACCAATTGTCAAAGAGTCCCACTTTGGCCACGCCCCCATCTCAGAAATCGGCTGCAATGAGAGGGCTTTCAGACTGAATAATGGAGTGAAACGAAATGAAAATTCAGGCTGAGTGTCAGGCTAGAGTGGACCAGCTTAAGAACAAACACTATTTCTGAACGACTGCAATCTTTGTAAAGTACTCGGCCCAGGAAAATGAAATAAAGACACACATATTGTTTTCTGATGTGTTGCTTTTCGGTGTGTACACTGTATAATTTTATTGTGGTATCTAAAGAGCACTGTAGCAATGTAGAAGTACTCTGTCACAAGTAAAAGGCCTGTGTTCAAAATGTTACTTGAGTAGAAGTACAAAAGTATTGGCATCAAAATATACTTAAAGTAAGAAAAGTACTAACTGGTTGAATGCTATTTTCAGCATTCAACCAAGTGTAAAATCAGCCATTACGAAGCCATCAAGGCACTGCCAAAAAACATTTTAGTCGACTAAATCAACTGTAGATTTAGTCGACTATAATCTTATGATGTTTAGTCGACTGAAACTAGACAAAAACGAATACATTTCAGATGACTAAAATATGACTAAAACTAAATGAAGAAGACTAAAACTAAATCAAAATGTGCTGTCAAAATCAACACTGCTGTGAATAAAGATGGGAGCATTTTAAAGTGAGTTGCCCCCTTAGTCAATGTGAAAGATATGCCAGTGACACATTTGTTTCGTTGAGCAGGCATGACTTTACATAACTGTGTGACTCAGCCGCAAGTGATTCATACACTTGACGTCAACTGTTTTTCTTTTTTCATTATACATTTTGGCTTAATGTGATGCTTATTACTCAACCTGCAATTATACAAATCATTGCTCGTAAATGTCTCCGGTTTCATTAACGACAGAATAGCTTTCTGGAAAATGTCAAGGAATAGTCTCTATGCACAGCAGCCATATTGGAAAGAAATTGGGCCTCTTCTTACTTCCTTAACAGGTGTTACCAATAATAATAATTAACTCTCAGAGTTATGGGAGTCCTTGAAATTAAAAAGTTTGAGAACCACTGTGCTACACTAAATGGAACAGAGCCTTCATTAGTATCATTGGTAACACCTGTGAAGGCCCAATTTCCTTCCAATATGACTGCTGTGCATATAGCCTATTACAAGCGACAGAGGTCGTTTTTGTCTTTGGTTCCTATATGACCAGCTCTGTGGTCTTGTGAGTCTGTCAGAGTGTCTGTCCTAGAGACTGGGAGGTCGGGGGTCGATCCCCGGCCGGCTCATACCAAAGACTATAAAGACTATAAAACTCGTAACCAAAATAGCAGATCTACAAGCATGCAACCAAGTGTAAAACCAGCCATTACGACGCCATCAAGGCACCGCCTAAACACATTTTAGTCGACTAAATCAACTGTAGATTTAGTTGACTATCTTATGATATTTAGTCGACTAAAACTAGACAAAAACTAAAACATTTCAGATGACTAAAATGTGGTGTACTTTTGGCTGAGGGGGCGGAGCCAAAAGTACACCCTGCGTATGTCATTAAGAGTTAATAAGGCATTTATAAGTCAGAACGTCCGAAAGCAGAAGATTACAGTATGTTTTCACACAGTGTGAGTCTGTCCGTCCGTCCGTCCGTCCGTCCGTCCGTCCGTCCGTCCGTCCGTCCGTCCGTCCGTCCGTCCGTCCGCGTGTCTGTCCGCGTGTCTGTGAACAGATTCTCTCTCGTTGGACCGATCCGCGTGAAACTGTGCATGCACAGTCCCAGCAGGCCAATGAAGATTGACGCACACCAATTGGTACACATCATGGCTGTGGTCACGTGATCATGATGTATCTGTCAGCTTTTTCATATGCCCTTCTGATTGCCTACGATTTTGATTTAAACACCTACCTACAATCAGTCAGAAAAAAATTGTTTACTTCCTGTTTATTTCCTGTGGGAAAATGGCTATTTCTCCGTTCCTCTTGCTTTACAAGCCACATTCAACTGGCCACAGCTGTGCAATGGATTACCGCGAGCGGATTTTTTTTTTTGAGACTCCCGAGACCCCTGTGCGTGTAATGACGCCGTCCTCACGGTCACGGATAATATTCCATGATTTTTCAAAGGTATAGTAAAATCGCTCATTTTTGCTGGCAGTGGGGCGACCTGTCAAAACATGACTTAAAGGGCGTCCCGTCATGTCAAAAACTTTACGTTTCAGGGCTGCTGACAGAGCGGCAACATGTGACGCATTGGGAATGAGAACAGGTTGGGGAGGTGGCGTTACATCCGCTTTCCACCATAATCATTTTCAGAGCTTCCGTGCTCCAGACTGTTAGCCTGGTTCCAGACCATAGACCCCGTCCACTCTCTGAGTGGACTTCCCCTCTTGGTCTGGTGTTGTAATGTGAACCTAGGATTTATTCGGCACAAAAAGTACCGTGCAATGAGAGTCTGGGGTGGGGTGGGGATCCCTTGTGATTGGTTTAGGGAAATTTTAAAACAATTCTAATTAGTTTAGGGAAATTCTAATCCCCTCCCCCCTTGTAATCGCCTACACTGGAGCCAATGTCAGACTGAAGCTCCACGCAGCTTCAGTCTGATAATCAGTCTACCAGACTGTTGACCAGAAGCATTTGAAAACTATACGTCTTTGGATAAATCCACATTTTTACCGAGATCTGATTGGCTCACAGTTTCAGGAAGGCTGTCAGCTAGCCTCGTGGTCAGCAACTTTCATTGAAATGAACGGGCGCAGGTGTTGCGTTCGTCACCTCCCACGCACTACTCGCCCAATAAACAAACCTGTTTGCGATCGAATGTGGCGGCTTTGAAAATCGACGTGTCGATCGTGATCGACCGGTTGGTTAACACTGATCTAGACTAAAGGCTCACAACGTTGGGAGCTTTTAATTTAGATCTGCTATTTTTTGCTATATTTGATCATTGTTTTAAGTGAAAGTGCAAGTCTGTCTGTGGGTTTTATAGAGCTTGTGACTAAATAATAATAATAATACTTGTTTTATTTTATTTTGTTAATGTTTTTTTCCATCTCCTGAAAAGTAAGTTTTGGTCTTTTGGATATACATACAGGTTTTGCACAATATAATAGCTGAGTGTTTATGGATATAATGTTGTACAACAATAAATATGAGAATCTCAGCGCATGAACTATCAGTTAATGGTTGTTGTGCATATTATGTGCCATATTTCTCATGTACGACCAAAGATGTGAATAAAGGCTTATTTTCCAAAGTAACATTTGCTGATTCTGATTTTGATCTTTTCCCACTGAACTGATGACATGATTTATTCAACAACACTGGATGTAGGATATGCACTGCAATTGTAATGCTAATGCCATACGTCCAAACGCCCACACTGCCAAGGACAACTTTTTTTGGTGGGGTGGATGGGGGGGGGGCGCTGCTTCGGCCTGTGAATGATCCAAGCACCACCGAAGAAGAGTACACCCAGAAATCACGTGATCACAAAACAAATATCTAGGCACCTTTCACGTTAAAGGATTTATAAAAGTAATTTTGTTCTCGCCTTTCTGTTGTTTTTCTGCTGTTTTTTCAAAAAACAAGCCACATTCAAATGGCCATAGCTCTGGAATGGAACAATTCCTTTTTTCATATACTACTGGACCCCCGTGCATGTAATGAGCCGATCTCTGCGAGGACGGAGGTCATGGAGAATATTCCATGATTTTTCAAAGGTACAGTAAAATCGCTGTTTTCGCTGGCAACGGGACTGAAGACGGATGAATTAATTAATTCCTGGCAGTCAAAGAGTTAACAGTTTATTAATCAACCTATAAACCCGCTCTAAGGCCCCTGTAAACCCACGGGCGTCTGGGGTTTATAGAGTGGATTTTTTTAATAAACTAGATTTTCAGGTCACTGTGCAGCCTTCAAATCCGGTCCTATATTGCGCTGATCAGAGCAATGGTCAGCTGTGTCCATTTGAAATGTCAGACACTGCTGTAACACTGCTGTAGTGGCCCATATGTGTGCAATTTAGTTGTTTTTTTTGTGTGACAATGGGCATGGCAGACCCCTGGACAACATTTGTGCCAAGTTTGATGAGGATTGGAGCAATGAATGTGCCTGTGGCCCCTGGCGGCCTTAACGTGGCCCCTGGGGACCCCTGGTGCGACTATAGGCTCTATTCACAGCAGCCATATTATGAAGAAATTCACAGGTGTTACCAATGATACTAATGAAGGCTCTGTTCCATTCTGGTCAAACAGAGTCAGGGGGCTGATATTGTTGCATGTTGGCTCACTGGAAACACTCTGCTACACCAGTGGGTCTAAAGTTAGGGTCCAGGGACCCTCATGGGCTTCCAAATGGCCCCTTACGGGTGTGTAACTCTGAGAGTGTACAAATGGAACCAAATGGACCCCGTAAGGGGCCACTTCGTTCCATTTGTACACTCTCAGAGATATGGGGGTCGGAAACCACTGTGCTACACTAAATGGAACAGAGCCTTCATTAGTATCATTGGTAACACCTGTGAAGGAAGTGATGATATGGCTGCTGTGCATAGAGCCTATTGTCAAAAGTACAGTACTCAAGTAAATGTGCATCATTATGTCTATACTTGGTCCCCTCCTTTTTCCCCCCCCCTCTACACTAAATACCTTTGCTTAAAATAGCGGATCTAAACGTGCAGATATGCCTATTAGTACATGTCCACAATAGGCAGGTTAGGTTTCATGTGGGATTGATTGATTGAATATGTTATTAGGCAAAAATGTAAAACAGCACAGTTACATTTAAAAGACCTCGTCTAAAAGGTCCGATAAAAAGAGTCCTTGCGGTCTTGTTTCCATTGAGGTCCTTGGTATTCAAATTCATCAACATATATAGTGGCACCAACAGTTCAAATATCAACACAAACAATACAGAAAACACTTTAAGTACAAACGAAAAATATGTGCAAACAATGGGGGGGGGGGGGGATGAGAGTCACAGCAATAATAACACTATGTACAAACAATGGGGGGGAGGGGGGAAATGAGAGTCACAGCAATAATAACAATGTACAAACAATGGGGGGGACAGAATTATTAGCAAACAGGAAACAAAAATCCCATTCACATTTGACATAATAAAACATGGAAGAAGTACTTATAGCCCTGATTGACGTCAGCATTACGCACACATCTGTAGACTCTCTCTCTCTCTCTCTTCTCTCTCTCTCTCTCTCTCTCTCTCTCTCTCTCTCTCTCTCTCTCTCTCTCTCTCTCGCTCTCTCGCTCTCTCTCCTCTTAATGGGCGGTGTGTGACTCATCCACATCAAGTGGGCCGTGTCATTCCCAGCTCTACTCACCCGTGTCATAACTATTCATAACCACGCTCACACTTTAAGCACAGGTGACTACTACAAAGAACCTCTCAACAGATTCTTAATCTGTTCTTTGTGTGTGTGTGTATGTGTGTGTGTGTGTGTGTGTGTGTGTGTGTGTGTGTGTGTGTGTGTGTGTGTGTGTGTGTGTGTGTGTGTGTGCACGTGTGTGCGCGTGTGTGTGCGCACACGCGTGTGTGTGTGTGTGTGTGTGTGTGTGCGACAGGCACACAAACACAAAAGTCTGTTCAAATACGCAATTTAAAGCAAGACCTCTAGGCACAGGTTTTTAACTGTGGCGGATCCGTTACGGAGTTATGGAATAGGCTCTATGCACAGCAGCCATATTGGAAAGAAATTGGGCCTCTTCTTACTTCCTTCACAGGTGTTACCAATGATACTAATGAAGGCTCTGTTCCATTCTGGTCAGGGTGCTGATATCGTGCATGTTGGCTCACTAGAAACACTCCATTTTGGTTCCCAAATGGCCCCTTATGGTGGGTGTGTAACTCTGAGAGTGTACAAATGAAACCAAATGGACCCTTACGGGTCCATTTGGTTCCATTCCATTTTGGTTCCATTCCATTTTGGTTCCATTTGTACTCTCAGAGTTATGGGGGTCCTTGAAAATAAGACAACCACTATGCCACACTAAATGGAACAGAGCCTTAATTAGTATCATTGGTAACACCTGTGAAGGAAGTAAGGAAGGGGCCCAATTCATTCCCAATATGGCTGCTGTGCATAGAGCCTATTTCTATACTGTACCACTCGTCCTAGGATATCATAACGTCATGATAAAGGTAAGAATAACGTTGGCTGTAATTCTCCTTTAAGGGGGTTCCAGTTGATCCCCCGCAAAAATGAGGAACACTTTAAACAAGCCCCATTACATTTTTGGGGGTTATTCAAAAACATCCGATCTACAAGTTCACAACACATTGTGAAGTATTTTCAAATAATGCTGACACACGTTGACAAACCATCTCTTATGTGGGAACCCTGGTGCACAATGTTTTCAAATTGGGGGTCCGCACACATTACATTACATTACATTACAGTCATTTAGCAGACGCTTTTATCCAAAGCGACTTACAATAAGTGCATTCAACATAGGTAGGGAACGAAACTACTAATCACCAGAAGTCTTAAGTGCATTTCCTGCAAAAACAAGCAACCAAGAGTATACCTAGCGCTAAGGTAAAAGTGCTATATATCAGCTACCTACTTTCTTAAACAGATGAGACAAAATAGCAAAATCAAATGAGCACGAGCTAATACAAAAAGTGTATCAACTAAACAAGAGCCAATAAAACAGTACAACAGTAAAACAACAGTTCGTACAACTAGTTAACAACAAGTAAGCCAGACAAAGAGGAAGGGTAGTGTTTCGTGTTTAGTCACACCCAAATACATACCAAAGTGGGGGTCCGGAATGCATTTGGCCAGACACATTGGGGAGGCTTTAATCAGTTGTGCCCCGATCTGGTAAATATTTGTAATGTTGGTTTGAAGTGAAACATCCCTTTAATGATTTCATTCACCACACTGTCACCACACACCACACTGTTACTGTCACCAGCGTGCTGCGCTATCATTAGGCTGAATGCATGCTGACTGTAGTAGCAGTAGCATTGTACTCGCACAGCACACATTCACACCAGGTGGTGTGTGTGTGCGTGTGTGTGTGCGCGTGCGTGTGTATTACTATACTTGTGAGGGCCAAGTGTCCCCGCATGCATAATAGAATTTGAGAAATAGACATTGTGAGGATTGTGTTTTTACAGTTAGGCTTAGTTACAATTAGGAAAAGATTGTGGTTGGCATTAGGGTTAATATTTGACATTTAGAGTTTAGGTTTAGGGGTTAGGGTTGGAGTTCTCTCAGTTTTGAGCCAGTGTCGTGCACTAAAAATAACAGACCTACAAGCTCACAACATGTCGTGCTGCAATGCGTTGTGATGTTGTAGATCTGCTGTTTCCGTCTCTAGGGCTTAAAATACACCGGGGTTATTTGGGGTACCATGTGTATTGTATCACCTGATTGATAATTTGTGTTCAGCAGATGAGAGAGGGACTGGCAGCTGATTACAGGGCCAGGTGTTTTTAATTATCTAAGCCAGGTGTGTTTGATTAGTTTGGCTTTTTAGTTTGTCAGTATGTTTGCATCATTCAGTTGAGTGAAGAGCTGTTTTCTGTTTGACATATTATTCCTTGTTTTTGGAATGTAAACATGTACCTTTGAAGACACATTATTGTTTTATTATTTGCAATTTGGGACTGTGTTTTTTAACAGTACTTTTTGTAAACCAGTTGTATAATAAACACCCTTCAAGAGAAGAAGCCTGCATTTTATCAAATGCACCGGTTAGTCAAGGTAGATGCAAGCTGGGCAACCCAGGTTATTTGTACTGAGGAAAAGTAAAAATAATGTCCCTCTTTTTTCCTTCTTTTTTTTGGTGCTATGGGCAGATAATGCCTATGTTTGTATGCCCAAACAAGAGCCTAATGCCCCCCTTTTGTGAAATAACAATAATGCTTCTAAACTGAAAATGTTATCCAAATGTAGTCCAAAGCACTGCTGGTCATTCCAAAGTGTCGTTTAAAAACAAAAGGAGAACGAGCTGTTGCGATTAGTGCTCCAACACTTTGGAATGCCCTGCCTGAGGAGATAAGGCTTATTGGGTCTGTGCCTTATTTTAAATCCCTTTTGAAAACACACCTTTAAAAAAGCTGTTCTTAGCCCACAACCCTCTTAGCTTGAATATCTTGTTTTATCTAAGCTATTGTTTTGTTTTAGTCGTTCATCTCATGTGTTGTGAATTATTCTGGGTGCTGTACGAATTAAGTTCATTATTATTATGATTATTATGATTAATATTCATAAAGATGAAAGAGAGTAGTGTTTAAAAATGTTAAACAACTCCATGACACTCAATCACCAGAACCTGAAAAAAAAACACGTTATTTTTTAATGTTCCAAATCTTGGCAAGCCCAACGCTTATCAGCAGGAACTGCCTTCATCAGGGGATGGGGTTGTCGCCTGATGAAACATTGGGTTTTGAAGCTCTGGGTTTGCCAAGATATGGTACAGCCAAGAGAAGAAAGGCTTTTAAAATCCTGCGCTTCTGTCTGGAGATTGAGTGCCATGCTGTTTTTTTTCTTTCCAGTAGTTTATTACCGGTTCTCAAACAATTTCATGTGAAGGACCCCCAAATGTATATGTATTTGGCTGCGGACCCCCATCTGAAAATATCTGATGCCAGGAGTCCCCCAGATAATATTTGTATAGTTGAAAAGTTACATACAAAGGGATGTTTAGCCGGAACCCATAAAAATGGGCCCCAACCATTAATGATTTTGTCGACTAAAACTATGACAAAAAGGGTTTGTCGACTACTTATTTTCACTGACTAAAACGAAATAAAGACCAAGCTATGATGACTAAAACTGAGACTAAATATATTGACAATTTCGTCAACAAATAAAAACTAGACTAAAATCTTAGTGAGGGACGAGTGGAGAAGAGATCCAGTAGAACGTACTTTTATGATTGTTTGCGCTCGGGTGTTGCGCTCTGAAAATAGCAGATCTACAAGCTCACAACGCGTCGCGGCACGCCACATTGTGGCCTTGTAGGCTATTTTCATCATGCAACCAAGTGAAAAATCAGCCATTACGACACCATCAAGGCACCGCCAAAATACATTTAAGTCGACTAAATCAACTGTAGATTTAAAACTATAGACTAAAACTAAAACATTTCAGATGACTGATTTTGTTCAAAAGACTATGACTAAAACTAAATCAAAATGTGCTGTCAAAATCAACACTGGCCCCAAGCCACTGTTTGGGGGGAAACACTGCTCTAAACAACACACAGACAGGATTCCCCCCCGCCCCTCCCCCCACCAAATGTCTTTACTCTGTGGTATAATGACTCACACCCCAGAGATGTACAACCAGGATGCTCAGTCAGTGGACGGATGGAATGACTGGATTGGACAAGAGGACACACAGTGGGGACCGCAGGACGATGCTCTTCTTCAGCGGTGTAAACTAACTAAGTACATTTACTCCAGTACCGCACGTAAGTACAATTTTGAGGTATTTTTTACTTTACTGGAGTATTTTCAGTTTCAGATTGAAAATACTCGATCTACATGTAGATCTGCTATTTTCAAAATGTTAGTACTTTTAAACTTTTGGTACTTAAGTACATTTTTATACCAATACTTTTGTACTTTTACTTGTACTTGTACTACAAAGTACTTCCACATTGCAGTATTGATACTTTTACTTAAGTAAAACATTTGAGTATTTTTTCCACCACGGCTCTTCTTTCATTCTTTCATTCTTTCATTCTTTCATTCTTTCGTATTGTCTCCTCTTTGCTCTCTCTCATCCAGTAACATATTGGAGACTAAACAGCTTGCATTCAGAGCAGTGAATTAATTAGCACAGGTGGCGGCTGAGGTAACCTGCAATTAAGGAGAACACTTGCATCTGGAGTGTCTGGGATGTGGTCAGACCTAACACACCCTGTCTGAGACGCAGACACTGCATCATTAAAGTGTTGTTTTGTGAAGTATTTACCCTATTGTAGTTACACTTAATGTATTGATATGTGTGTACGTACGTACCTGTACGTGTGCTTGCATTTTTTTTTCTGTGTGGGAGCTTACGAACTGAGCTTTAAACATAATTTATCACATTATTTTGTGATATTTGTTCCTAGTTATCCACACATGTGTTAGCACGTGTGTGCGTGTCTAAGACTCGCTCTGTGGGGCATATCTACCCTGGCATGTCACACTGACACTGCGCAGATATTAGCCTGGCATCTCTGTGTGGAACGTGCCTTTCCCAGGGGGAGTATTAACCCTTTAAGACCTGAAGCCGATTCTACATGTCTCCTAAATCCCAACAGTTTTCTGAAAAACTTAAGTTTCTATATCAGTGGTTCTCAAACTTTTTCATGTCAAGGACCCCCAAAATCATATGTATTTGGCTGCGGACCCCCATCAAAATATTTTGTTCCAGGGACCCCCAGAAGCAAAGATTTGAGTTAAAACTATTCGCTTTAAAAATATATATATTCAAAGATTTTCACACATTTTCACGATTTTTCAAAAATAGCAGATCTACAAGCTCATACCGCGGCACTCTGTGCCGCGCTATGAGCACTAGCAGAGCTATTCAAAAATGAGCTCTGCTATTTTTGAATAGCCAAAGTGTAAAATAAAACTTTTTAGCTCAAATCTAAAAATGACACAGTTCCAGTTAGAAAAATGCCTCTGGTGATAAACCCGCCCCGTATTTGCATACTGGTCCCTGATTGGTGCCCCACAACATCGGGGGCAGCAAACTCCAATCACAGAAGGGCCAGACTAATCTGACCAGGGCTCTTTTTTTTTTTGCACTGGCGGATTTGTCTGGCATGCATGTCTATGTTTCAATGCACATATTAAATGTTGATGTTGACATTTTGTCATTGCTGTTTGTTGTGTGCGTCTGTCTATATGTGCATATGTGCATATTCAGGGTTGGATTTCCTAGGGAGATGGGAGGTTCATAGCTCTGCTTTTGATTGGCTTCCTGGGCATAATGTTTTATCCCTGCTTAAAGGAGTAGTTCACCCAAAATATTACTTATTTTCTACTACTGGAGACTCCACGGCCCACGGCCGGTCATCAAATTATTGGCTTAGGAATGCGACAAAACCCCCCAAAAAATCTCCATGAATTCAAGGCTTCATGGGGTGTGTAATTGATAGAAAATAAGTCATGTTTCGGGTGAACTACTCAATGTCCTTCATTCATGCATTTTTTTGGGGGGGAAATATAGACTGTCTGATATGTTTGATATGTATGTTTGATAATATCACAATTTAATAATTAAAACATATCAAAATCACGTTTTAAAGACAAACAGTGAAAATAGAAGATATTTTTAGAAGATTGTTTTTTTTGTAAACAAATTGAACCCTGCATACTGTATGTGCATATTTATGACTGCACGTTCATGCATCTACATATATATATATGCATGTGCACTATGCATGTGGATATAATATATGTATACGTGGGGGGGGGGGGGGGAGGTGTGAAACCAACCAGCAATTTCCCTCGGTGACAGTTTGTCATGCAGTGGGATTCCTGTGATGCTTCCTCCTCCCGTGGTTAAGTGCCACTCGTCCCCACAGGTGACGAGTGGGAGTGGTGACCGAGGCGCCGCCACAGGTGCACCGTGGGAGGGTGGGAATGTGACGAGATCCGCGAAGGCGAGAAAAAAAACAGCTGCTGTTTTGAACATGTCCGTCTTAACACCTACCCTTCACACCCCATCATCATGTGTTCACCATGTGTCACAAATCTGGAGGGCTTCCAACCATAGTGGCGTCACGTACTGTAGATCCAACGCCATTGCAATTATCTCTCTCCAATTTACAATTTACTTATTTATTTTTTATTTTGAAGTTGCACTGTGCAACTTTCCTGTTCTACGCTAGATTCGAACCCGGGTCTCTGTGCACGTGCTGAAATGTTTACCACTGAGCTAATAGAGCCTTCCTTGTTTGCTCTGGGGAGAAATGTGATGTTGACCTTCAGGTCAAAGTTCGTGTCAAACCAGGAACAGGAATTGTGTCAAAGGTCGTGTCCAACCTAGACACAGGATCAAAATGTCTGAATAGAAGAGCAGGGAGACCAAATACAACCACCCCAATTGTATAAGTTATATTGGGGGTCATCCCTATGTTCCCCGGGTTCTATGTTCCCCCACTAAGGTTAGGGTTAGCTACTGGCTATTTTAGTAGAAGGGAAAAAAGGGAGCGGACCAAGTTTAGGCCCCCGGAGGTCTCCGTTCAACAAAGTATCTAGGGTTTAAGTGGTTAATGCAGTAAAGGTCGTCGTGCTCGAGAATCGAACCCGCGACCAGCTGTCAGCCTACATTAGAGCCTATGGGCCCTATTTTGCGTGTCTTACGTACCAGGTATTAGGCATGCCAATGCTGTTTCTCTACTTTGAGAGGCCAAACTTAAGGACTTAAGTCAAGTCATAAGACTTGGTACTTAGGGCGCGCAAAATAGGGCCCATACCTTTGTGGTATGTTCCTTAAAAGTTCTATGACATTCATTTTCACTTTTTTAGTTTTTTATGTTTTTTGGGGGGTTTTATGACCTCAGTACCTGTCCGTGGTGGACAGGTACTTTACCCCATGCCACCCCAGGACCTTACATTAACCTGGTTCAATCGATAACAGGAATTGAAACGAAAGAGAATTGGAACTTGTTTCACAGCCAAGCCTTAGAGATCTTAATGGAGATTGTTAAGTGTTAAAATATTGATAAAAGACAAAACTGCAGTAATTCTTTTTGGAGGCAAGGAAGAACGATTAAAAGTCAGTAATGAAAACAAAACAAAAACAAAAACACAACCCAAGCTAGAAATCTTGGCATAATCATGAACTCAGACCTGCATTTCAACAGCCACATTAAGACAATTACAAAGACAGCCTACTATCACCTTAAGAATGTATCAAGGACTAAAGAATGTATATCAGCAGGATGTGGAAAACACTTGCATTCATCTTCAGCAAGCTCACAATGCGACGCATTGTGAGCTTGTAGATCTGCTTTTTTCAAACATTTTCAAAATGTGTTTAAACATTTGAAAACTTGAAATGGGACAATCTTCATAATGAGTACTTTTACTTTTGGTACTTTAAGTACATTTTGATGCCAATACTTTTGTACTTTTACTCAAGTACATTTTGAATTCCTGACTTTTGCTTGTAACAGAGTATTTTTTACATTGCAGTATTGATACTTTTACTTAAGTAAGAAATATGAGTACTTTTTCCACCGCCGTCTACAGGTTTCCCTAAATCAATCAGACGACTGCAGTTGATTCAGGACACTGCTGCTCAAGTTCTTACTAATACCGAGAAAGTACTTCAATTGATCTTTACACTGGATTCCTGTCAGTCAAATCATTGATAGAAAAACATAATAGGCTCTATGCACAGCAGCCATATTATCACTTCCTTCACAGGTGTTACCAATGATACTAATGAAGGCTCTGTTCCATTTAGTGTAGCACAGTGGTTTCCACGACCCCCATAACTCTGAGAGTGTACAAATGGAACCAAATGGACCCTTACGGGGCCATTGGTTCCATTTGTACACCCTCAGAGTTACACACCTGTAAGGCGCCATTTGGAAGCCCATGAGGGTCCCTGGACCCCAACTTTAGACCCACTGGTGTAGCAGAGTGTTTCCAGTGGGCCAACATGCACAACATCAGCACCCTGACTCTGTTTGACCAGAATGGAACAGAGCCTTCATTAGTATCATTGGTAACACCTGTGAATGTCTTCATAATATGGCTGCTGTGAATAGAGCCTATACTACTATTGGTTTATAAAGCACTGAATGGTTTAGGGCCAACATGCAAGTACATTGCTGATCTTGCGTTATCGTCACAAACCACCCAGACCTCTCCGGAATCATCTAGAACTGGTCTGCTTTCTGAACGCAGAGTCACAACTAAATGTGGAGAAGTAGCGTTTTTATGTACCATATAATATCTGGAACAAACTCCCAGAAAACGGCGCAGGTGTTTTAAGTTATTTTAAATCAAAGCTAAACAACTTACTGTTTGCCACTGCCTTTTACGGAGGATTTTGTTAATAGAGGATATGCGTGTGACATCATCATCAAACCCGGAAGTTATGCAGGAATGACTACTGAGTGTCAAAAAAATACTTTCTGGCCTTGACAGCCCATGAATCCAAACAGAAAAGTCATATCTGATTGCATTAAACAACATTAAACAATGTTAAACTCATTTTGCATGTTTCTTTGCCACTCGATGTGCCATTCACTTTAAGCATGCGCATATCCTCTATATCATTTCTTCTGCCCTGTAATTTATTTTTTTCCCTCCCCTTTCAATGTAACTTTTTTATTGTATTCAAATGTCCTTTTAAAATGTGTTTTATTTACGGTCTCTTAATGCTGTCTCGATGATTATTGTTTTATGTAAATCACCTTGACTTGCCTTGTTGTTGAAATGTGATACAGTATACAAATAAACTTGCGTGAAATACTTCTGCTGCAGAGTTTAGGAATGCTGCTGTAATCTATATTTGTGTTTGGAGAGAGAGAGAGAGTGAGAGAGAGAGATTTTGTAGCCATTTGCACTGGAATTTATGTCTGAGCATAAATGTAGTTCAAATATTGCAATGCTCATTGTATCACGGTATGCTATGGTTGCATTTGTGTGTGTGCGTGCGTGTGCGTGCGTGCGTGTAATGTGTTCTTATTATTTGCATGGACAATGAACTGGTTTCAAATGTGTCATGGTGTAGTTTTGCGAATGACATAAATAAATGTTAAATAAAACATTTATTTTTCAAACATTTTGTCTGTTTTTCTATCAGAAAAATGATTCACCAAGTACCATACAGGTTTACTGATTTGAAACTAAACTAAACTAATCAACAGAGGGAAGAGATGAGATGAAATGCCACATAGATTAGCAGACATATGTTATATGTATTGACATTGTATAAAATCTGTCAGAAAAGATGGATTCTTTCAGAATAATGCTGAAAATACAAATTATACACCATCTTCTATTGATGCTGTCAAAAGCAGCATTAGGCTATCTGTAAAACATGGCAATATCACATTGCACATATGAATATTGGATAGATCTAAACCTCTTGTTGAAAAACGCCACAATACATTCTAAATGGCTGACTTTCTGTTGGGTTTAGGTAATGAGTGTTTCGAAGTTTGCATAATATACATATTTAAGCTACACATTATGTAGGATAAACTGTCATGTAGGGCTTTGCCAGGGTGTGAGTTAGGAGAAGGTAGGACCCAATAACAGAACAAAGACACAGAGGCACAGCAGTCCAAATGCACAAGTTTTAATATTGCATGGAACACGAGGAACACACTAAATGGACTAAGGAACTCCACTGGGAAAACAAAAAAAAATACTGACTTATAGATCAATTATTTGTTTACCAACATAGAGACGGACGCACAGGTGATTGTTTCATGCAATCAATTCCCAACATATTGTTTCGGGGTGCGCTGGTTTCAGTACATTCAACCTCCTCTTGTGTGTTGGCTAGTGAGGCGTGTCCTAGTGAGACATGATAGAATGGGTTTCTTTTGGTGCCGGCCTGCGCGCGCATACTGGTTCTTATCAGTGTGCCGTCGTCCGTTAAGGGGTCTATTCACACATGACGACATAGTCACATAGTACAGCAGGGGGGATTTAAATAGACACAGGGATCTAGACACAGGTGAACTCAAAGACAATCAGCACAGGGATAGGCTGGGTCAAACAGGACACAGCTGACACAAATTAACAATGATCACAGGGTTTCGAGACAAGACAGGTAACGACAACTCGGGCGGACAGTAAACCTAAGTAGACCACACAACTATAGAAATCACTGCAAAATAACACACAGGATCCTGACAGCTTCAACTTTGAAATTGTGTTGAGCAATTTTGCATCAGCTGTGCCCAAGCCCCAGAAACTTTTTCAACAATTCGATGGATGTACCAAAGTTGCAGTGGTGTAAAGTAACTAAGTACATTTGCTTAAGTACTGTACTTAAGTACAATTTTGAGGTATATTTGTACTTTACTTGAGCATTTCCAATTTTCTTTACTTTTACTTCTACTCCACTACATCTCAGAGGCAAATATTGTACTTTTACTCCACTACAATTATTTGAAAACTTGAGTTACTAGTTACTTTTCAGATATACATTATGATATCATAAAACATACATTAACCACTTTAGTCCTATTTTATATATAGTCTATTTGAAAATGTAGCTGCTATATAAATCTGCTATTTTCAAATATTTTTGTACTTTTACTTTTGGTACTTTAAGTACATTTTGATGCCAATACTTTTGTACTTTTACTGAAGTCAATTTTGAATTCTGGACTTTTACATGTAAAAGAGTATTTCTATTCTATTGCAGTATTGGTACTTTTACTTAAGTAAATAAATAGTATTGGTACTTTTTCCACCACTGCAAAGTTGCACGACTTGTTTGAGCCCCTTTAGGCCCTCAAAATGTGATTTATTTGTACATAGAACAACGCATTACCATAAGGGCATATAATAATGATAATAATGTCATGTACAGTTTATTACATTGGTTCTTGCTCTTCCTGGAACACTGATTAGCATTGTAAAGAATGGCTCTCATTTGGGCTGCAGACAGTTATTAAGTCGCTGCTTATGGAACCCAATATGGCCGGAATATTCAATGTCTTCATTATACAATTACCATGCCGTTGTTAAATTGGTAGGCCAGCTAATGTAGTTAAGCTATTTGCCTCGGGCCTAATTCCATGAAAGGTGATCTGTCCTGCGTCGGCACTATTTTGCGGCATTGGTTCTCAGTGGTGGAAAGTAACTCAGGTACATTTATTCGATTACTGCCTACTAGTACAATTTTGACGTACTTTTATTTGACTTGAGTATTTCCATTTTTCAATACATTACACTCCCTTACATCTCAGAGGCAAATGTTCAGTGGTGTAAAGTAACTAAGTACATTTACTCAAGTACTGTACTTAAGTACAATTTTGAGGATTTTTTACTTTACTGGAGTATTTCCCATTTTCAGTACTTTTACTTCTACTCCGCTACATCTCAGAGGCAAATATTGTACTTTTACTCCACTACAATTATTTGAAAACTTTAGTTAGTTACTTTTCAGATATAAATTACGATATTATGAAACATACATGAACTACTTCAGCCCTATTTTATACATAGGCTATTTGAAAATAGCTGATCTACAAGCTCACAACGCGTCGCGATGCGACGCGTTGTGAGCTTGTAGATCTGCTATTTTCAAACATTTTAGTACTTTTACTTTACTTTTGTACTTTTACTAAAGTAATTTGTTATTCTGGACTTTTACTTGTAACAGAGTACTTCTATATTGCAGTATTGATACTTTTACTTAAGTAGAAAATGTGAGTACTTTTTCCACCACTGCAAATGTTGTACTCCGCTACAGTTATTTGACAGCTCTAGCTAGTTACTTTGCAGATTTAGATTATTACAAAACATACCCACAGTACACACAGCCTATTTTATACGTTGTCTCGTCGAAAATAGTGACACATTGTGAGCTTAATTGTAGATCAGCTATGTTCGAACATTTTGAAAGACTTTAGTACTTTTAATTTGGTACGTTAAGTATATTTTGATAACAGTTTTGTACTTTTACTGAGGTACTTTTTTTTAATACAGGACAGTACTTTTTTTTAATACAGAATATCCCATTTCACAAGTTCAAAATGTATATATATATTTTTTAAATAGACGATCAACAAGCTCACAATATGTCGCATTGCGAAGCATTGTGAGCTTGTAGATCTGTTATCTTCAAATGCCTGAAATATATATATATATATAGGACTATTCTTCAAAGTAACTAGTAACGAAAGTTTTCAAATAATTGTAGCGGAGTACAATATTTGCCTCTGAGATGTAGTGGAGTAGAAGTAAAGTATTGGAAATTGCCAAATACTCCAGTAAACAAAAAATAACCTCAAAAGTGTACTTGAGTAAATGTAATTAATTACTTTACACCACCGGCAGCCACCAACCGCAAAGACAGCTCAACACTTCGCCTGCCCTTCTACTTCACCTCTAGACAGCCCAATCTTTCGAAACCCTCCAACAAGAGGCTCTATTCACAGCAGCCATATTATGAAGACATTCACAGGTGTTACCAATGATACTAATGGAGGCTCTGTTCCATTCTGGTCAAACAGAGTCAGGGTGCTGATATTGTGCATGTTGGCTCACTGGAAACACTCTGCTACACCAGTGGGTCTACAGTTGGGGTCCAGGGACCCTCATGGGCTTCCAAATGGCCCCTTACAGGTGTGTAACTCTGAATGTGTACAAATGGAACCAAATGGACCCGTAAGGGTCCATTTGGTTCCATTTGTACACTCTCAGAGTTATGGGGGTCGTGGAAACCACTGTGCTACACTAAATGGAACAGAGCCTTCATTAGTATCATTGGTAACACCTGTGAAGGAAGTGATAATATGGCTGCTGTGCATAGCGCCTAGAACAACCAGTCCGTGGTGCATGTCCCAGGCCGGACCACCAGAGGGAGCAACGTTCCCAGTGTCGCTCCGTCGCCCGGTGACAAAGCGCCCTCCGCAGCCGCTCCCATATGGCCTAGAAGTCCACCAGTAGGGCTGTCACGATTACAAATTTAAGTTGACGTCGATGAATTATCACTCAAATAATTGCGATCAGCGATTTCATTGTGTCTCTGTCGTTGAAAATGAATGGAACATTATGAATAAAAATGACATTTCTGTTTGGCTTTTAGCTTTCGTAAACAAAGGTTGCACAGGGCAGATATGGCAAATAACACACATTTAATGACTTTATACTTAAAAATAAACATTAATACTGGAAATAGCCGATCTATAAGCTCAAAACGCGTGGAATTGATTATGACGATTATGACGACTATGCAAAAATAATTGCGATTATATAAAATAATTGCGATTACACGATTAAGTAATAATTGTGACAGGCGTATCCACCAGTGTTGATTTCGTCGACTAAAACTATGACGAAAAATGTCTGTCGACTACCTGTTTTTACTGACGAAGACTAAATAAAAACAAAATAAAAACTGAAGCTATGATGACTAAAACCATGACTAATTATACTGACAATTTCATCAGTAAACATTTAAAAAATATTAAAAATAGACTAAAATGTTTGGGAGGGACTAGTGAAGAAGAGATCCAGTAGAACTAGGACAAGTCTTCATCGGTGCACGCAGGTGTCTAGACCGAAAATAGCTGATCTAGAAGCTCACAGCGCGTCGCGTTGTTAGCTTCTGGATCAGCTACTACATTAACGGTCGTTAGATGTTAAAAAAAAACAACCCTGGCGTCCACTTGGCGTCTCACCTCCACGCCGACATTGTCGCGCATGCACACACACACACACACACACACACACACACACACACACACACACACACACACACACACACACACACACACACACACACACACACACACACACACATTTAACATCTTTACTTGCGTTCACATTTAACGAGAAATTCTTGAACACAAACAATAGTAGATGCGCAAACTTGGTAAAACTCAACGACAAGTATTTCAGGATACAGATCACGGCTACAGGAAGCATCGCCTCCTCCATATATGGTGACTGCCAATTATCACAGGCACTGAACAGAATTTTGCCAATGCCTTAAGCTCTCACCACAAAGTACTGGGAGTACTATGTCCACAACTGGTTGTTCAGACCCTAACGAGTCCTGACACCGTTCAGAGCAGCAGGATGAGATGGTGGGTGGTGGGGTGGGGGTTGGGGGGCTCGACACAAAAACAGCAAGCTCAGGATGGGGTGTAATGACAGAAAGGAAACGGCCTTAGTGTGTGTGTCAGCATCTCCGGGAAAAGTGTTTTTTCTAATCTGTCTGACAGTAAGTCCGCTGTCCTGGAGCCCTCTGCCCACAAATACACGCACACACGCACGCACGCACGCACGCACTACATTGCAGAATTGATACTTTTACTTGAGTAACACATTTTAGTACTTTTTCCACCTCTGCATATACGCTATACAGATGTGTGTGCATGGTAGCTACTTTAAAATGTTACACTGTACACAAACGCACGCTCACACACACCCACACACACACACACACACACACACACACACACACACACACACACACACACACACACACACACACACACACACACACACACACACACACGCACGCGCACGCACGCACGCACGCACTGACAACAGCAAACATCCACACAGAGTGATGCTGATTCGTGGGTTTTGGCCTGTGATAGGCCCATTCATCATAGGAGGGGTTCTGGCATTGCGGCAGCCAATTCCCCATCCATGATACTTCAGCTGGATTAACCCATTAAGACCGGGAACGCATCTCGTGTCATTTTATGATTTGTCCGTGGACAAATACATATAATTTTGGGGGTCCTTGACATGGAAAAGTTTCTATTTATAGCAGTTTATTTTTCTTTGTAGAATCCCTCAGAAGCAAAGATGTGGGTTAAAATGTTTGCTTTAAAAAATATTTATATTCAAAGATTTGAGGTACAAATGTTCGCTTTTAGTATGTATTCAAAGATTTGCACACATTTTTTAAAAAAAATAGCAGATCTACAAGCTCATAGCGCGGCACTCGTGCCGCGCTATGAGCTTGTAGATCTGCTATTTTTTTGAATAGCCAAAGAAATCTCAAAATGACACAGATTTGTTCTGGGATTGAATGGGTTAAGTTCCCTAGCTGGAGGTCTGTCTAAACCAGTGCTTCTCAAAACGTTTACAATAGACCATATTCACACGGCGGCCATATTGGAATTTAACATTGAAAGTGCCGCCACCCGGGGTGGCTACTTTCATTGACTTCATAGAAACATGGCCGCCGTGTGAATAAGGTCTATGTCAAGCACACCCAAATGAACCACTTGAACCACAGCATGCCTATTCTGGGGGGAACATTCGCCTAAAACAGCCGATCAACTCCAATCGGTTCTTTTTTGGTGGAAACGGAAAAACCTTGTCAAAGTGCGCAGTTGTAACTCGATTAAGTCCGGTTCTGTAATACTAGAGGGTTTAATAGGCTCTATGCACAGCAGCCATATTGGAAAGAAATTGGGCCTCTTCTTACTTCCTTCACAGGTGTTACCAATGATACTAATGAAGGCTCTGTTCCATTCTGGTCAGGGTGCTGATATCGTGCATGATGGCTCACTAGAAACACTCCATTTTGGGCGGCAGTGGCTCAGGGGTAGAGTGGCCGGGTAGAGTGAACTGGAAGACCGCAAGGTTCCCAGTTCGATCCCGGGCTGGGGCGCTCACCCTAGAGTTAGTGTCGAAGTGTCCTTGAGCAAGACGCTGAACCCCTAATTGCTCCCGATGAGCAGGTTGGTGCCTTGCATGGTTTCCTCCACCATTGGTGTATGAATGTGTGTGTGAATGGGTTAATGGCACAATCAATGTAAAGCGCTTCGGATAGAAGCGCTATATAAATGCACCATTTACCATTTACCATTTACAAATGGAACCAAGTGGACGCGTAAGGGTCCATTTGGTTCCATTTGAACACTCTCAGAGTTATGGGGGTCCTTGAAAATAAGACAACCACTATGCCACACTAAATGGAACAGAGCCTTAATTAGTATCATTGGTAACACCTGTGAAGGAAGTAAGGAAGGGGCCCAATTCATTCCCAATATGGCTGCTGTGCATAGAGCCTATTGGTTGATATATTTGGTTGCGGACCCCCATCTGAAAATAATTTGTGCCAGGGACCCCCCATACAAGATTTGTGTCGTTCAAATGTTTCTCTCAAGATTTCTTTTGATCGACAAGTTTACAATGCGGCACATCGTGAAGCGTTGTGAGCTTGTAAGTAAAGTACTGATACTCAAAAAAAACTATCTGAGTACAGTACTCAAGTAAAGATACTTTCACTAGCTGGAGGCCTGCCTCCTCTAACCTAACAACGCCCCTACAAGAATCTTCAGAGTATTCTTACTGACTTTACGAACAAGCCTCCACATCCTCCGTGTTATTTTGTGGACCTTTTTGATCGTCTTTTCGGCGTTTTTGTCACCTGAGAGGTTTGCCTCCAAGATGGAACCCAGGTAGGTAATTTTCTCCTTTCTTGTGATAACATTTTCACCCACTTTGATCGTGAAACTCTCAGCCTTTCTAAGGTTAGGGTTGGACCCAAAGAGGATGGATTCAGTTTTACCCAGGTGTAATGAGAGTTTGTTGTCGGAGAGCCAGATGCAGATCTTGTTGAGTTCAGTGCTGAGAGTTTTCTCAACCTGCAGCCTGTCCCTGTCGGAGACCAGCAGAGCCGAGTCATCTGCGAACAGGAACAGTTTGCAGTCGCAAGCTGAAGACATATCATTCACATATATCAGGAACAGTAGTGGTCCTAGTATGCTTCCTTGAGGAACACCACAAGTCACTGGGAGGGGAGGGGACTGGGTGCCGTTTACTTCCACCACTTGCTCCCTCCCTTCCAGGTAGGATCTCATCCATTTCACCGACGTGTCATCAAAGCCTATTGCTTTGAGCTTATTGATCATAATTGGGTGATTAACGGTGTCAAAAGCCTTCTGGAGGTCCAGCATGACCATGCCGCAATATTTGCCCTTGTCGACATCTTGTTTGATAGAGTCGTTCAAATAGAGAAGGCATGTGTCAGTGGAGTGGTTTGTTCTGAAACCAGATTGGAATTCGTAAATTAGATTTTTTTCGGCAAGGTACTTATCAACCTGTTCGTAGACTATTTTTTCCATGACTTTCGAGATGGAGCTAAGAATAGAAATAGGGCGGTAATTGCCAGGGTCTAATTGGTTTCCTTTTTTGTACAGAGGGGTCACTCTTGCTTTTTTGAAGTCGTTAGGGACCCGTCCCTGTATGATGGAGAGGTTTATTATGTGGGTAATAATTGGAGCAATGGAGGTGGCTGAGTCTTTTAGAAATTTAGCGGGGATGTTGTCGGGACCTGTGGCTCTGTGTTGTTGGAGAGCACTCAATTTTTTAAACACCTCATCTGTTGACACAGGGGAGAGTTTAAAATCATCTTTGCGTACACCCTGTTTATCGTAAAATGAATCAACATACTCTCCACCATGACTCCCAGAGTGAGGGGGTAGTTTTTCAACTAACTCTGAGGCCACGGTCGTGAAGAATATGTTGAGGATTTTACTCACTTCCCGTTTGGATGAAATGAGAGTGTCATTCACCTTGAGGTTTATGTTTGTAAACCTGGTTTTCAATTTCTTGCTGCAGCCTAGTAGGTTGTTGAATAGCTTCCAGAGCTCATGTGGTTTGTTTTGATTTTCCTCAATTTTGCCATCGAGGTAGCTTTTTTTCTGCTAACAACAGCATGCCATTAACCTTGTTTCTTAGCATGTTTTTCTCTTTTTTGAGTTTCGCTACGTGGGATTCGAGACCTTTGTTGAAGCTTTTGGCAAGTTTGATGTGTGTGTGTGTGTGTGTGTGTGTGTGTGTGTGTGTGTGTGTGTGTGTGTGTGCGAGTGTGCGAGTGTGCGAGTGTGCGAGTGTGTGTGTGTGTGTGTGTGTGTGTGTGTGTGTGTGTGTGCGTGCGTGCGTGCGTGCGTGCGTGCGTGCGTGCGTGCGTGCGTGCGTGCGTGCGTGCGTGCGTGCGTGCGTGCGTGCGTGTGTGTGCGTGCGTGCGTGCGTGCGTGTGTGTGTGTGTGTGTGTTTCTCTTTGATCCCTTTGCCCTTGCAGTAAGAGGGAACGTATCATCGCCTGGCCGAAATGCCAAGTCACTTAGTCACCGCCTGCAGTGTCCTGCTTTGACTGTGAAGACTGAGAGACCGACATACACAGAGAGAGAGAGAGAGAGATAGAGAGAGAGAGAGAGAGTCTGTTGCCATGCACTGCCAACCTTTACAAATGACTTGAAAGTGAAATTGATAGACCATCCAATCAGCTCCTGTTCTTCCTAAATCTTTTTCTATTTCTTTTATAGAACTAACCAACCCTGTATGGAACTAACCATGTCCATAGTGTTCATTTACCAATGTGTAACTGTGAGTGTACCTGTACAAATGGAACCAAATGGACCCGTATGGCAGTTCAATCTGCATTCGGCCCCCGGGACGCCAATTTGACGCCCCTGAATGTTACCCACTTTAACCATTATTTCATACCGTACTTTGGCTATTCCAAAATAGCAGATCTACAAGCTCATAGCGCGGCACTGAGCTATGAGCTTGTATATCTGCTATTTTTGAAAAATCTTGAAAATGTGTGCATATCTTTGAATGTGTATATTTTTTTAACTCAAATCTTTGCATCTGGGGGTCCTGGAACATATTTTCAGATGGGGGTCCGCGGCCAAATACATATCATTTTGTAAAAAAAAAAGAAGTGTACATTTGTAGAATCCCCAGAAGCAAAGATTTGAGTTAAAAATGTAAAAAAAATACATATATTCAAATATTTGCACACATTTTCACAATTTTTCAAAAATAGCAGATCTACAAGCTCATAGCGCGACACTCGGTGCCGCGCTATGAGCTTGTGTATCTGCTAGTTTTCAATAGCCAATGTATAAAATAATGCTTAAAGTGGTTACATAGATGCGTTCCCGGTCTGAATGGGTTAACAGATCCCTTTCATGTGGTGTCACTGTGCCAAACAGTTGCATCAGGAGCTACAACATGCAGGCCTGCATGGCCAGCCTATTCACCTGTTTCTTAGGCTGTGTGTTTTCCACTTCCTGTCGATTTGATCCAATGAAATCCAATGAAACTGGTCAGATGACCAATGATATCCAATGAAATCGACAGGAAGTGGAAAAAACACAGCCTAGGAAACAGGTGAATAGCTGATCCTGAATGGGTGCATCCACACTTGTACGTCAAGTTGTCGTACGGAAGTCGGAAGTCCCATCCACTCCCATGTTAAGTTAAAAGAAGCGGTGCCTTTGGGGCGGGGCGTAACTCATTTCAGTTCGTCCGTATTGGTGGTCTGAGTCCACTTATCAAATTTGTACTTGGTAGCATGCTGCAAACAGGAATAATGGCTGTTTAAAGCCCAGCCAATGGGCAGACAGAGGGGGCGGGGCTTAAGTAATTACAGTTCGTCCCTATTGGTGGTTTTAGTCCATGTACAAAATTTGTACTCCATAGCATGCTGCGAACTTGAGTTATGGCTATTTAAAGGCCAGCCAATGGGTAGACAGAGGGGGCGGGGCTTCAGCAATTCATGCTCGTCCCTATTGGTGGTCTAAGTCCACATACCAAATTTGGACTTGGTGGCATGCTGCAAACTGGAGTTATAGCTGTTTAAAATCCCGTGCTCATCCCGTGCTCATACGGGCGGACGGACATAACATACGCTGGGGGTCCCTGGACCCCTCTTTGATAACCAGTGGCACGTGTGGCCAATGAGAGGAGAGATGGCATAGGCAATCTCCAAGTCCGTGTGTGTGTGTGTGTGTGTGTGTGTGTGTGTGTGCGTGTGTTTGTATGTGTTGCTTCTTTGCCGTGCTCATCCCGTGCTCATAACATACGGACGGACGGACGGACGCACGCTCATACGGACAGAGTCAAACATAGAGCGGTTGGCACCGCTAAAAACAGAAGTTCCGGTCCGGTTTTTCCTATAACATGGGAGTGGATGGGACTTCCGACTTCCGTACGACAACTTGACGTACATGTTCTCACAACATCCAGTCATTATCCAAGTCCCCGGAACGATATCCCTAACGAGAGAAATAAACGATTCTGAAGGCTGAGTGTGGAACACAATGGGTTCATTCTGAAAATGCGTAAATTGTTTCAATACTTTATACTTCTTATCCTCTACGCACCCACTACTATGCCTACACTTGCCACTGAGATCAGTGGCAAGTAGGTAGGCATATTGCACTTTTTACTCTAAAATGTTCAGGTTCTCTCTGAGAGGGACAAGAATGGATATAGGATCAGAACAAGTACATCAGAGATAAAGCCCAGAGAGAACAGACTGAGATGGTTTGGACATGTACAGAGGAGGGATTGATTGATTGATTGAGATTTTTATTAGGCAAAAGAATGTAAAACAACACAGTTACATTTATAATGCTTTTGTCTAAAAGGTCCGGCCAAAAAAGTCCTTGCGGGCTTGTTTCCATTGGGGTCCTTGAATTAATTTCATAGACATATATAGTAGCAACCAAACAGTTCAAAAATCAACATAAGAATACAGAGGGAAAAAACTATATACCATTATGTACAAAAAAGGTCATGGGAAAATAATGAAATATATACAAAAACAAAACATGATCAAAATAAAAATAAAAAGTGTGTACAAAAAAGGGGGAGGGGGGGGGGATAGTGAGTATATTGGCAGAAGGATGCTGAGGTTGGAACTGCCAGGCAGGAGGCCTAGAGGAAGACCAAAGATTTATGGGTGTAGTGAAAGAGGACATGAAGTTAGTTGGTGTGAAAGAAGAGGAGGACAGGTTGATTTGCTGTGGCAACCCCTGAAGGGAACAGCCGGAAGGAAAAGAAGAAAACTCTCCAATTATTTGAAAACCTTTGTTACTTTGTAGCTTTTCGTTACTTTGTAGCTTGTAGATTGACACAATTGTACTTTCACTTAGCTACTGTATAGTATACTAAGTATATTTTGATGCCTATACTTTTCTCTACAGAGACAGTAGTAGAGCGTGCGTGCGTGCGTGCGTGCGTGCGTGCGTGCGTGCGTGCGTGCGTGCGTGCGTTCAGCCGCAGACATAGTCACCTATAGTAGTCATTCCGCAGATACGACAACATTTTTTTTTACGGACAGACATCTTGTGTCTTATAGTATGATGATGATGATATTATTATTATTATTTATACTATTATTATTATTATTATTATTGTTATTATTATTACCCTTATTATTATTATTATTGTTATTATTATTATTAGTAGTAGTAGTAGTAGTAAATGTACCATTAATTCAATACAGCAGGGGTACAACCATTTCAGGCCAAGGACCCCCTAGCTGAGAGAGAGATGAAGCAGGGACCCCCTCTATGATGTATTAAATTTTGTTTCAGATTAAACTTTTTTTGTTTACTTGGTACTGCTCTTTTCCCCCTCTACACCTATACCTCTTTGCCAAAAATAGCAGATCTACAAGCTCACAACGCCTCGCAGCGCGAGGCGTTGTGAGCTTGTAGATCTGCTTTTTTTGGCTAAAGTTCTCCTCAGAAAAGTGATGCTAGGGTTCAAGTGGTTCAACAGGGGGTCCTGGACCCCCTGTTGAAGACCCCTGCAATACAGTACTTGAGTAAATGTACTTTCACTTCCTCTCACTACCAGTGGATTTCACTGATATTAAACACTGAGCTCTCATCCTAACAGGTGAGCTGTGGTGTCCTGATCCGAACCTCTCGCATCACTCATGGCAACGTGCCTCCATTCTCTACGAACAACATGGAAGGTGAAAAAACAACAACCCCTATGTGTCCCCGCCTGAACCCGCCTGGTTGGAGGCTTGCTTATTAGATTGCTTGGGGGAGCCAATGAGAAGCCGAGAGAGGTGAAACGCGGGCGTCCCATAGGACGGCGTGCTCTCCCAGCGGCGTGTGGAGACTTGGCTTCCAGGAAGATATGATTCAGTCTCCAATTATTGACTCACCTCAGCGTGGTGTGCTTGTGCGAGTGTGTGTGCGTGTGCGTGCGTGCGTGTGCGTGTGCATGTGCGTGTGCGTGTGTGTGTGTGTGTGTGTGTGCATATAAGTACGCATTTGCGTGTGTGTGTGTGTGTGTGCATACATACGCATGTGTGTGAGTGTGTGTGTGTGTATGTGTGTATGTGTGCGTGTGAGCGTGCGCTAGTTTGTGTGCCCATGTTTGTGTTTGTACATGCGTGCTAGAGAGGAGATAGCGGCTTTGTGTGAAAACACAGCATGTTTACATTTTAAGTGTCAGACACTTACAATGCATTTGTGGGGCATGAATGTTCAACTGGGGTTTGGAGGACGTTTTAGGGTGGGTGTGTGGGAGTGGGATAGCCTGGTAAATCCCCCTCCCTCCGGAAATCTCATTTGCATTTGATTTCAGGAAGGAGTCTGGTCTACAGGCCATACAGCTGGATTAGTACAGTTGGAGATATTACGTTTTTGGAACTACTGTTATAATCAGAATATTTATTTTGTTTTTTCTAACACAAAATATGTCATCATTGTGCGGCCACAATATGTTCAGCTAAAAAGGGCTCTTCGGAGCACAGGTCTCCACCAGGTCAGGTAGGTTATTGTGGCCTCCTGGTGGCGCTATAATAGGCCAATGTGAAAAGGGTGGCATTTCTTCCTCTGCCTAGTGGGAATGTGCATGCAAATTTTCACGGAAATTGCACACTGCGTTCATGATTTGAGACATTTTGTTCAAAACAGACCAATCCTGCAAACTTTGAAAGCCAACCTTAGCCAATCAGGATGGATTATGAAATATCGGACAGATCCGTCTTGATCACATGACTATAGAAATACTGTGTACTGATTTGCTTGATGTTTGGATAAAATCTGTAGGAGTAATATCCAAAAAGGGGTTTCGCACAAATCGGCTTCCTGGTGGCGCCATAACAGGCCCATGTGAAAAATTTGGGTCAGAGATTCAGAATTGGCATGCAGGGAATGTGTGTGCACAGTTTCGCAGCAACCGGGCCAACGGTGCCGGAGACAGAAGGACGGACGGACGGACGGACGGACGGACGGACGGACGGACAGACAGGGTGTAAAACATACTCTCTCGCCATGCCTTTCGGCCTGGCGGAGACAATAACTGCTCTTCACTTCAAAAAATGTGCAGCTTGACATTTTAATTTCGGAGTGCCCTCCATAGCTGCAGGTTGAGTGACATTCCTTGGTAAGGAAAGGTCTCTTTTGGAGAAGGGCCATACAGACTCACTCACTCTGGATGTGATGGAATTCAAATGAACTTTGCGAGAACTTTGCATTTAAAAAATAGGCAGCAGGGATTTTCCTGAGGGGAAATGCAAGGGTAAAGTCAAAAAGGCCATGAAACGCACCACATGCTTTTGAAGGGTTCACCTTTGAAGCGTTTTCACTTTTGAACTGATTGCTTCAAAGGTTAAGCAAGCGCTTCTATTTCCGGGCAGGCTAGATGCTGGAGGGTGTGTTGCTGCCTTCCATGGGAAATAACACGAACTGCATGTAACTTCTACCTTAAGCAAGACCAAAACCAAGGGTGCAGCTTGATAGTTTTGCATTGAGTCTAATAAGGAAGTGAGTTCAAGTGACAGTTCATATGAATGGCCTGTATTTTCGCTGTTTTACCCCTGCTAGTGTCAGAAATATTCAATGCAAGCGGATGGGTTTTTGACAAACTTTAGAATTGATTTTCTTACCTCAATAAACATTGTCATAAATACTATATGCTTCCAGTCGCTAGTTTATAGAGTCTCCTTTCAATTATCATGCTATGCGTTTCGGTAAATTATGGTCCTGTTTATTTAAAAATGTACGATAAAGTAGAGTATGCTCTAGGTCTAGGAGGGACGGGATGATTTGATTGACAAGCTACCCAACCAATAGCATTCATTTAGGGATTGATTTACGGTACCTGTTGCCAGTTGCTTTTTTGTATTAAAGATGGCGGATTTCAAATAGCTGAAAAATCGGCTTAATTTACTGTCTGTAGAAACCAGGGGTGTGGCTTTGTCCATCTCTTTTATACAGTCTATGACTAAAACATAAGAAAATTGTTGTTTTGTGAACGGAAACAAACCGATAGTCGGAAATCCCCCCGAGTAATGTGGGGGGAGGGCTACTGTCCGAGTGGAATGACACAGGCATGGTGGGAGGGGAGGCATGCGTTAATCCGACAGACCTTTTCTCCGACTATGTGGCATCCGCGTGCGGTTAGGGTTAGGGTGCGGGTTTGGTTCGGGTTTACTGTTTAATGTCGGAGCACTGCGCTGTCGGAGGAATGCGCTGTCGGACTAACGTATTGCACCCGGTGGGAGTCGTTCGCGACCATGACTCTACAAGGAGACGGACGCGAAGTGAATGAGAGGACTTTTGGCACATGGACCGACTTTTGGCGCATTGGCAGATTCTGCCCCAGAGTTAAAATGGGGCGCCCTTAGGGCGCGCTCCCACCACACTTTTATTTTACCTCTGGGGCAGAATCTGCCAATGCTTTGTCAATGCAAATGCGTGGATTCTTTGAAAAAATCTGCCCCAGAGGTGAAATAAAAGTGCGGTGGGAGCGCGCCCTTACAGAGTATTTCTACATTGCGGTATTGACACTTTTACTCAAGTAAAAAAGGTGAGTACTTTTTCCACCACTGGGTGTGACAACTGTCATGGCAGACCCCTGAACGGTGTTTGTGCCAAGTTTGGTGCGGATATGAGCAACCGTGGACTTCAACAACGCATTTCCTCACATTGAGGAAGGCTCTGCCTTAGTGTGCTGCCTGTGTTTATCTGGGGACACAAAAGGACACTGCCATGTGTGCTGGCATTTTTCTTTCCCTTTGTATACAAATCACGCATTGACTAATAACATGTTAGCATTGTAAACACTTTTGAATAAATTAGCGCTGAAAAGACGGGCGCTGATCGACGGCGCTTCCATGCATTCTGGGATGTCATTTGACTTCAACTGCCAAAGCTCTACTGTGCCTCGCTTGAACCCAGTGGTGTAAAGTAACTAAGTACATTTACTCAAGTACTGTACTTAAGTACAATTTTGAGGTATTTTTACTTTACTGGAGTTTTTCCTATTTTCACCTCTACTCCACTACATCTCAGAGGCAAATATCGGACTTTTACTCCACTACAATTATTTGAAAACTTTAGGTACTAGTTGCTTTGCAGATATAAATTATGACATTATAAAACATTGCTTACATTAACCACTTTAGCTATATTTTATACATAGGCTATTTGAAAATAGCTGATCTACAAGCTCACTCACGCATCGCGACGCATAGTGAGCTTGTAGATCTGCTATTTTCAAACATTTTAGTACTTTCACTTTTGGTGCTTTAAGTATATTCTGATGTCAATACTTTTGTACTTTTACTCGAGTAACATTTTTAACACAGGCCTTTAACTTGTAACAGAGTATTTTTATATTGTATATTAAAAATACCACAATGTTATATTGTGGTATTTATCTACTTATATAATCGAGGAGTGACTTCCGCCCCCCCGCTGACGCTATACCCACAGCTCTGTTGTTGAGTAAACACAGCACCGACACACCACATCTCGCCACCACAGTAGCCACGGCGTGCGCGCTCAATTTACGGGTGGCGTAGGGCACCTTTCATTGCTCACTACATATTTTCCACCTCGCAACATAATTAATTCTACTCACCACATTTCGGCCACAACGGAAGGGGAAACAGCTTCGTACCGTTTACCGTGCGCACCACCGACACCGAACGCCGACGGGTTTCGCTGAAACAACACGAAGGGCCGCCATTGAAACTCCGCAGCTGTCTGCGTCACCAGAAGAACAACTACAGAAGCGTCTCCTTCACCTCCCCTTCACCGTGACTACAATGCTCATACATTCACGCTCAACCTCACAATCACAAGCTTCTCCGTTTAGTGTTTCATTAGCGCGAGCGTGGAAAACAACAACAGCGCGTTGGGTTGCTGCATGTGGTAAACACAATAGCCTAGGTTGATGACACCAAAGGATTCAACAGTGATGTCATCAGTATCCTACCCGGAAGTAAAAACACCAAGGATTCGTCAGTGATGTCAGTCGGGATGCCAGTCGGGATGCCAGGTTTTCAAAAACAAGCGCCAGAAACAAGCAACCACCTTCATGAAAAAAACAAAAACCGCCGAAGGGGTTCGCCATGTTCCACGGGGGTCCCCGCGGGTCCCGACACTCCCAGGGGGTCCGCGGACCCCCAGGAAAATTTGTTTTACATTTTTTTATACCTTTTTTTTTTTTTTTACTTTTGGAAATTTTCATCCGACGATTTCGGTACCCCAATATAAGCGCGCCTAGGCCCATACAAAGAAAAAAAGTAGTCCGCGGATGACTGAAAATTCCCCTCTCAAATAAAGCCATTTATAATGAATCTCGCACAACTGATTGATTATATATTTATATGATGATCTAATGCCTGGGATTCAAAGCCTGTCACAGTATCATGTCTCTCCAGTATTTTGTTTATAAAACTTAATGTGTGCAAACAATTGTTGTTCTCTGACCATTTATTCCAGCTTCTCCTGTTGCATAGAGGAGACATGACTTGTGCTCATGGAGAAGACACATCCCTACAAGATGTTGGAGAGCCTAAACAGACTGCTCAAAAATGAATAATGTGATGTGATTCTGTGCTGTGGAGAGTTCCCCTGTCCATGTGAACATTGTTGATCTGGTGTTTGTTGTGAATATTCAATTCTGTCTTGGCTTTCATGTGAGCCATTTTGTCCAACATCTCTGCTTAACAAGGGTATCATTTCATTTGGTCCAGGCCCTGCTAGCAGCAGCACACTTGTTAAATGTCACAGCTGTTCAAGAGGTCTGCTGTCGTTACATGGAGAGTCTCATGCATGAAAAGAAATGAGTAGGGATTCACTGCTTGGCTGATACCTACTCCTCATGTAAGATGTTGGAGAAGCACAGCATGGATTACATTCTGAAACATTTCAATGTTGTGTGAATTCTGCTTCACGATAGGAAGAGCCGAACTCGTCGGATGTCGGCTGGATCTTTAAAACACTGGATCTTTAAAGACTGCATTCTGGTGCAACCTATCTGCCAGTCTTATCATCTAATATTGTGGCAGATCTATGTAATTTGGCCACCGACTCCGTTTTCAGATGAGGAGCCAGAGCAAAAAAAAACGTAGTCATTTTTTTATTCAAGCAGACTGTGTCTGTAGACTGTCTTGTCCATTGTTAAGTTGTCCAGTAGGACATTGGTTTTGTACTGTAATATATTACTGTGATAGAACAGACCACTAGGACATTGGTTCTCAAACAATTTCAGCCCAAAAGACCCAAAAGATACACATGGTGTCTCAGACATACAAAAAAATCCATTATGAATCATTAATCATTGTGTATAACGCCTATTGTTTCTATAATTAATACACATTTCTACAGAGCCTGTGGATATCCTTGTCAAATAATGGGCATACACGAGAAGTTGAATATTTGAATGATATAGCACACATAGGTGAAACCTTTATTAAACGAAACAAAAACAATCATTTTCCCAAGGGATAAAAGCAGATCTGAGTTTATAAAAACATCTCTGTAAAGACAAAAAACTCAGTAGAATATAAACATGTAATCAAATTAAGTGACGATGTACACCGTCTCCCTGGCGTCTACCATATTATGTACTATGATATTGTAACAGTCTAAACAATGTCAACACACAGTGAACAGCTCAACAAACCCGGCAGCTTGTCAGCACTTTACTGCACCATTATTTACTGCATATCAATGAATATAATAATTATTGCATGAATATGAATGAAGATAACTTGTTAAATCCTGACAAATGTGGAAAGACACAGTGATGCTCATATTGTACTACCAGTAACTGAGTAAGTAAATGAGCTGGAGGGAATAATGCAATAAAAATAAGTACAAAATACAGTAATAATACAATGAAATCAATCATCATGTCGAATAAAAAATAAGATCTATAAACAAGATTTAAAAAAAATCCACCACAAGAACCTATTAATGTTTATTTTATTCAGTCATGTTGATATTGTCAGATTATGTAATTCCTCATTGTCATCCTGGATAATATGATGATAAGAATCATATAATATGTGTCTGTGTGAATAGCTTAAAGGCTAGAGGCCCCTGTATGAGTCTTCATGTGTCTTTTTAGACTACCATTTACAGCAAAGCTTTTACCACAAACTTTACAAGAAAAGGGCTTTTCCCCTGTATGAGTCCTCATGTGTGTTTTTAGAGTACCCGTTTCAGCAAAGCCTTTACCACAAACTTTACAAGAAAAGGGCTTTTCCCCTGTATGAGTCCTCATGTGTGTTTTTAGATTACCCGTTTCAGCAAAGCCTTTACCACAAACTTTACAAGAAAAGGGCTTTTCCCCTGTATGAGTCCTCATGTGTGTTTTTAGATCACCCTCATGAACACAGCCTTTACCACAAACTTTACAAGAAAGGGCCTTTTCGCCTGTATGAGTCATCATGTGTGTTTTTAGATGACTTGTTGTAGCACAGCCTTTACCACATACTGAACAAGAAAAGGGCTTTTCGCCTGTATGAGTCATCATGTGTTTTTTTAGATTACCCGTTTCAGCAAAGCCTTTACCACAAACTTTACAAGAAAAGGGCTTTTCCCCTGTATGAGTCATCATGTGTGTTTTTAGATTACCCTTGTGAACACAGCCTTTACCACATACTGTACAGGAAAACGGCTTTTCACCTGTATGAGTCCTCATGTGTGTTTCTAGATTACTTGCGCTAACCCAGCCTTTACCACATACTGTACAAGTAAAGGGCTTTTCACCTGTATGAATCATCATGTGTCTGTTTAGATTACCCTTCTTAGCACAGCATTTACCACAAACTGTACAGGCAAAGGCCTTTTTCCCTGTGTGAATCAGATGTACTTTTTGATTAAACATTTTGCCACACTCTGTTTGTGTCTTGTGTGATTTCAGTGTGTTTAAAGCTGACTGGTCTTCCCTAGTCTCCTCCCACTCATCACTGTCTTCAGTGTCTGATTCAGAACAGTGTGAAGAGAGGAGCTGGTCATCATCACTAGTTGGTTGTGATGTTCCACAGTCCTCTATATCAGCTTGTGTTTTCATGTGTTCAGTTGAGGTGCTGGCTACAGGCTCTGTCTCTCTGTTTTCATTTTCATCTTCACTTTTCACTGCTAGTAATGTCAACGTTGACCCACCAGCCTCTTCTGGTCTGTGAAGTAGCTCCTCCTGTTCCTCTTTAATCTGTGGAAGTTGTGGTTCCTCCTGGACCAAACTGGGGCTCCTCTCATATTTTGGAGATTTTGATTCTTCCTGGACCAGACTGGAGCTCCACTCCTCTTCAGGGGAAACCTCCTCTTTACACACATGGGCGAGCAGGAAGTCTAGGAAAAAAGATACAATGAGACTCTATAGAACTTTACATGATATCATGCAGTGTTCCCTCTGCTTTATGAAAAGATGGCGCACATACATCCACTTCAGTGTCCATGTGCAGGAAAAACACAAGTTCAACAAATCAAAATAAATGATGCACACTGGATAAAAAAGCTCAGCTGTTTTAGTTACATTTTAATTGCTTCATTTTCCTTTGTTTCCTGTTTTATGTCTTTAGTAGTTGGAAGAACTTCAGCTGTAAATAAACTGCTGCACTCTGTGCTGAAAATAATGTGGATGTTATTAGTTTACATTGCAGCTCTCATAGAAGATGCGGGACGAGCTGAATGAATGGTCCCTATTATTGTTTTGAAAGTAATGACTTGTTAGATCTTGTTAGAAATAAATGTTAGATCAGTGAGTCTTCTGATTAGTAATACTGAAGTAGAATTAACTGCACAGCTTCAGTGAACCCATTAACACTTTTACAACCAAACCATCGTACTGAGGTACACCCTCAGTACCGGCCCACTTTCACCAACAAAATAAATAAAGAGTGCTTAAAACTTACTGGGATCCAGGTGGTCTTCATGTTCCTGTTCAAGGTGGTCTTCATGTTCCTGTTCAAGTTGGTCTTCAGGTTCCTGTTTAATAAAAACAGTCCTGGCTGGAGAACTGATCTTCACCTGCAGACTGGACTCCACACACTGATCTGGAATGAAGGAATACAACACGAAATGAATAATAATGACTTTGATGTGACATAAATAAGGAGGACTAGACTATAAATAGAGACTATATACATGTATAATGTTAAACTTTAACATTATAAGGTGTGTGAGAATAGGTGTGTGGAGGGGGAAGTTAAACTCAGTCATCAAAATGGAGCCTAATGGCTGCCATTAGGCTCCAAGACAAACCTGCAGTGTGTAGTTTGATGTTGTGTGTGTAACAGACATACCTGCAGTGTGTAGTTTGATGTTGTGTGTGTAACAGACATACCTGCAGTGTGTAGTTTGATGTTGTGTGTGTAACAGACATACCTGCAGTGTGTAGATCGATGTCCATATCAAAATCAATGTCCAGCAGTTTGTTTTGTTTCTCCAGCAGAGTTTCTATTGTCTCTATCTCTCTCTGGAAGAGGTTGCACATGAACTCTGCAGCCGCACTGAGGCGCTCCAACACAAACACTCTGACAAGCTTCACACAACAAACATCAGCACCACACTGCTGTTTGTCCAAAACACACAATATCTCCTCTCCCACCGACGTCATGTGTTCATTTATCTTCAGCCGTACAGACTCCATTTGACACGTTTTTACCTCCTTTATGACACGCTTTTCGCCAAAGATCACAACACGCACTTACTTCTGGGTCAACGTGTTTCACACATGCGCATTGAATGATCAGGCACTGTTGTCTTCTTAGTGCCTTTCGCCCCCTGGTGGAAGAGGTGTGTAAGTGAAGATAGAGCCTCCTGTAGCTGTGGAAAGACAGTCTGTCCTCCCTCACTGTGAGTTGTGTGTTTGATCTGAACTGAAGGTCAAGCTTTTATTGTCTCTGATGAGGCTGCTAAGGGGGTGGAGCTAACACACACACACACACACACACACACACACACACACACACACACACACACACACACACACACACACACACACACACACACACACACACACACACACACACACACACACACACACACACACACACACACACACACCATTAAACTATACCTTATTGTCGTCTTATTTGCATTTTAAATGTGTGTGGCCGGCCAGGCCGGCCCACTTGGCACAGCACAGATAATCTACTACACCCCACATTAGATTTGCATTAGACCACATAACTCCATTTGACAAGATGTTTATCTCTGGAACCCAAATCGAATGATATAGGGTATGGAGGTATGGAGATCACAGTGAAATTCTGATCAAATTCAACATAGTTATCTTGTTGTATTTAGTTGAATATATTAAATACAACATATAGTTAGATCATATATAATGATCAAGATGAACTATCAATCATTTAGCTGGGGACCCCCTGGAACCCTGTCAAGGACTCCTGGAGGTCCCCAAACCATACAATGAGATCCACTGATCTACAATATGGCAAATTAAGAACTAACTAGAGACACCATGATTGATATACTTATATCTGTTTGGTGCATCGCATGTGTTTTGGTGGTAGTTGGAGAAATTCAACATTTAAAAGAACTGAAACAATGTCATTCATTAGTAAACACTCCCCCACTATGTGTGCAGTGCAAAGGGCCTTGATCAGCCAAATCCCGATTATATGAATTATATTAAGCATTATTGTCTCAAAACCCTAAAGAATCTCTGTCTGCAGATTTTCACTCTTATTAAAAAATAAATAGTATAGAAAACTAGGGGTCCTTTAGTTCAGGGTGTTTCAGGAGGACCCCAGCAACATCAGAAAACCACATGAACCCTAGCAACCCTATTCTGGGCATGTCATAAAAGGCAAACATTCACAGAAAATAGGTAATTTACAAGCTCACAATGCGTTGCAATTCAACACTTTGTGAGCTTTTACATCAGCTAAGT
>NC_139959.1:31181882-31236882 GCF_963454915.1 Gymnoscopelus microlampas | reverse complement strand
CTGACACATATTACAATGCAAAACGAGCACCAAACGAACACTAAAAACAATGTGACTGCTCGCACACTCGAATAAGAAAGAATAAAATAAAATAAAACATGCACCTCTGACATCTGTTAATTGCTAGCTCACCCCATGGTGACCTAGAGTTTCACTATTTTAGGAGAAAGGCTACTTTGCCTTTGTGTTGTCAATTTCTTTTCTTATCAAATTGAATTTTAAGGGTTAAAGATGTCTTTTTTATATATACATAGTATAACAGTGAAAAGAAATTATGTAAAAATGATTTTTTTTTTTAGTTGTTATTTACTAATTACCAGTATCCTGCCACACAATCAGAGAGCGGGCCCTTTTTTGCACCCTAACATTTCGGCACGCAGTTTACTTCCGGGATGTGTGCAACGTCAAAATGATCACTACTTTAAAAGCCAATCATGTGCAAGAAATAAGCGTGATATGGGTGACATCTTGTTCTCCACTTCTCTCTCCTTGTCCTTCTCACCTTACTCTCTCTGGTTGGTTTCCAGTTGGAGTCCCTCCCTCCTCCTCTCCAGTAGTGTAAAGTAACTAAGTACATTTTACTGCAGTACTGCACTTAAGTAGAATGTTGAGGTATTTTTACTTTAGTGTAGTATTGTTAATTTTCTATACTTTTACTTTTACTCCACTACGAAAATGAAAATATTGTCCAAATACTCCACTACAATTATTTGAAAACTTTAATAAATGATTACATTATAGAACATACATTAACCACTTTAGCCCTATTTTATACATCAGCTATTTGAAAATAGCCGAACTACAAGCTCACAACGCGTCACATAGCAACACGTTGTGAGCTTGTAGATCGGCTATTTTCAAACATAATAGTACTTTCATTTGTGTTACTTCATGTACATTTTGATGGCAATACTTTTGTACTTTTACACAGGCCTTTTACTTGTAACAGAGTATTTCTACATTGCGGTATTGATACTTTTACTCAAGTAAAAACATTGAGCATACTTTTCCCAACAGTGGAGACCCCCGAGGGCCTGTGGTGTTCGTCAAGCCTCAGCTTGGTTAATGCTTCATTTAACGTGTGCTTCCTGGCTAATTGTTTTTTTCCAGCGCTGACATGGCCAGGGACACTTCTCCAAAAGGCCACCTAATGAGCCAATGAGCACCCAGAGGCCATTATGCCCAAATGAGAGAGAGAGAGAGAGAGAGAGACCTACAGAGAATCAGAAATACTGTTGTCAGAGACAGACAGACAGACAGACAGACAGACAGACGGATACACAGAAAAGAGCACCAATTCCTTAATCTAAAATGAGGGGGGGGTGACACAAGAGGGTACACCCCCCCCACCCTCCGTTTTCTTTTTTCTTTCTTTTTACAAGACACACACACACACACACACACACACACACACGCACGCATGCACATTTACATATACGGTCTGCCTGCTAGCATAGTGGCTCCCTGGCTAACACTCTGGTGCCATAGCGTTATGGTACGTCAATAATAATAACAACAACAATAACAATAATTCTGAATATGACAGCATCTAGACCAGCTGAAATTAAAAAAGAAATACAAATGTTTTTTTCACACTTTCAGAGCATATCCTTGGACATAATGGAGAAATAGATGCCAACACGAGGAAATTGCTTTTTGTTTTTTATTTTCTATATCAAAAGTCCCTTAAAGTTCAATCTTAATTAGTTTCTGTCGAACAAGAACATAACCCATGTTTACTCCAAACCTATTTCAGTCAATCCCTCCTCCACACAGAGCTGACTCATTCTGTTGAAGCTCAACAAACATGTCATTCAAGGTTCAAGGTTGTGCAACAGCATTGTTTCAGTGGCTGCCACCTAACTTTATTAAAACAACTTCTCATCAAAACGTTCTCGTGTTATAGGTTAAACAGTTAACTATAATGTGGTTCTGAAAACATTTGAGATGAGAAATAGGCAGTAACATAAACTTGATCCAGACCTGCCTTGCTGCAGCGAGCAATGCATAGTTTAGAATGCAACATTTATATTGTCTTTGTCGGGTGGAAACCTCCTATGTCAACTGTTACTTTTCAGGATTCAAATTCAAAAATAAACTAGAAAAAGTGCTCCTCGGAGCACAGGTCTCCGCCAGGTCAGGTAGGTTATTGTGGGCCAGCAATGTTCGGACTTTTGCCAATCAGGATGGAATATGAAAAATCTGACGGAACCATCTTAATCACTTGACTCCAGAGATAATGTGTACCGATTAGCATGATGTTTGGACAAAAGAGGAGTAATATGAAAAAGAAAAGTATTGCAAAAATCGGCCTCCTGGTGGCGCTGTAATAATTGTAGTGGAGTAAAAGTACAATATTTTCCTCTGAGATGTAGTGGAGTAGAAGTAAAAGTATTGAAATGTGTAAATACTCCAGTAAAGTGAAAATACCTCCAAATTTTACTTAAAGGTAGGGTAAGTGATTTTCTTTGGTTAGAATAAGTGTTAAATAGCTCTATATTATGATAGTACTCATTGCTATAGAGTGTTTGTTCAGTAAAAGGAGTCTCCTTGTCTCTCCAGCTCTTTATAAAACAGAAAATGCATTTTCGTTTCAGTTTCATCCAATTTAATCCAATCAGGATAGAGAACTCAATCAGGATATAGATTAAACAAGTGAAATTGGAAGTGATGACACTAAGAATTGAGCAGGCAACATTTGAACTGGAACACTATAAAAATGAAGCTTAAAAATGGGTACTTTCTCCTGATTGGCTGAGATTTTGACACCAACCGGAAAATATATTTTCTGTTTATTAAAGAGCTGGAGAGACGGGGAGACTCCTGTTACTGAACAAACACTCTATAGCAATGATTACTATCAGAATATAGTGCTTTAACCTTTTAACAAAATACTTTTTGTTTTAACCAAAAAATATCACTTACCCTACCTTTAAGTACTACATTACTTAGAGTAAATGTATTTAGTTACTTCACACTGGCCATGGGGGCACGCACTTTGAGAAACCCTGCCCTGTGAGGTAGTTAGTTATTGCTCCACACTCCCTAGGAAGCAGGGAGGGGGGGAGGGAGGGAGAGGCGGGCTTTATAAGTCCTCCAATTGTCAGCCCCGCCCCCCCCCCCCCCCCAACACACACACACACACACACACACACACACACACACACACACACACACACACACACACACACACACACACAGTTTGTTAGAAGCTCTGCAATGTTTCTAAGTAAAAGATCAAAATAAACAACTCATAATGCAACGTTACTCCACATGAACGTTGAGTAAAGTTGTCAGTGTTTACCAGAGTGGTGAAAGCTGCTAAAACACACTTGTGACAACAAGACATTGGAAACAGAAGTGCATTATCTCTATCTGACTAAACTGAGGTGAGTTTCTGTGTTTAATTTCACTTTTATTTTACTTGGTAAAGCAACAACTAGTCAGGATGAAGCATTGTTGTGTAGTGTTGTGTGATGTGATGTGAAGTGAATATGTTGTATTGTTGAGCTGTGTTTGATTGTGATGCTAGGACAGGCTATGCAGGCCTAGACAGTGGTGTAAAGTAACTAAGTAAATGTACTCAAGTACTGTACAATTTTGAGGAGCTTTTACTTTACTGGAGTATTTTACATTTTCAATACTTTTACTTCTACTCCACTACATACCAGAGACAAATATTTTTACTCCACTACAATACAGTAATTTAAAAACTTTTACTAGTTATTTTTTAGATTTGGAGTATTATTACAAAACATACCACTTCAGCCCTATAGCCTATATAGTTAGGCTATTTGAAAATAGCCGATCTACAAACTCACAACGTGTCACATCATAACGCTTTGTGCATAATGAGTACTTTTACTTTTGAGTACTTTTACTCTCTCTTTGGTACTTGTACTTGTAATAGAGTATTTCAAAATTGCTGCATTGGTACTTTTACTCAAGTAAAGATTTTGAGTGCTTATTGCACCACTGGGCCTAGTAAATCACTTTACACATTCATCTAGGAACCTGGATGGCTTGGTTCCAGGCTTAACATCATTTATAAAAAATATTTTCGGAAATCTCCATGGGAAAAATGTATGGGTTTTCTATCTGTGACACCACAAAATGGCCGCCACTGCTATGCCCTATAAGTGTATACAGGGGATTTTGCACATGTATAAAGTTACAATTTAATGACTTTTAATACTAAATTGGCCAAATGGTCAAATATTACGTAAGAAAGAGGCAAACATTGTGAAAATAATATGCTGTGACAGGATACAGTATACATATACTAGGCTGTATGTTGTGACAGGATACAGTATACGTATACTAGGCTGTGTTGTGACAGGATACAGTATACGTATATGTGGCTCTCGGTTACTTGAATTAATCTTTCTTTCTTTCTTTCTTATAGTCAAGGCTGGCAGAGGTGTTGCAGGGGACACACCCCTCCTCTTCATTATAAGTGTGGACTATGAAGACAGGTCATCAGTGGAGGAGGGGAGCAAGAACTGGGCTTCACTACTACAGCTAGGAGGTCTAGATGACTCTCTAATGTAGTTGTAGTGTTTTATTTTATTTTATAAACACAAACACACCCCACACACACATCCACCCACGCATACACCCCCACACACATACGTAAATGCCCAGAAGACTGAGGTTCTCACCTACAGTGTAACACCCTCCATCCACCTCTAATAAAGTACTGGTGAAGCTAACCAGAGACATGTAAAGTACTGGTGAAGCTAACCAGAGACATGTAAAGTACTGGTGAAGCTAACCAGAGATATGAAGTACTGGTGAAGCCAACCAGATGTACGGAGGATGGAGATGGCAGGAGACGCCCGCTGGAAGGCTCATCCGAGGATGCCCTGCCCTAGAGAACGAGATCTGGAGATCTCTCTCTATCCATGGGTTTGTCTGCATGGGGGATTCCTCCGACGACTTGGTCCGCACGGTCGAACGTCCGAAGACCTTGTCCTTCTCGGGGGTTTCCCCTGAAGACGGCTGATGAAGACGACTCAAAGTAGGAACCTCTTTAGGGCTGTCACGATTATGACGTTTTACTTGACGATTAATTGTCGCTCAAATAATTGCGATGAACTAGGCCAAATTAATTAATTATTGCGTCGTGTGCTGAACATTGTAACATTATCAATAAAAATGTGTCTGTCTTCGTAAACAAAAGGTGCACCTTTAACCGAAAAAGTATTGCGATTATCTGAAATACTTGCGATCAGGTGATTATGTAATAATTGTGACATACCTAATTTTTCCTTTTCCTTTGCTGGATGCGTCTGCTGCTGCTGCAGGTGCAGTTTGTGTTGTATGATGTTTTTATTGTATGCTGTTCGTGTTTGATACTGTTTGTGTCATGTGCTGATGTGGTTCAAGATGTACAGTAGCTCTGTTGCTGTCATGTTGGGGCCCGGTGTGGCAGTGAAACATGTTCAGTGACTGTTGGTTTGTGGCTCTGGGTGGCTCTGTGATAGAGACAATTTGCATGAAGCATTTTTTAGACATAGTCTGTAAATCCGGGCCATTTGAAAAGGCCCACTGCACTCTGGTTGGTAGGGGAAATGAAACACTTCCTTTTCCAGGAACGTCAACACGCTGGTCCAGGCTTTTATTTTTGAGCAAAACTAAAAAAGAAAAGCCTGGAGATCGATTCTCTGATGGACCCTAAATGGGTCCATTTGGCTCCATTTGTAGATAGATTAACATTGATTTTACAATATAAATGGGGTCCCAGAAATAGAAATGCCATTAAATGGGGGTCCGTAGCCTAATACATGTGAAACTGGGGGTCCTTTGTAATGAAAATGGTTGAGAATCACTGCTAGAGTGGTAAAACTCTTCTCTTATGGGGGGTCCCTGGCATGTCTTTTCAAATGGGGGTCCGCAGGCTAATAAGTGTCAATTTGGGGGTCCTTAACATGAAAAAGTTTGAGAACCACTACTTTACTCAGAGCTTCGCAGACGGATTTAGAGTGGACATGGAGCCTTAAGTATTCACAAACGTAACGGTTGACCCAGATCGACATTGGGTCTACATCAGCTCAACTAGCTCTCTCTCTCTCTCTCTCTCTCTCTCTCTCTCTCTCTCTCTCTCTCTCTCTCTCGCCTTAGCAAAGGGCAAGAGTTCTCCTGTTATTCCGCACCCGTTTATCCCGTATATTCGGAAAGGTTTTCCATAACATCAAATCAGCGTACAGCGTATATGTGGGCTGGGTGTGGGGCCTTGGGCTTAAGTAAATCTCCCATGAGACGTCACCTTTTGCAGCGCTTTCAGGAGAGATTGTAGACGGAGGGAAAGGACAATTTGAACACACAGCTCAGCGGCGGGAGACAGACAGTAGGCTCATCCCACCCGAGACACTTGAGTTACAAGTACACAGCTTAAGCCCAAGAGGGCCCTCGCTGTCTGAGAGAGCTAAAAACTCATTTAGTGGTGAAACAGGGCAGCAGTGGAGGAAAAAGTACTCACATTTTTTACTTATGTAAAAGTACCAATACTGCAATGTAGAAATACTCTGTTACAAGTGTCAGAAATTCAGAATTTACTTGAGTACAAGTACAAAAGTATTGGTTTCAAAATGTTGTCATTTTTGGCCCCCAGCTGTCACCCCAGATGTCACCTTCCTGACTAAGATGAAAGAAAGAAAGAAAGAAAGAAAGAAAGACGGATAGACAGGAAGTAAGGAAGAAAGACAGAAAGAAAGAAAGACAGAAAGACAGACAGACAGACAGAACGACAGACAGACAGACAGACAGACAGACAGACAGACAGACAGACAGACAGACAGACAGACACAGACAGAAGGCTAGGAAGACCTATAGTCTGACCTGGATACTGTCAGCTGGGAGTGTAGCCCATGACTTCCCTCTTATTGTGATCTAATCTAATCTCTATTCTGTTCTGTTCTATTTTAGCAACATTGGGGGAAAAAAACCCTGAACGATTGTCAACCTGTGGGCTGGGGCCCACTGGTGGGCCGTGAGGACATTGCGAGTTGGCCCCCAAATAAATGACAAAACACTAAGATTTTAATCATAACACAACATTAATATTAACCAAATAATAATGTTCTGTACAACCTTGCAGAAAACAAAAATCTTATGTACACCTGATCAACGTAGAGAATAAAATAAAATGACCCACACAGGTCTGCACTTGCACAATAGGAACACTTTTATTCAGACCTTTTTCAGACCTTCTTCAAGGCATGAGATGCCTGAAGAAGGTCTATGTGACCGAAACGTTGCTTAAATACAAGTGTTCCTATTGTGCAAGTGCAGACGGCGTGCGGGGCATTTTATTTAATTCGGTACAACCTTGCAAAATGTGTTATCATTGTAATGATTGATTGATTGATTGACATTTTTTATTAGGCAAAAGAATGTAAAACAACACAGTTACATTTATAATACTTTTGTCTAAAAGGTCAGACCAAATACAGATACATAGGAACTTAATACTAGTTCCACTGATCCAAGCCAGAGCACGATTGAGTGATTGATCATTGAAATAAACATGCTCTGAAAATGCGCAGGAGTTGTCAGACAGGTGGGCCGCGAACCATTTTCAAGTGAGCCCCGATCCAGAAAAGGTTGAGAACCACTGCTCTAGATAATATATAGCCTATAGCTCAATGGACGTGCACAGCTGCCGTTTCAGTAGAAAATATGTCACAACATGGAAATGAAATACTCTCAACATAACATTTCATATCATTGTTAACATGAAGATTCCAGAGGCCTTTTGAATATCTTTGAATATGTATACATTTTTTTACTCAAATCTTTGCTTCTGGGGGTCCCTGGAACAACTCGTAGCGAGGCGCTCGTAGCTGCGCTATGAGCTTGTAGATCTGCTATTTTTGAATAGCCAAAAATGTAAAATAACGGTTATAGATAAAAACCTAAAATGCGTATGCGTTCCCGGTCTTAATGGGTTAAACCAGGGGTCTTCAACGTTTGCAGCCCAAGGACCCCCTAGCTGAGAGAGAGATGAAGCAGGGACCCCCTCTATATTGTATAAAATTGTGTTTTAGATTCAACTTTCTTTGTTTACGTTTACTGTTCTTTTTTCTCTCTACACCTACACCTCTTTACCAAAAATAGCCGATCTACAAGCTCACAACGCCTCGCAGCGCGAGGCGTTGTGAGCTTGTAGATCTGCTATTTTTGGATAAAGTTCTCCTCAGAAAAGGGATGCTAGGGTTCAAGTGGTTAAGGTATAAAAAAAATCATATCACAAAAATTTGGGGGACCCCTGAAGTAACTCTGAGGACCCCCTAGGGGTCCCGGACCCCCTGTTGAAGACCCCTGGGTTAAACACTTGCCAGTAAAATATGAAAAACCTGCACATCCATGGCTGTGCGCTATAATGGAGACGCATACGTTTTTGTATTCATTTTGTGTTTGTTGTGAAAGCAGAATGAGGAAAAGAGATACCAGCAAATTGCTTCACGTTTACACCCTGCATGACTGGGCGATTGTCACGCATGACGAGTCAGTCAGTTACCCTACAGGCCTTTGATTCTGCTGTCTGTGGAATCCAAAACTGAAATTAACCACTTTTTTTTCCCTTTTTATATGTTTCTTTATTGAGGTTCTGATAGTTTGACATGTGTTGTAGCATACAATTTGTATAGAACCACCCATAGCTTGGCTACCTTAATCATATTAAACACAAAGAAAACAGCAGGCATCACAATACACAGACATTACGTAAGACAAGAAAATTAAACAAGAATAAAATAAAACAGACAGACACAAGTACACCACCGGTTTGACATGATTGCATATTCCAGGTTACCAGAGACTTTTTTCTCATTTTTACATATTGTTCAATAAGGTACATTGAAGCTCAATCTATTCTAGAGGGGTCCACTGCATCCAAGACTGGCTGCCTCTTTATACCAATCATCCAGTGTAGGAATGTCCTCATGGATCCAAAGCTTGAATATGGTCTTTCTTGCTATATATAAGAGTATTCCAATCAATTTAGCGTTGTGACTGTTCCTTGCACAGCACTGGGTACCTTAGCTGCCAGTACACACTGGAGAGGTGACAAGTCCAAATTATATCCAATCAAAGCATTCAGCTCGTTCTTCACCTCATTCCAAAACACTTGTATCTTTGTACATTTCCGTGCATACGTACCAACTTCTGTATCACACTTATTACAGGAGAAATGAGCGTTGCGCCTGTCACAGACATGCACAGTGCATGTTCTGTCAGGGAACACTGTGCAGTTGTTGGTGGCCTACCATTGGACCACGTCAGCTCCACATACTCATCCACTCACACTCATTTCATTCTCAGACCGCTCTATTTAAGCTGGAAGTTTGCACTTGTCATTCTGCTTGCTTTTGCTGCACACACACTGTTGCTGCTGCTGCTGCGCTGCTGTTCATTGCTGTTGCTAAAATTACACCCTCCACCACCCCATACCTGTCGTTTTGGATCTGCTGTTTATGTACGGGGGATTCGGAGTCCCCAGGGTTGGGACATGCTCTTTATCAGAGTACCTAAAAGCAGTTCCAATAGGGTCTATGCACAGCAGCCATATTGGAAAGAAATTGGGCCTCTTCTTACTTACTTCACAGGTGTTACCAATGATACTAATGAAGGCTCTGTTCCATTCTGGTCAGGGTGCTGATATTGTGCATGTTGGCTCACTAGAAACACTCCATTTTGGTGGGTGTGTAACTCTGAGAGTGTACCAATGGAACCAAATGGACCCGTAAGGTTCCATTTGTATACACTCTCAGAGTTATGGGGGTCCTTGAAAATAAGACAACCACTATGCCAGACTAAATGGAACAGAGCCTTAATTAGTATCATTGGTAACACCTGTGAAGGAAGTAAGGAAGGGGCCCAATTCATTCCCAATATGGCTGCTGTGCATAGCCTATTCATCGCCAAACCATATTAAATATATTGCTCATTTTATATTCAATAAATATATAATATCCTTCATGAGTTGTCTTTATCCATGTATGAGTTGTCCTGACAGAACTAAGGCCAAGCTTACTTCTCAGGCTTCGTCCACACGTACACGGGTATTTTCATAAACGTAGCTTTTTATATGCGTTTTGGGGGGTTCGTCCACACGCAAACGCGTTTTTGCTCCATGTAAACGCATCTTTTGGAAAACTCCTGCCACAGTGTAGATTTTTAAAAACTCCGGCTATGTGTTCCCGTGTGGACACGGTAAACGGAGTTTTTGCATTTAGCCGTTAACGTTTAGCCGTTGCCGTGTGGACAGAGAGATTTTTTTAAACAGGGCCGTGTAGACGCGGAGGTTTTCAAAAACGAAAACGAAATATCTGCGTTTATGAAAATACCCGTGTACGTGTGGACGAAGCCTGACCCTGCGTTTTAACAGCGGGCAATACTGGGCGACGACAGGATCATATTCTCCGGAAATGCATTAAAGTCTATGACAGCCGGCGATACTGGGCGATAGTTGGGCGATAGTTGGGCGAACGGGCGATGGTGGAAAAGTGGGCGGAGCGACGATGTTGAAAACATGGATATTTTTTATCTTTTTGGGCGATATCGCCCGGTATCGCCCGGGAATAGCCAATCAAATGCTTGTGTTGGTATGTTTCCCTTCCACACGGAAACATACCACGAAAGTTGGTTCCTAGTTCCGCTTACCACATGCGCCGCTGCAATGGATGACGAGCAGCTGATTACTGCGGTCTGCAGTCACCCTATTATTTACAACTGTACTTTGCGAGACTACAGAAATAAAATTAAAAAAGGCGACGCATGGAGAGCAATATCTGCTGCGGTTGGTTTCCCCGGTAAGTTTAGAATCCACGTCAATTAATGTATTAATTGTTAAAGCCAATAGTAACAGCATAGCATTACTGCTAACGCTAGCAAACATTTGCCTTGTATGCTATGCTTGTATGTCCAGAAAAAAGTACCTTTGTTGCAATATGTAAGTTAAGCACGTCATGTCCACTACAATTGTTTGAAAACTTTACTTACTAGTTACTTTGTAGAGTTTGATTATTATTGCAAAACATACACGGGACCGCCTGGAGGGCCGGGGATCCCCCGGACTGCAGCGAGTCCCAGGGTCGGGGCTCCCTGGGGCGGGTTGAGGCCTCCCCGGGGACCCCCCCCCTGGCTTCAGAGGCTTAACCCAAGTAAAAAATAGCAGATCTACAAGCTCACAATGCGTGAGCATGTAGATCTGCTATTTTCAAAAGATTTGTATACATTTGAAAACATCCTGCATAATGAGTACTTTCTACTTTTGGTAGTTAAAGTCAGTGGTGGAAAGTAACTAAGTACATTTACTTTAAGTACTTCAACTACAAGTACAAAAATCTTGAGGTATTTGTACTTTACTTGAATATTTCCAATTTCCAATACTTTTACTTCTACTTCACTACATCTCATAGGCAAATATTGTACTTTTACTCCACTACATTTACTTGAAAACTTTAGTTACTAGTTACTTTTCAGATATAAATTATGATATAATGACACGTACATTAACCACTTTAAACCTATTTTATACGTAGGCCATTTGAAAATAGCCGATCTACAAGCTCACAACGCGCGTTGTGAGCTTGTAGATCTGCTATTTTCAAATATTTAGTACTTTTACTTTTGGTACTTTAAGTACATTTTGATGCCAATACTTTTGTACTTTTACTCAAGTACATTTTTAATTCTGGACTTTTACTTGTAACAAAGTATTTTTATATTGCAGTATTGGTACTTTTACTTAAGTAAAGAATTTGAGTACTTTTTCCACCACTGCTTAAAGTACATTTTGATGCCTATAGTTTTACTGAAGTACTTGTATCAGTATTTCTACATTGCTGTATTGATTTGATACTTGTACTTAAGTAAGAAATGTGATTATTTTTTTCCACCACTGATAATGAAAATGCACACAAATAAAGTATGCCTAATTTCACTACACAGCAGCAAATACTTACAGACTCATTTCTGGACTACTGTTTACAGAAACTACTTAAGTCATGATGTGCTTTTAAAAATATGGTGAAGTTGTACTTTTGTATATTAACTGTATCAGTGACTGAATAAAGTGTTAACAATTAATACACAATATAACATTTAAAAAATGTTCTTTTTTGTGTGGGGCAGTCGATGTTTGCCAAAAAAGGTGGAAAGGCCTGCGGACCACCTACAGGAAGGAGGTGAATAAGGAGAAGGGGAAGAAGAAGAGTGGGGCCGGAGCAGTGGTTGGGAAACCATGGTTCCTCACCCAACTGATGTCGTTCATTCACCCGTACGTTCAAAACCGTGCGACCACTGGAAACATGGCGGACGGGGATGACGGGGACAATGATTCAGAGCAGAGCTCCATGGCTTCATCTGACAGCGTATACTCGCTGTATCTAGACTATGTAGACTATGTACCTGAAACCCAGGTTCTGCCAGACCCCAATGCACCTCTTCCAGGCCCCTCTGCCCAATTGATACCAGGTAAATGCAACAGTTCAGTTCAACATGGTGGATGCCAGTGGTGGAAAAAGTACTCAAATGTTGAAAAAGTACTCAAAAAGTAAAAGTATCAATTCTGCAATGTAGAAGTACTCTGTTACAAGTAAACGTATGGAATTAAAAAAATACTTGAAAAATAGTACAAAAGTATTGGTATCAAAATGTACTTAGTACCAAAAGTAAAAGTACAAAAGCTGTTTTAAAAAAGCAGATCTACAAGCTTACAACACGTCGCGATTGTGAGCTTGTAGATATGCTATTTTAAAATAGCCTAGGTATAAAGTAGGGCTGAAGTGGTTAATGTATGTTGTATGATGTAATCATTTATATATGCAAAGTAACTAAAGTTTAAAAATAACTGTAGTACAGTAAAAGTACAATATTTGTCTCTGACATGTAGTGGAGTAGAAGTAAAAGTACTGAAAACTGGAAATACTCCAGTAGAACTCCAGTAGTACACTATTAGACTTATGTAAGCACTGCTGAGGGTGTAGTGTTGCATATAGTATTTTGTGTCAGAATTTCCCTCACAGGATCAATATAGGTCTTATCTCTCTCATATATACCCGTGGCTAATACAGGCCCCTCTACCCAAATGTTGACAGGTAAACAACAGTTCAGTACAACATGGTGGACACTATTAGGCTATGCAAGCACTGCTCTGAAGTGTATAGAGTTGCATATTGTATGATGTATTTTGTCTGAATTTCCCTCACAGGATCAATATAGGTCTTATCTCTCTCATATCTTTACAGGCCCCTCTGCCCAACTTCTGCCGGGACCCTCAGGTCATACAGAACATTCTACCCAACGTCTGTCGGGACCCGTGGTTAATACAGGCCCCTCTACCCAAATGTTGACAGGTAAACAACAGTTCAGTACAACATGGTGGACACTATTAGGCTATGCAAGCACTGCTCTGAAGTGTATAGAGTTGCGTATTGTATGATGTATTTTGTCTGAATTTCCCTCACAGGATCAATGATTGATGTACTTTATTTAGTAAGACATGAGAACAGTACATGACAGTACATAACAGTACATGGAAGTACAAATTCACAATACAGGGTCTACTAAACTGGAAGGCTCATAAAGCACTAAGCTTGTTTAAAATGAGAACCCCATGCACACAAATCATGATGACATATAGAGACAGACATATATACACACGACTATACAGAATGTCATACAATCAGTTTACAGGTTACTGGAACCCAGGTAGTTAATTTCCTCCTTTCTTGTGATAACAACATCACCCACTTTGATCGTGAAACTCTCAGCCTTTCTAAGGTTAGGGTTAGACCCAAAGAGGATGGATTCAGTTTTACCCAGGTGTAATGAGAGTTTGTTGTCGGAGAGCCAGGTGCAGATCTTGTTGAGTTCAGTGCTGAGAGTTCTCTCAACCTGCAGCCTGTCCCTGTCCGAGACCAGCAGAGCCGCGTCATCTGCGAACAGGAACAGTTTGCAGTCGCAAGCTGAAGACATATCATTCACATATATCAGGAACAGTAAAGGTCCTAGTATACTTATATAGGTCTTATCTCTCTCATATCTCTACAGGCCCCTCTGCCCAACTTCTGTCGGGACCCTCAGGTCATACAGGCCACTCTGCCCAACTTCAGTCGGGACCCGTGGCGAATACAGGCCCCTCTACGCACATTTTGCCAGGTAAACAACAGTTCAGTACAACATGGTGGACACTATTAGGCTATGCAAGCACTGCTCTGAAGTGTATAGAGTTGTATATTGTATGATGTATTTTGTCATAATTTCCCTCACAGGATCAATAAAGGTCTTTGACTTTTTGCACCTTAATCCCACTTTTTTGTCTTTTTATTGTGCTCTTTTTTTCTTTAAGCACCTAACGTCCATAAGTACATCATGCACAGTATACATACTTTGCTGCTATGTATGCTCAGGCACCTTAGTTTTTCTTTTATCTCAGGTATGATATCAGAGAGCTCATAAGAGGCTTTTTGTTGTTCTCTTGTTTGATCTCCTTCCCACTTGCCCCCCCCCCCCCACCCCTCTTCTTCCTCCCCCCTCTTCTTTCTATGGCAATAACGTTGCGATGGGAACGATGTACAAAAACGAATTTCACCCACCTTTTTTTACCTTGTAAACATGTGATGTGACAATAAACCTGATTCTGAAAGGTCTTATCTCGCTCATATCTCTACAGACCCCTCTGCCCAACTTCTCCCAGGACCCTCGGTTCATCCAGGCCCCCAGAAAATGTTGCCAGGTAAACAACAGTTCAGTACAACATGGTGGACACTAGTAGACATGCTTTATTGTGCGTGCGTTCTGTTGTATTTGCCTTTGTCTGGCACTATGCAAGCACTGCCCTGAAGTGTATGGTGTTGCATATTGTATGATCTATGATGTAAATTCTATTTTGTGACTAATTTCCCTCACAGGATCAATCAAAGTTGTGTCTCTCTTATCTCTCTCAGGCCAGTCTACTCAAACCCCAGGTAAAAAGGCAACCAAGAAGACTAGCAGACAAGCAGACATGTCAATGGGCCCGTTTGAAGTGCAACTGATCGAGGCCATCAATCGCTCCGTGGCACAGGAAGACGACGACACACCACCACCAACATCCTCCCAGATCCCAGAAGATGAGGACATGCTTTTCTTTAGAAGCATATTGCCATCTGTTAAGAGGATTCCTGCTCCACGTAGAGCAGCACTGAAGCTTAAAATTCTGAAGCTGGTGAACAAGGCAGAGTACAGCCATACAGAGTACAGCCATACAGAGTACAGCGTTGTACAGAGTACACCAAGTACAGATGATGATTAGAGGGTTTTTTTTGGTTCCTTTTTTTTTTGCACTTTAAGTTGGTTGGCACCAACCAACTTTTTTGTTCTTGCACTTTTATATTTTAATAGGAAGTTTTTGTTCTTGCACTTTTATATTTTAATAGGAAGTAGGTCTACTACTTCCTATTTTTTATTTTATTTTTATTTGGAAAGTGCAATGTAAAAAAAAAAGAAACACACATCCCATGTTATTGGTTTGATTAATGTTTGAAACTGTTCAAAGATGTGTACTTTATAAAATGCTGATTTAAAAATGTTTTACATTTCAGAAGTACATTTAAAAAGTGTTCAGGTATGACATATTGTAGTGAAGAGGCGAAATTCTTTAAGAGGCGAAATTGCAAAACGACCACGTCTGGAGGCACGGGCGTTAATAGGTCACCGCTTTCGATGTGGCAGGCTTCATGGGGCTCTCTGGGATCTCACTCTATTTTGACACCAAAAGATACCAGGAGGCCTTGGCACTCGAGTCACAGCTCCTCCAGGAGCTGAAGAAGATGGATGACAAAGCTCTGCTGGTAGAGGTGCAGTTGCTAGAGAGCAAGACGTACCACGCCCTCAGTAACCTGCCCAAGGCTCGCGCAGCCCTGACCTCCGCCAGGACCACCGCCAATGCAATCTACTGTCCCCCCAAGCTCCAGGCCGCACTGGACATGCAGTCAGGGATCTGCCACGCAGCGGAAGAGAAGGACTGGAAGACGGCCTATTCCTACTTCTTTGAAGCTTTCGAGGGCTATGACTCAGTTGACTATCCCAAGGCCATCACATCGCTCAAATACATGTTGCTCTGCAAGATCGTGCTCAACTTCTATCGTGCTCAACTGACCCCTGCTAGAATGGGGTTTGACTTGGTGTTGTACTTTCTGTAAATGTGACAAGCACCTCGTTGCCATGCTTGTTAACCGACCCTGACAGGATCATATTCTCCGGAAGTGCATTATAGTCTATGCGAGCCGGTAACTACTGGCGATAGCTGGGCGGAGAGGCGATGGTCGAAAAGTGGATAAAACCAATGTTATTGTTTTATTAATGTTTGAAATTGTTTGAAGATGTGTACTTTATAAAATGTTTTACATTTCAGAAGTACATTTAAAAAGCGTTCATGTATGAGAGATTGTAGAGAACTACCTCAAGTCCACCAGCAGGAAGACACTAAAAGCTGTTCTAAAAATGTTTACATTAAATACTTTAAGTATCAAGTCACCTTATTTCATGTTTTTATTCATCACAAAATACATATGAATATCCAAACATGTTAATGTTTTTTTTTCAGTATTCAGTACAGCTGACCGTTCCCATGTGCTAAATCTGAACTCACTCCAGAAACATTTTATCATAGTGATGCTAATATGACTTCTTTTAGAACCTTCAGTTTGCTGTTGCCTTCTAGAATTTCATGTAGCAGATATAGGGAGATGCAATATAATATTGTAAATGTGTACATTTCCCCATATACGTACAGTATATACTGTATACAGCAGGCGTCTACTCAAATTGTCCCAAATGTAAGGCAATATGCAAATAAATTAGCATGGTTATTGGGCAACAATTGGCCCAATATCCTCTTGTATGTGTATTAAGAAGTATCCCAGATTCTTTGAAGGTGCATAAAGAAATAATCCAATTCATTTTAATGTTAGCTATAGGAAAGCAATAATGACAAAGTGGGTTGGAGATGACTCTCCGTCTATTCATTTGTGGAAATCTTTGATATCCGATGCTACCACAGAGAAATTGAAATACTGTATTAATGGGAGAGCGCACTTTTTTTTCTAGAATCTGGGAGAAACCACTGAACATTCTGGGCATAAAGCTTAAGGTGGTATGAAGACATGGTCATGTTTAATAGTATTGTTTGTCTATTGCTCTAAACTTCTGACAATTACTACTGTTGAATGCTGTATGTAACTATCTGTAACTCTATGCAACCTTAAATCAAAACAAAATTAATATATAAAAAGAGAGCATTTAAATTGTATAACCACCTGAAAGAAAGTGACCCAGACACTCTCCATAAGCCTTCACCCACAGAGAGACTAGACTAGAGATGCCCCCTGCAGCTGGTTCTGTTCACAAACACAAGCAGAGCCACTAGACAGAAACCCCACTGGAATAAACCAAAGCATAAAGAAAACTAAAACAAAACTCTCTGACACATTGGAAAGAATCCACCCAAAACCAAAGCAAAGTTGAATGCTATCTGGGCCTAAACAGAGAATACCCAGCTGCAGAGTACCTGAGCTGTGAATGATCCAAAACTAAGTAAATCTTTGACTATGTACAGACTCAGTGAGCCCAGCCTCACCATTGACAAAGGCCTCCACAGGCAGACCTGGCTCCCAGGACTAGACAGACGCATCCACTGCACACATCAATGAGGTGGAAACCAAGCTGCACTTTCTAACTACCTGCCAACTATACCAAGACGTCAGAAGCACATACTGTACCTCGAACAGATTATAAACACCCTGATAAATAAACATGTTAAATGCACCCTGATAAATCACCCTATAAACACCCAGCAAACATTCAGTTTATGCAAGGCTGCAATGAAGTTATTCTATAACTTCACACTCCTCTCACCTTTTAAAGATAAATAAATAATATATAATAATAAATAAATAATAAATATAAATACAAAAATAATATAATAATAATAATAATAATATAATATAATGTAATATAATAATATATAATAATAAATAAATAATAAATATAAATAATTTAAAAAAATGAATAAAAAATAATATAATATAATATAATATAATAATAATATAATATAATAATAAATAAATATTTAAAGGCTTTTCAGGATCCACTGAGAATTATTTTTTGACCTTGAAAAATATGCATTCAGTTTATGGCTGCAGTTTATGGCATATAATAAATATAAATAATTAAAAAATGAATACAAAAATAAATAGAAAATAAATAAATATAAATAATAAATAATATATACATAAATAAGTCAATGATCTAGTGGCTTACACAGCTACATTTCCATTGGTGCTTTGCACTGTGAACTTTGTCATACATATATATACAAACAATATGTACAAACATTTACAACTTTTACGCATGGCTGTCTTGCCACGGGACTGCACCCTCTGCAGAAAAGTACGAGGCAAATGTTTCCCTCACATTGAGGGCTTCCCTTGCAGCGTTGTTGCTTCCTACTCGATGGATGGGCTGCAGAGCAGGGGAATCATCACCAACTCCTGCACAGATGACTGCTGGGCCCTTCATGTCCCAACGCATGAAGTTATGCAGGACACAGGTTGCCTTCACGCACTTCTCTGCATTTTCAGGGCTGGTCCCAATCAGGCGCCGGTACATCCTCCATTGGGATGACAGGATGCCGAAGGTGCTCTCTACAACCATCCTGGCCCTGGAGAGTCTGTAATTGTAGACTCTGTTCCTCCTGGAGAGGGCGGATCCAGAAGGAACAGGGAATGGGCGCATCAGGTGTGTCTGCAATGGGAAGGCCTCATCTGCTACATATACATGTGGTTGAGGTCCCAGATGTTCTGCTCCTGGCAGCAGGCTGTCTCCCGGGAGGTCCAGCCTACCTTTCAGCAGGGCTTTGCCGAAATTGGAGCTGGCCAGGGTCCCCCCATCACTTGTCCTCCCATAAGCCCCGACGTCCACCATGCGGAAGCGTTGCTTGGCATCTACAACTGCCAAGAGGACAATAGAGTAGGTCCCCTTGTAGTTGTAGAAAAGGGAGCCAGATTGTGAGGGGGCCTGAAGGACCACATGTTTCCCATCAATGGAGCCCAAGCAGTTGGGAAAGTTCCAACGCTGATAAAATTCATCGGCAATCGTCATCCAGTCCTCCTTTTTTGGGACTGGCATGAACTCTCCTGCCAGGCATTCCCAGATTGCACTGGCCACCTCAGCTACAATGTAGGACACAGTGGTGATTCCCATCCGATAGCTGTCGGCAATTGTCCCATAGGAGTCCCCAGTGGCAAGGTAGCTGTAAAAAAAAAAAAAACGTGTTATTGGTTGTATGAAGTAGGCCAGCCTACTACTACTCACATATCTAGTACCTCAATTGTAAATTAGCTCAACACATGTATTATTGGGAATATAATGTATTATAAGCATTGATACTTATAGATACCTAAACTTATATTCTATCCAGTTTTTTATTTTATTTTATTCTTTTTTTAATTAAATAATTAAATCATTAAATTATTATATAAATTATTAAATAATTCTAAAATTAAATAATTAATTTTTTTAATTAAATATATTAAGAAAATTATATATAAAAATATTAATAATTAATGTATTAAAATTATTAGAATTAATTAATATTAATAAATATATATATATATATATATATATATATATATATATATATATATATATATATATATATATATATATATAATAAAATATATATATTTATAATAATTATATATATATATATATATATATATATATATATATATATATATATATATATATAATTATTATTAACTAAATTAATTTAATTATATAGAAAAACATTAATATATATTAATAAATATAATTAATTTCTTAATTTAATTTAACAATAATTAAATATATTATAAATATAATAATTTCTCTCTTAAATTTAATTAAAAAAAAGTAAAAGTAACATGTCATCAAAAGTAACATGTCATTTCTTAGTACTGTAGGCCTACTTATATTCCACTAAATAGGCAACTATTGTACTTTTTATTCCACTACAAATATTTTTTAATACAGCTTTAGAAAATACATTCAGGGTTCATGCAGTGCTTTTCCTTCTATAGATTATTTATTACTACTTTATTACTTTTACTTTAAGTACATAAACTGAGTGTTTATTCATAGTGTTTATTCATAGTCATAGTCTCTGTAGCTGCTAATATGCTTACATAATGTATCTACAGTAGGACGTCTTGTAGGCCAGTGGTGTAATGTATATACACAGCACTGGCCTACACGACGTCCTAGATTAATTATGTAAGCATATTAGCAGCTACAGAGATGACCATGAATAAAAAGTCGGACATAGATAATATCTCACTCACCGGAGACAAATTATGAGCCGTTCAGATGGACTGATGGGTTTCCGCCAATTTGTCTCCATCCTGGTGATCAGAGGACCCACTCTATTCAGCAGGTCATCGAACTGGGCCCAATTCAATCTGAACTGACGCCTCCACCTATTTTCATCAAGTCGCAGCTCCTGGACCAGTAGATGGTACTCCCCGCGCTGCTCACGGGTCTGGAGGATGCTGTGGACCCACTCACGGGACCTTTGATAGATTGAATAGTTTATTTAGACGTTTGCAGAAAAAAAGCAAGTGAAAATAGGCTACAGTTACTATACACGGTCAACCAAAATAGGATTAAAAAAAACCATGGCTTGTTTCAATTGGGGTCCTTTTGCACTCAATTCACAGTGACATTAAATGACAGACAGATATACATTATGCAGAACATCATATAAACCGTTTAGAATTGAAAAGTAAGAAAAAACAAAAATATATAAAGTAAAAAGTTCTGGGGGGTTCTGTGTCTGGGGTAAATTCTGTTACCTTTGCTGCTGCTTCTTCATCTTCCAACTTTTCCATCCCAAATAAATGGCTGCGATCAGCAGAAGTCTTTTCTGTTGTTTGGTTTTCATGGTAAAGATGAAATGATGAAGATGGTGAAGATGAAAATGAGGTGAAAATGAGATGAAATGAGGACAACTGACCTACAATGGACCTACTGCCACGTCGGAAGAATGTCAAAATGTGTGGAGCATCATCCACAAATTCCTTTGTGCGGGAATTCCTTCCGCGGGAAAAAAGTTTATCGGCGGTATATAACAGCAGTATAACAGCGGCGCGAGTAAATCATCATTTACGGTACCCAATTTACGTGCGCATCTCAGGGAGTAAATACGGTTACGTCAGCAGGAACGCCCTCTTTATCGCCCATTATCGCCCAACGTCGCCCAGCGTCGCCCAGTATTGCCCAGCATCGCCCGCTGTTAAAATGCACCGTCAGTAGAGGTGTATAATGGAGTCTGTGTATTATTTTGAATAGTCTTTCTCTATCATTATTGCAACTCAGAATAGTAAGTGCATTTCCTATGATTGTTGTCCAAATATTGTCTTCTATCTGACATTCCAAATCAATTTGCCAACAAAGGTTGTGTAAGAAGCTTTTCTAGGAAGGATATCCTAGGGGCCTGCATGTTCTTTGTTACATAATTGCGTATTTGTAAAAATCGAAAAGAAATGTGACTGTTGTAATGAGTACCTATTCTTTAGACTCCAAATTACTCCATTATTCCTCCATCATATAATTTGGCACGCTGGTCCAGTCCCTTGTCCTGAAATTAACCACTTTCAATCTAGTATCCTTATTTTAGGCATGTTATAATAGGTGAAAATATTCAAATCTGTGACACATTGTCAACTCGTAGATAAGCTATTTTTCCTATTCTTATATGACTACAGTATAGGTGGTTCAACTTGTTTATTCTATTATTGTGGTAGGTTAGACTATTTGAAAGCCATAAGGAAGACCAAAATATAAAATGTCATATAAAAACATACTTTTGTCTCACGCTGTGTTCTTCACTAGAGGAAACCACTCACAGTACCCACTTTCAACAATGGATGGAATGGAAAGCTCTAAACTTAATTTAACTATAACCTTGCAGTCGGTGGTAATGGTGATGGACATGTGACGGACGTGCATGTGGACATCGTTACATCTACTTACAGTAGCTGTGCTTGCAGTGATCATCCTGTCGGCCAATTGAGGACCCCACAAATCATGAATTTGGTGGTCCTTGACATGAGAATGTTTGAGAACAACTGACTTAAAGGAGTAGTTCACCCAAAAAAAAACATATTTTCTATCAATTACACACCCTATGAAGCCTTTAATAATGGAGATGTTTTAGTTTTTGTTGCATTCCTAGGCCAATAATTTAGCATTTCTTTAGCATCTTTCCGCCGGTAATCAAATTATTGGCTTAGGAATGCGACAAAAGAAAATTGGCACCGGGTGAAAAAGGGTTACAAAATCGTGGGATAAAACTTTTTGAATAAAAAAGGAACGCGACAAAAAACAAAAGAAATCTCCATGAATTCAATGCTTCATGGGGTGTGTAATTCATAGAAAATAAGGCATTTTTTGGGGTGAACTACTACTTTACAAGAATAGTGGGAGAGCGTGTTGCGTGATACAATGCAAGTGGAAGCGCGATAGCAAAGGTGTCACGTCCTTGCTGCCTGGTGAATAGAGTAAATAGAATGTATAGGTGTTTGTGTGTCTTAGCCGGCAGAGACGACGATAAGGCTGTTCGGTGGAGCGACATGAATGCATGCATGACCTGGTGCCCATTACTTTATGTACCTCTGCAGTTCCTTCCCATACAGCTCCCTACTGACCCTATAGCATGTGAAGCCTGTGATGCGTTGGTGTGCGCGTGCACATGCGTGTGTGTGCGTGTGTGTGTGTGTGTGTGTGTGTGTGTGTGTGTATGCGAGCGTGTCTGTGTGTGTCCTGAGCAATGGTGCAAAGTAACTAAGTACATTTACTCAAGTACTGTACTTAAGTACACATTTTTTGGTATTTTTACTTTACTAGAGTATTTCCAATTGTCTATGCTTTTACTTCTACTCCACTACATGTCAGAGGCAAATATTGTACTTTTACTCCACTACAAATATTTGAAAACTTTAGTTACTAGGTACTTTGAGTTTTACTTGGTACTTTGAGATATAAATTATTGTATTATAAAACATGAACCACTTTAGCCCTATTTTATACTTAGGCTATTTTCAAACAGCTGCTCTACAAGCTCACAACGCGTCGCGATGCGACGCGTTGTGAGCTTGTAGATCGTCTATTTTCAAACATTTTAGTACTTTTACTTTTGATGCTTTAAGTGCATTTTGATACCAATACTTTTGTACTTTTACGCAAGTACATTTTGAATTCTGGACTTTTACCTGTAACAGAGTACTCCTATATTGCAGTATTGATACTTTTACTTAACGTAAAACCTTTGAGTGCTTTTCTCCACCGCTGGTCCTGTGTGTATCAGCGATTATGTGCCTGCGCTATAGATCCTCCATGGCCCGGGCTCAAGGAGAACTTGTGGTCTTTGTGAAGCCCCCCCATGCACGGAGACAGCCTTCACATTATGGAAATGCTATGGATGATATGGGTTTGTTATATACCGCGCTGTATGGCCGATGCTTTGTTATGCATGCACTGTGGGATTCTTTACAGAGTTAGCATTGAAACAGCAGGTCAAGGTAAGGACGGGTCGTGTGGGATGAAACAATGCTCACGCCCGCTGTGTTGAGCATCAGGGCTGCAACTTTTGACAGGAAGTGATGCCCACCACGCGCTAGGAAACTTGTGGATAGGGAGCTAGATGGCTGGATATGGGTGGATATTTATTCCACCATAAGTGAGGTCCATCAGAGAATACAAATTCAGTTATTAGTCAAACAATAGGCTCTATGCACAGCAGCCATGTTGGAAAGAAATTGGGCCTCTTCTTACTTCCTTTACAGGTCTTACCAATGATGCTAATTAAGGCTCTGTTCCATTCTGGTCATGGGTGCTGATATTGTGCATGTTGGCTCACTAGAAACACTCCATTTTGGTTTCCAAATGGCCCCTTATGGTGGGTGTGTAACTCTGAGAGTGTACAAATGGAACCAAATGGACCCTTACGGGTCCATTTGGTTCCATTTGTACACTCTCAGAGTTATGGGGGATTGGGGGTCCTTGAAAATAAGACAACCACTATGCCACACTAAATGGAACAGGGCCTTAATTAGTGTCATTGGTAACACCTGTGAAGGAAGTAAGGAAGGGGCCCAATTCATTCCCAATATGGCTGCTGTGCATAGAGCCTATTGAGCAGAATGTGTCACTGGGCCAGTGGGATGCTTCAAAATGAACAGCATTATGAACACTCCCCTCCTTTCCTGTGGAATGGAAATATTATGTCCAGTGGTGCACACTCCCAAAGATACATTCTTCACTCGGCCTCTGCACTTAATTGCGGCCCCGTTGTTTGTTTTATTGTACTCTTTGTGCTCAAAGGGGCGAACAAATTATACTCTCCGCTTTTCTATATTTAATCTGGCCGAGGCCCGGCGGCCGCCCCCTCCGCCTGCTTCCAACGGCGGGGATCAATATGTGGAAATACCTCCATCGATCGTGGCACGGGCACTAAGCAGCACGCACGAGGTGCAGGGGGAAGAAATGCCCCGCTCACGCTTAACCATTCACAACCTCTGGCCGCCGACATAATCTCCTGTTTATGATCATGACGGATCGTTTGGGGAAGGAGTTAATTTGCCACGATTCGCTTCGCACGTCATTTTTTTGCACCCGAAGGTGCTCACATTTAAATGGTGTGTTGTTGTTTTTTTTGGGGGGGGATTTGGGGGATTCTATCTGTGTCTATCTATCTTTCAGTGGTGGAAGTACTCACATTTCTTGCTTAAGTTAAGGTATCAATACTGCAATATAGAAATACTCTGTTACAAGGAAAAGTCCGGAATTCAAAATATACTTGAGTGAAATTACAAAAGTTTTGGCATCATAATATACTTAAAGTACCGAAAGTAAAAGTACTCACTAGGCGGAATGTCCCATTTCAAGTTTTCAAATGTATAACAATCTTTTTAAAATAGCAGATCTACAAGCTCACAATGTGTCTCATCGCGACACATTGTGAGCTTGTAGATCTGCTATTTTCAAATGGCCGAGATATATATATGTCTGAAGTGGTTACTGTCTGTTTTTTAATTATAATCAAAGTCTACAAAGTAACTAACTAAAGTTTTCAAATAATTGCAGCGGAGTAAAACTATAATATTTGCCTCTGAGATGTAGTGGAGTAGAAGTAAAAGTACTGAAATCTGAGATCTGTCTATCTATGAAAACGTAAAAAGATGAACTATGGTACAAGGTTTCTGTCCGATAGCGGCCACATAGAATGAGACGCGCGTCTTTTGAATCCACGATGGTTCATTGAAAGTGCAAGGCCGCTGGGTGGGACAAAATAACAACTATGAAAACCTGTTACAGAGGCTGTGTACTGTATACAGCTACAGCTACAGCTTCAGCGACCGAGCCACTTACAGGCAGACCTCTACAGGGGAAGATCCTGTATGTTGACCACAGCAAGGTCAAGGCAATTTATTGCACAATGTGGTGTTGCTATTGATCAGCCTGGGCAAGCTGCAACTGGCCCGGCTAATAATAGCCCCCCGTTTGAACTGCATCAGTGCTGGACGTTGCTCGAGTTTGATCATAATCGGCGCGTTAACAGAATATGTCTTTTCAGTAGTGCCCTCCCCCACAGATCTGACGGCGTGGGTGTTCTGGTTGTTAGGCACCGCTAGCCGAAAGGTCACGGTGTACTTTTTGTACTTTACCTGCTCGCCCAAGCTATGTCACTTCTCGCATGTCGAAGTTCCCGTTAGCATTCTTTTAAGGGTTTTTTCCAATTTTCACACCACCTCCAAACTTTGTCACTCTGTTTAATTAGTGACCTTTAGTACAAGTTTGCTTGTCTGATCTCAAGGCTACTGCTTTTTAAAGTGTAGATGACATGGCATTTGGAAAGTATGTAACTTACGTATCGTGGCGCATTTCACTTCCCTTACAGGCCACGGCCATATATGCCTTTTTTGCGTTATCTTCAAAAACACACATTTTGCTATACCACTCCTATAGATTTCGCCACAAACTCACACAAAATGGTACACCTTCTCTCCGGAGTCATGTGATCAAAATGTTGGAGTCCGATTTGTCATATTGCATTCTGAAAGTTCCACCACGGGTGGCACCACAAATGCTAGGAATGTCTCTGCTGCAGAGACGAAGTGACGCGCTGTGAGCTTGTATATCTGCTAGTTTTGAATAGCCAACGTATAAAACATGGATACATGGGGTTTAAATGATTCTGATGCTGTATTAACACATTTTGCTGTGGACCCCCTGGAACCCCCTGGGAGACCCCCACTTTGAGAACCACTGCTCCATACCAGAGCCTTATATTAGAGAGTTCCGCCACTGAGGGAGCAGAAAACAGCGCCGGTCTCGTGGTTCATGTAACTCGGAATAGTGACAAACGCCCATAGACTCCAATGCATTCCATAAACTTCCGGTTTAGGGCTTTTAGTGGTTTAGTGGCGCCACCACCACCACGAACAGCTTCAACGTCTGTCGTACAAACTGTACACTCCACCGCAGCTACATGACCGTACCTTGTGTCCTGAGGGCTGCGCAACCCTGGGTAGGCAACCCGGCCTGGTGGAGATCTGCACTCAAGAGGAGTGCACTTTTCCACAGGGATGGTAAATTATTGTGATTAACGGTATCATCGCAATAATGAAACTATGCTTAAAACTCCTAAAATGGCACTTTGGTTATACAGATGCACCCCTGCATCTGTATTCTGTTAAAAAAATAGCCGAAAATAGTAGTTGTACAAGCTACAAGCTCTGAGCTTGTAGATCTACAATTTGTGCCGAAATATTTGGTGCAGACAGAAAGTGTATGATGGACAATTTCACGATCAATTAAAATCATCCGTGATAAGACTATTGACTAGTGAACATTTTCATTGCGATAAACAATAATAACGTTTATCATCTACTTTTCTAGTTTTATGTGATACACTGAGACACCTGAAGATTATAAAATGAGCAGGAAGAATCCGTGTTCTAAGATGACGTTTAAGACTCAACCGAACACATTTATTTTAAATGTTGCAAATCATGAACGCAGCGTCCGATTGTGGTGAAACTTTGCATGCACATTCTCAGGAACAAATGCCACCATTACCACTTGTGCTCAGAGGAGCACTTTTTCTAGTTGACCTTTGAGATCACGTTTAGTGCCATTCTCTCTCCGAATAGTTTATACTGTTTCTAACTAATAATAAAATATTCAAAAATTGTTCCTTGCCAACTGTTATGCATAACTTGGCTTTAACTTTAAAGTCACCTACATGTACCACCATCCTCAACCCATCACACCATAAATACCCCAAATTCCTTTTTAACTTGTAATGTGTTGTGAGCTCATATCTGCCATTTGCAAGAGAAAATGAAAATAAATCAATAAATTAAACATTATAAATTCAACATTTTGAAAATTCACCCAGAATAGGTATGCCAGAGTGAATGCTTTTGAAATTGCTGAATGTATAATCAAATTCTATTTACTTTGACCCATTGAAGTTGCAGCTGAGGCATCGTGAAAGGTGCCGCTCTGCTTAAATCAGATCTTGGGTTATCTGCCTTTTTTTTTGCCAGCCTCTTATTATTCTTGACGATGATACCGGGAACGTTGCCAACATTCAAGCTCCAGCAGGATCGCAGTTGTTTTTCAAAATCAATATCATGAGCAAAGTACCGGGGATTATGTAGAACCTGAACAAAATCTTGTCTGTGTCTGGATTCTCAACAGGGTCTCGGCGGTTTGCTTGGACGCTGACTTTCAAGTGGGAAATGCAGACGGCAAGAACCGAACGCATAATGTCCACGAGCCAATTATCAGACACAGACTGTTCTCCGGCTCTGTACCTGTGCATTATGGAACACTGTGGCGCACGTGCGGCGAATTTCGAATGCATGTTGGAGACAGCGGTCGAGCAAATTCTCTCTAGAATGTGTGTTACACTGTCGTATTTATGTGTTGTTGTCAGTGGTGCAAAGTACATTTACTTAAGTACTGTACTTAAGTAACATTTTGAGGTATTTTTAGTTTAGTTCCAATTTTCTGTTCTTTTACTTCTACTCCACTACATCTCAGAGGCAAATATTGTACTTTTACTCCATTATAATTATTTGAAAACTTTAGTTACTTGTATTATTATTACAAAACATACATTAACCACTTCATTTTGGCCATGTACATTTTGGCCATTTCAAAATAGCCGATCTACAAGCTCACAATGCGTCGCATTGTCAGAAAAAAAGATGAAGATCAGGTAAACAGCAGGGTAGAAATAAGTGTCTCTCATTGGATCACAACAGCTTGACCATTCAACGGTGGCTGATTCACACAGACACAATTGGCTCTATGCACAGCAGACATATTGGGAATGAATTGGGCCCCTTCCTTACTTCCTTCACAGGTGTTACCAATGATACTAATTAAGGCTCTGTTCCATTTAGTGTGGCATATGGTTGTCTTATTTTCAAGGACCCCCATAACTCTCAGAGTTACACACCCGCCATAAGGGCCCATTTGGGAACAAAAATGGAGTGTTTCTAGTGAGCCAACATGCAGATATCAGCACCCTGACCAGAATGGAACGGAGCCTTCATTAGTATCATTGGTAACACCTGTGAAGGAAGTAAGAAGAGGCCCAATTTCTTTCCAATATGGCTGCTGTGCATAGAGACCCTACGCATGCACGCACGCACGCACGCACGCAGGCACGCAGGCACGCGTGTAAGCTGTAACAGACACCCATGGTCTCATGTGTGCACATATCTTTCTAAGGCACTCATGCACGCACGCACGCACGCACGCACGCACGCACGCACACGCACACGCACACACACACACACACAGACAGACAGACAGACAGACAGACAGACAGACAGACAGACAGACAGACAGACAGACAGACAGACAGACAGACAGACAGACAGACAGACAGACAGACAGACACACACACATACACAAACTTATGTACTTATGTACTTAAGTACTTTTTGAATTCCGGAATTTTACTTGTAACAGAGTATTTCTACTACTATTTTAGTAGACTTTAGTGATCTAGGAGGGATAATTGTGGGACACAGGCTCTCATTTAACTACTGGTTTGATCCATCATACAGACTGTAGACTTCACTGGACACACATGCACAGGAGAAGGCAAGCACGAGTGCAGCCACATGCACACGTTAGTGTGATTGTGTCGGTGGGGGCCGGGGGCATGTATTGATCTACCATACGCCTGGTATACTGTGTGATTAGTGAAGGGAAAAAAGACCTGGCCTTATAAAGGGCCAGACTGGCTAAACCCACTATTTGAGGATTTAGGAGTGTGCAAGGGGCGTTCCCGTGCAACAGTTGTTATTTTGGGACACCTGCCTTACCCGCAAAACACATGCACTACCCGTTACATTATGTATAGGTGTGGTTTGTGCGTTACAATGATAAAACCGATCACTGTGCTAGATGCCATTGCCTTTAAGAGAATACTGCGCTAGCCATTATCCCCAATGCAATCTTATGCCCTGTCTGCAGTGTTGCCAGGTCTGCATATTATAAGCCACATTGGGCTTGTTTTTCTGTTAAGTTGCTTGTAAATAATGGTAGTTGCGGGTTGCGGTTGCTAGCTTGTAGATCGACTATTTTCAAATAGCCAAATAGCACACTCTCTCTCTCTCTCTCTCTCTCTCTCTCTCTCTCTCTCTCTCTCACTTCATGTGGGTCCTTGCTCCCCCTCCCCCCCCCCCCCCCCCCCCCCCCCCCCACACACACACACACACACACACACACACACACACACACACACGTGTCTATCAGTGTCTATAAGTGTCTATCATTGGATGACAACTTGACCACACACACACACACACACACACACACACACACACACACACACACACACACACACACACACACACACACACACACACACACACACACACACACACACACACACACACACACGCACCCCCCCCCCCCCCCCTTCTCATTCGTTCACAAAGCTCTACACACAGAGGTGAAACCACCACCTGCACAGTTGGGAACGCATTAGGATACAGCCGCTCATCGTTGAAGACATGGTGTGCGTGGCATTTTAATGTGCTATATCTGTCAAAACCTCACATGAGTCGACGAGGAAATGCGAGAGCGTATGGCACATGTGATGTTGGCGATCTGCTGTCATCTGTTTACATATACAGTATGTCAGCCTGTATGGATTCAATCTGCTGTTCTTCTACCGCTAGCATTAGCATTCTCTGCAGGATATGTGCCATGTGACTCACAATTTATTCAGTATGTTTTTTCTTTACTTTTTACTGCAACACCAGTGTTGCTGCTACAATGCTGGACATGGTGTAGTTCCTATTTATTTCCACAAGTCTCAAAATATACAAAATGATATTATGATGATGATATCCAAAACTTTGGATGTTTTGGACTGTCCGGACAATGTGTGTTACTCTACCATTGACTGTATTTCTGTCCTGTGTGAGAGATCTAATGTGTCGGGTGCATAAAAATACACGATGGATGTTGTTGTGGCAGGAGAGCGATCGATCAGGACATATGGATGAATGCACCCTTCCATTGTGCACTATTGAACCCATCGGAGTCGCACGCACGCAATTTGACTTGACTGAGGAACCCTGCTGTGCTATACTAACACTCTCTCCCGCTAGAAGTGGGTCTTGTATGGATTGTTAAAGAAAAAGGCCAATGGTAATATTGGCTCAAATCTATTTCGGACACACTTGGGTAAAGAATTCAATCAAGTAGCACTTGACTGTCATTCCAGTGTGCATGTTGTCCTTGCCGAGTATATTATTGGCCCATTTTGAACTTAATTTCACAGCTTGTTTTCAGGATTAACAGGATGACTTTTGATGCTGTGTCGGGTTTTAATGTGATACACTGGCAGAATAAACTTACTGTGCTGACTTCTAATCGACTGAAGATATCTCACCGAAGTTACATCAAAGCAGTGATGTAAAGTAACTAAGTACATTTACTCAAGTACTGTACTTAAGTACAATTTTGAGATACTTTTACTTTACTTGAGTATTTCTAGTTTTCAGCACTTTTACTTCTACTGCACTACATCTCAGAGGCAAATATTGTACTTTTACTCCACTACAATTCTTTGAAAACTTACAAGCTCTACAAGCTCACAATGCGTTGCGATGCGACACATTGTGAGCTTGTAGATCGGCTATTTTCAAAAGAAGTTGTGAAATGGGATATTCTGCACAATGAATACTTTTACTTTTTTACTATAAGGATATTTTGATACCAATACTTTTGTACTTTTAAGTACATTTTGAATTCTGGACTTTCACTTGTAACAGAATATTTCAACATTGCAGTATTGATACTTTTACTTAAGTAAAACATGTGAGTACTTTTTCCACCACTGATGGTAAGGTAACTGCACAACCCAAACGTCTACCAAAGTGTCATTTTGGATTAACTGTTTAAAAGTGTTATTTTGGATTAACTGGTTAAAAGTGTTATTTTGGATTAACTGGTTAAAATACTTTGACCTGACATTGAATCCTGCAGGGATTATCTTGAGGTGGGTATAGGATAATTGACTGACCTGCCCCCATCCTGATAATGTGAGCCTTAATTTATGAGTGTGTACATAGGTTTTAGTGCATTGATTGGTCCGCACTGTTTGCACATACATTGATTGCATTTATACTCCCAAACCACTCCAGTTACTGTGAGTAATCAGGTTCTATGTAAATGAACATGGCTTGAAATCACATACGTTTATCTTGCCTATGTGGATGTATTTATAATCATGGTATGGTTGACGCCATGTCCAATCGTTCATGATTATTTATTGAAAAGGGCAGTGGTGTAAAGTAACTAAGTACATTTACTCAAATACTGTAATTTTGAGGTATATTTTTTACTTTACAGGGGTATTTCCAATTTGCAGTACTTTTACTTCTACTCCACTACATCTCAGAGTCAAATATTGTATTTTTACTCCACTTCAATTATTTGAAAACTTTAGTTGCTAGTTACATTGTATATTTTGATTGTTATTACAAAAGTTACATTACCCACTCCTTAATACATTTCGGCCATTTGAAAATAGCCGTCAACAAACACACAATGCGTCGCGATGCGACACATTGTGAGCTTGTAGATCTGCTATTTAAAAAAAGATTTGTATACATTTTGTAAATTTGAAAACTTGTGAAACATTCTGCAGAATGAGTACTTTCTACTTTTGGTACATTAAGTACATTTTGTTACCAATACTTTTACGCAAGTCAATTCTGAATTTCTGACTTTTACTTGTAACGAAGTATTTCTACATTGCAGTATTGAAACTTTTACTTAAATTAAAAAAAAAGCACTTTTTCCACCACTGGAGAAGGGTCATACCAATTATTGCCATTCGTGTAACATACAGCCACGTTCTCTGTGCTGTTTTCACATGCAAACATGCAAAAGATTAGAATGTGGTATTAATATGGTGGAATAATTACAAATAACTAACTGAAAACGTGGTGTGTTATCTGGATTATATGCTTGCCCCCAATATGACCGTATCTCATCGTATTTCACAGCGGCATGCACTCTAGCTACAGAAACTACATGTAAGCTCCTTGATTGTTTGCTCTTGACATTGTTTTATAATCCTGTTTTGTCTTGAATGCTTTGCTGCTACAAGGCTGCTGGCTAATCTCTCTTCGCCTAATACGGCTAGCCATGTTGTGTTAGCCTGTTTGCTAATTAACAATGTGGTATTTACATTACCCAATGCCTTTTTTCCCACTTTGCGATTGCATGTATGGCCACACGAGCGTGCGTGCGTGTGTGCATGTGAATGCACGTGTGTGCAGTGGTGTAAAGTAACTAAGTACATTTACTCAAGTACTGTACTTACTCAAGTACAATTTTGAGGTACTTTTACTTTACTGGAGTATTTCCAATTTTCAGTACTTTTACTTTTACTCCACTCCATCTCAGAGGCAAATATTGTACTTATACTCAACAGCAATCATTTAAAGACTTTAGTTACTACTTTGCAGGAAAAAAATATTACGTTATAAAACATACATTAAACATTAAACATACATCTGACGAAGTCTGACGGAGTTGACAAAATGCTATAAATGTTTAGCAATCTCAAGCTGTCCGTCTTTCTGCCAGTGATGTAAAGTAACTAAATATAATTATTCAAGTACTGTACTTGAGTACAAGTTTGAGGAATTATTACTTTACTGGAGCATTTCCATTTCTTCTATACTTTTACCTCTACTCCACTACATCTCAGAGGCAAATGTTGTACTTTAACTCCACTACAATTATGTAAAAACTAGTTACTGGTTACTTTATAGATTTAGGGCCCTATTCCAGGTTCAAGTTGCTAAAGCCACTAATAGCGGATTTAGGACTAGGCAAGGGGTGTTCCCCCGCAAAAGTTGCTATTCTGGGAAACCTGCTGCTGTCATCCACTCCCATGGCTTTTCCTACCACTGCTATGCCGATGACACCCAGCTGATCCTCTCATTCCCCCCCTCTGACACACAAGTGGAGGCACGCATTGCTGCTTGTCTGGCTGACATCTCGGAGTGGATGACGACGCACCACCTGAAGCTCAACCTGGACAAGACCGAGCTGATGTGCCGCCCGCGGAAGGGCTGTCCGCACCGGGACATGGCCATCACCATTGATAATGCTGTAGTGACGTCAACTCGGACTGTGAAGAATCTGGGTGTGACCCTGGACGATCAACTGTCGTTCTCGGCAAACATCGCATCAGTGACACAGTCCTGCAGATTCCTCCTCTACAACATCAGGAGGATTCGCCCCTTCCTCACGGAGAAGGCAGCCCAGGTGCTCATCCAGGCTCTTGTCATCTCCCGCCTGGACTACTGCAACTCCCTCCTTGCTGGTGCTCCGGCATCTGCCATCAGACCTCTGGAGCTTGTTCAGAAAGCTGCAGCTCGTCTGGTGTTCAACCGCCCCAAGTTCTCCCACACAACTATCCTTCTCCGTTCTCTACACTGGCTCCCCGTAGTGGCTCGCATCCAGTTTAAAACCCTGGTGCTAGCCTATAGGGCAGTGAAAGGAACAGCTCCTTCTTACCTCCGGGCTATGGTCGATGCCTACACCCCTGCCCGACCACTTCGATCTGCCACCTCGGGGCGACTGATTGCCTCGTCACTCAAGGGTCCTTCTGGCCGATCCAAACGGTCACAACTTTTGTTTTGGATAAAAGCGTCTGCTAAATGACTGTAACGTAATGTAATGTAATGTAATGTAATGTAATGTAATGTGGTCGCACTGTGGGGATTTTACATGGAGCATACACATTCCATTCCATTACAGTTAAATGACAGACGCTTTTATCCAAAGCGACTTAAAATAAGTGCATTCAACATAGGTAGGGAACAGAACTACTAAGGTAAAAGTGCAATATATCAGCTACCTACTTTCTTAAACAGATGAGACAAATAGGAGAATCAAATGAGCAAGAGCTAAAACAAATAAGTGTATTGAATAAAAAATATCCAATAAAACAAGAGCTCGTACAACTAGTTAACAACAAGTAGGCAAGGTGAAGAGGAAGGGTAGTGTTTCCTAAAGAGGTGGGTTTTCAGCTTGCGGCGAAAGATGGGCAGTGACTCTGCTGTCCTGACATCAGTGGGAAGTTCATTCCACCACTGTGGGGCCAGAACAGAAAAAAAAAGTTGTGACCGTGTAGATCGGCCAGACGGACCACTGAGCGACGAGGCAACCAGTCGCCCCAAGGCGGCAGACCGAAGCGGTGTAAGCATTGACCATAGCCCGGAGGTAAGAAGGAGCTGTTCCTTTCACTGCCCTATAGGCTAGCACTAGGGTTTTAAACTGGATGCGAGCCGCTACGGGGAGCCAGTGTAGAGAACGGAGAAGGATAGTTGTCTGGGAGAACACACACCCGATGTTTCGTTTCCAAGCTCTGGACTTTGATTGCCTTTCAGTAAAACCACATTTGATAGACATAAGTATCACCTACATGTCACTGATTAGAGAGAATTTTATATTTTTGTAATCAGTTAATTATTTCCTGCATAATCGATGAATAAAACTGACGTTTTTAAAGTGGAGCATTGCATTGCGCGATGCACAAATTGTCTTCTTTAAATCGACTATCATCTTATATAAATACAATTGACACAAGGAATTGACACCCTCCCTTCTGCTGATTATAGTAAAATTAGAATCACAGAGATTTGTTGACAATAATAGCCTAGTAGAGAGAGGTGCGCGCTGTGCGCCCTGGCCGTCTCCACGAATCCATTGCAGTCTGTGTGCTCTTTGCGGGTGGTTTTAGAATCCGCTGTGCGGCTATTCAAAAATAGCAGATCTACAAGCTTGTAGATCTATTTCAGAAAAATCTTTGAAAAAAAAAAAAAAAAAAAAAAATATATATATATATATATATATATATATAAATATATACACTCATTACAGGTACCATGCGGTCTTCTACACCGACGTTCGGGATCAGTGTTGCCATATTGTGCACGAGAAACAAGCAACCAGGTTTATGAAAAAACAAAACAAAGAAGCTAGCCCTTCTTCAACCCGCGGTGGAGAGGAGAACAAATGACTCAACCGGGAGGGGGATGGGCAGAGAGAGGGAGAGAGAGAGAGGGAGAGAGACGGAGGATCTGGCTCACTCTGTGCTGCAGCGACACAGAGACAGAGGCCCTCATTTATCAACGGAGCGTATAAACCGGCTTATATTTTTCCATATATTCCGCCGTACACCAACGTCGAAGTCACATTTATCAACGAATCCTATACAGGCAATCGTAGCGTACATTGGGTCGCAGCCTTGATAAATGTCACGGCTGAATTCAATCTGGCACGCCTTTAAATATTCTAGTTTCTGGGGATTTTGCGACAATGGCTACACGCAGTAAGGCCAAGAAAAGGAACTATTCCGAGGTGGAAGTTGATGTTCTGACAACCGAGGTGGAAAAGAATCGCTGTGTGTTATTTGGAAGCCTTAAGAGTGGTATCAAAACCACTAAAAAAACCAAGGTTTGGAATCGGATCACTGAAAATGTAAACAGCGTGGCATTGGAGCATCGGACACCAGCAGAGGTTTGATATTCTATTTCAATATAGATTTTAACAATGAATACATGCCATATCCTATAGCCTACAATATTTACATTGTAATAAAAATAATCTAAAATAATAATATAAAAGCGCTAATTTGGTCTATACCGTTCAGGTCAGGAAGAAATGGTCCGATTTAAAAATGATTACCAAAAGGCGGGTGGCAGCGCTGAGGAAGAGCTCCCTGCGAACTGGTGGTCAAGTAAGTTGATATGACATTGTTTACTTGAGACAAAGCAACAGGTTGATTAAACGCTGTGGTATATTGATACACATATAAGGACTTATAGAGCCCAATTTGAACACACACACACACACACACACACACACACACACAAGAGAGATAAGTTTGAATACTGAGTGGTCTACAGCACATTCCACACATTCCAGAGAACACTAGATGTTCAGTACAAAGGTTGCTTACCAGAGGGCATCTGACCTTAGCTGACCTCTAGGATCTTGGGGTGTTGTTCTTCTGCACAATGGACACACACACACACGCACGCGCGCACACACACGCACACACACACACACACGCACGCACGCACGCACGCACGCACGCACGCACGCACGCACGCACGCACGCACACACACACACACACACACACACACACACACACACACACACACACACACACACACACACACACACACACACACACACACACACACGTGTTACAAGAGATGTAGCACACACACCTAGCGACGTGCACATCCAATGTATGCAAGTACATACACACACATGTGAAGTCTGCATATAAATACTGTGAGGACAAAGAAACTTCGCCTTCTTCTTCTTGCACTGTTCTGTTCCGGCCACACCATGTAGCAGCAAGGCTGACATGTGCTCTGGTGCTCTGTACTCTGTTTTTGTCCAATAAATCGACTTGAGGAACATTACTGGTCTGGACCTTTCTACTTCTTTTCATCTATATTCTCACACTTGTGCAAAATATACAACAACGCTATCAAGGTTCAAGGTCTTTATTAACCCATTAAGGCCTGAGGCCAATTCTAAAGATGTTTAAATCCTATAGTTTTTTTTAAAATATATAAGAAATTATTTTCCATGATTTTTCAAAAAATAGCAGATCTACAAGCTCGTATGAGCTTGTATATCTGCTATTTTTGAATAGCGAAAGAGATCTAAACGCGACACAGATGCGTTCCAGGTCTTAATGGGTTGTTAACGTCCCAAAAGGGCAATTAGGTTTACAGCAAGAGTAGCGGTTTAAAACATACAGACAGTACAGGACAACAACAGACATGAAACACCATAGCATAAAACAGAAGTCTGGGCACATCTAGTGCAAGAGATACAAATAAAAGGCTACATTCTGATAAAAAGTGCTAGGATATAAAGTGCCGGCATAAAGTGCCTGTTTCAACATCGTCAATAACATTTCATCAGTAACATATCCTTTACCTGGCAGTGTTGATTGCACAAATTGAGGCGGGGACAAAGGAGTGCTTGTATCTGTTATATTTGACACCAGGGGCACCCAGACGACGGCCAGATGGCAACAGCCTGTACTCTGGCTCGAGTGGGTGGGCACTATCTTGCCGAATGGACCTGGGCTATAGCCTATATATAGATCGGGAGCTTATTTCCATTCTGATCCTCTGACCAGACTGATCCGGACCTAAAACTTACCGAGGTGGAGGAGAGGATAGCCTCCCTCATGGGACCTGAGACCACTGAGGGCCTGGACGTGCCAGGGGGTGACACTGCCGACGGTGGTGGTGGTAAGTTCATAGCCTATGATGATACCAGTATAGCTTATAATTGGACCATATAAATGAGTACACCGTTCACACATTTACAGTTTGTCGTTTTTTATTCATTGTACAGAATTTGTTATTTCAGAGCCTGCATGTTCCAGCGGCACCCAACCGCGCCAAACCTCCCTCCCCCAAACATCACGGTCACAGAGCCCCTCTGGTGGGGGGGCAGCCGTTGTGACACCAAAGGAGGAACCTGCTGACAGCAGTGAAGCGGGAGGGGGGGCCCGCGGTGAGAGAGCGGGCCTGTCCTCCGCTGTACCAGCAGTGGAGCCGGTCAGCAGTGGAGCGGGAGGGGGGGCACACGGTGAGAGAGCGGGGCCGTCCTCTGTCCCTGCTCCCGAACGGGCCCAGGTCGTCACAGCCGTGGTCCTGGAAAGACAGGACGGCATCATACAAGCATTAAGGGACATCAACCAATCCATCAAAAATCTGCAGGAGAGTGTAGATCGAGTCTGCAGCGTGCTGCAGACTCGATCGACACAGCCTGATGAATCCCAGCATCCCAGCGGTGAATAAAAAAATAATAATGTGAGTGAAACTTGTGCAAAGCGTCTTAATTATTCTTGAGCTGTTTTTTTCTCTATGCCTTGACTTTACCTAGTTTTTAAATTGAACATAGCCTATAGGGTCCCATGTAGCCTAGATGTTTCGTTGCCTTGGCTGTTTTATGCCAATGTTTTGAAACCTGGCCTGTAGCACTTTGAGGTTTGCCAAATAATGTCAAGTGCATTCTAAATCAAATGTATTATTATTGAGTAGCGTATCTCGGCCTAACGGTCGTAATACTTACATTTTAAAAACGCCTAATGAGGTCCTCCCGCCTCTGTGCAGCCCTCGGGTAGGGATTTTCAGGTGGGTCAATGGGCATCTATCTGCAGTGGTTCCTCAAGGGGCATGCCGTTTGCTTGCGCAATATTGTGCAGCATCGCACATGCCAACACAATATTGCAGGCCTTGACTGGCTTATATGGGCATCTCACTTTTAAACAGGCCAATGCAGAGCTCCACAGTACCACGGGTGTGGATGTGCGCTCTGTTGAACCTGCGCTCCTGTGCAGTTTCAGGTTCTTCGTTGATAGATGAGGGCCAGAGAGAGGGACAAGTTTCCATGATTTACAAATGTGTGTGACTTTTGTAAATATGAATTTGTAATTTTTACAAAAAAATAATTAAACTTGTGTGTGCATTTATCATAAAATATGATTTGTAAATCAATTCTGCATGTGAATTGTTGAATGTGCATTTTTGAGTAGACCAACACACTCATACATTATTTTTCCTGTTACATCATTTTGAGACAAAGGTCACGCAAAGGTCAAGAACATTTTTACAAATGTATTTTTCTACCTGCAAACTTACTTGTGACTTACTAGTTTGAGAGCAGAAGTGTGGCCAATTGCATTGTAGGGAAGAAACAAGCGGTGCCGCGCTGTGAGCTATAGATCTGATTCTTTTTTTTTTTATATCTTGAAAATGTGTGCAAATCTTTGAATGAATATGTTTTTTAAAGCAGACATTTTTTAACTCAAATCTTTGTTTCTGGGGATTCTGCAAATGTCTTCTAAATCCTAACAGTTCTTTTTTTAACGTATGTTGCTACAATAGTACTCAGTACTTTACAGCTTTCCTGGAAATGTACTTGAGTAAAAGTACAATATTTGTCTTGGAAATGTACTCAAGTACAGATCCTCAGAATCTGTACTACAGTACTCAAGTACATTTACTCCGTTACTGTCCACCACAGATCACACACATACACAAAAACGTTGGAAAGGTCTGCAACGTCTGCAGCAGGGCTGTCATGTTTGCCCATATGCTTGAATGATTACGAAGTAAGAGAGAATTTGTTCAAAGTGATTCAAACTTTTATGTAATCAGAATCTATTATACACAGCACACCCCCACAGTCCCAATGCCTTTGCACAATCACAGCAATCCCAAAACAGTTATCATCCGGTTGGATAGCTGTGATTGCATATTGCCTCTGGACGACAGCGCCAGTGAGAGAGAGAGAGAGAGAGAGAGCGAGAGAGAGAGAGATGCAATAGGGAGCGAGATTATATTCATTCCACCATTATCCCATTCAATCCGGGTCATTTTAGAACCATTATTTTATGCTTTGGCTCTGCAAAAATAGCAGATATACAAGCGAACACTTTTAACTCAAATCTTTGCTTCTGGGGATTCTACAAATGTCTTCTTAATCCTTTTTTTTTTTTTTTTAACTTATGTTGCTATAATCAGTGGTTCTCAATTTTTTTCCATGTCAAGGACCCCCAAAATGCTATGTATTTGGCCGCGGGCCCCCATCTCAAAATATGTTGTTCCACAAACCCCTAGAAAAAAAGATTTGAGTTAAACATTTTCGCTTTAAAAAAGTAAAAGTAAAATATATTCAATGATTTGCACAAATGTTCACGATTTTTCAAAAATGGCAGATCTACAAGCTCATAGCGTGGCACTCGGTGCCGCGCTATGAGCTTCTATATCTGCTATTTTTGAAGAGCCAAAGTATAAAATAATGGTTAAAGTGGTTACACAGATGCATTCCCGGTCTAAATGGATTAATACAGCCCAGCGATACTTCAGGTAGGCACAGAAGGCAGGAGGTGTACACACTCAGCCTCACACTTCTCCCTCCATTCTCATTCGCTAACGAGTTAACTACATCAGACGTTCTATCCACGTTCGACCTCATTCAGCTGCCGTCATTGTCATTCGCTAACAAACTAACACATACATGGGCAACTGGTGGCCCGGGGGCCACAAGCGGCCCCCACCTTCACTTAACACATTGACTGCCAATCGCGTAGATCTACGTGAACCTATTTATTTAAAGCCGCCACGTGCCAATGGCGTAGATCTACGCCAACTGGTCTTCTTTTTTTTTCTTTGAAAAAAGGTTCACATTGCACTTTTTTCAATTTTCGATACGACATATTTCATTGTAGCACCACCGGAAACGGAATTATCCGGGATCTGGTTTTGCCGATCCCATCGGCCTCCATTCTACAGCGGACACCAAAACGCCATTTTCTCGTTTGTAGTCTTTCTCCTCGCTGATCATCACTGTTTAACATAAACCGTTCTAACAACAAGATGGCGACCGTGGTTTTCAAATGGAATTCACTGCTCGACGCAGACCGATCGCGGATGTTTTTACAAACAATTTAATGATCGATCTTAAGGATTTTAACGAGGTCTGTGGCGACATGAAAAAAACAAAAAAACAACAATAAAACGCTGGCACTGGTGAGATTAAACGCTGGTTAATGAGGTTAATATTGGAATGCTGACATATCATTGATTTCAGCTGTTACAATTCCAAACATGCAAACATGACCCGCTTTAATTACTTACAATTATATTATTGTCTATGATAGTAGCTTAATGACTACACTATAAAAAAATCTATTGTTTTTTATGTCCAATGTATTTGTATTTAAATTCATAATGTTAACATAAGTATAACTAAATGCATTTGAAATTAAATAAAACATTTACTTTTCAGGATTCCAATTCAAAAATAGAAATAATAGCAGATCTACAAGCTCAAAAACAGCTATTTTTTTCTACTTTTGTGTGACAGAATGGCAAAAGTACAGCATTACTTTACGAAAAAAGTTCAATCAATACTGGAATATAGAAATATACTGTTACAAGTCAAAGTCCGGTTTTCAAAATGTACTTAAAATTAAAAGTAAAAAAGTACAAAAGTATGGTATCAAAATGTACTTAAAGTACCAAAAGTAAAAGAACTCATTAGGCAGAATGTCCTCTTCCAAGTTTTCAAATAAAATAAAATATTTTGAAAATAGCAGATCTACAAGCTCACAATGCGTCGCATCGCGACGCATTGTGAGCTTGTAGATCTGCTATTTTCAAATGGCCGAAATGTATATATGGCAGAAGTGGTTATGTTGTATGTACTGTATGTGTTGTAATAATAATCAAAATCTACGAAGTAAATAATTGTAACAGAGTAAAAGTATAATAACTTTGTCTCTGAGATGTAGTGGAGTAGAAGTAAATGTACTGAAAATTGGAAATACTCCATTAAAGTATTGTTGTTTATCACAAAAGTTAGAATAAAAGATAGAGTTATAGTGAAAATGAGAATAAAAAACACATCACATATTCAGCTAGACATTTAACAAAACCTGACCTCACAGTTGGATCATGCTCAGTCCATCTAGTCGAATTCTAAGGGAGAAAGATAACTTTTCCATTATATATTTATGTCCCAAATTATGTCAATCCATTCATCCACAGTAGGTAATTCTGGTTTGACAATGTTCTCGTGATAGCCTTCTTGCGAGTATTAGTATTAATGTCCTATCGTCATTGTCCCACAAATCAAATTAAATGTGCTCCATCGAGGTGTCAAACTGGAAGAGGATAGCTTCCAAAAAAGTATAATTTTTTGTATGAATCTCCCTCCAGTATGAGGGATCAGAATTGGACAGGTTAATTCATATCAATTCAAAGTTCAATCAAATCTTCCCACTTCGGTTCCATAAGTTAACGTTGTGCCAGATTTGATGAGAAAACGTGACAGTCCCAGTCTGCAGGCTTGGATTCTTCCTATTTGGACTAAATCAGGTGCCGCGTGCAGTGGTGTGAAGTAACTAAGTACATTTACTCAAGTACTACTTAAGTACAATTGTGAGGTAGCCTACTTTTACTTCACTGGAGTGTTTCCAATTGTCTGTACCTTTACGTCTACTCCACTACATCTCAGAGGCAAATATTGTACTTTTACTCCACTACAATTATTTGAAAACTTTAGTTACTAGTTACTTTGCAGATATACATTATTACATTATAAAACATACTGTACAATAACCACTTCAGCCCTATTTTATACCTAGGCTATTTGAAAATAGCCGATCTACAAGCTCACAATGCGTCGCGAGGTGAACTTGTAGATCTGCCATTTTTCGACAATCACATTTTAGCCGGTTGATGAAGTTTATATGGTTGAAGGGGTTTGGGTTCTTTATAGAACCATTCAAAACAAAAAATGTTTTGAAAGGTTCTTTCTGGAACCAAAAATGTTTCTTCTATGTCATCATTCTGAGTTTTGGTTCCAGTTGGCACTCAAGTAAATGTACTTTAAAAAGTAAAAAAGTTACTCTCCACCACATTCACTTTGCGTCATCACTGAGCTGGCCTGTCTTGGTTTATCCAAGGACACAGAGGACACAGCAGGGTAACAAGGAGCACCGAGTCTCATCAGAACCACACAAAAGCCCCCCGTCCCCCCAAAAACCTGTTGCCCGCTGAGGCGTCTGACGACACTGTTATTAACTGTGAAATGAAAGAACTAATAGGGTGATGATAGGTGCTGTGTGTGTGTGTGTGTGTGTGTGTGTGTGTGTGTGTGTGTGTGTGTGTGTGTGTGTGTGTGTGTGTGTGTGTGTGTGTGTGTGTGTGTGTGTGTGTGTGTGTGTGTGTGTGTGTGTGTGTGTGTGTGTGTGTGTGTGTGTGTGTGCGCGTGTGAGACGTCTGGACGGTCCTCGTCTCAGCAGGGGAAATCAGGCTTGTGTTCGTCAGCGGGCCACGGTGGTGGACAAAATGTATCGTTGCTGTCGGGCAGAAACCTTGGATCTCCGTATTTTAACTTTCAATCATCAAACTAAAGTATTAAAGTAGCAGATCTGTAGTAGCTCGAAATGTGGAAGCGACACGTTTTCAGGTTGTAGATCTGCTACGATAATATTGTTTTTATTTGAATCCTGAAAAATAATGAACACCCGACAGAGATGATATAGGCTACTGAAGAACATACTCGAAGTATTCAAAAGTACAAAAGTTAATTTTCTTTTTTCATATTGATGCATTGTTGTATTGAAATTTAGAACCCACCCCCAGATGAAAAGAAGAAACTAAGAGCAAATAGCCGATTTAAAAGATCACAACATGTCACACCATGATGTGTTAGTGAGCTTGTAGCTTGGCAATTTTCACTATATTTAAAACAGGACTTAAGGGATTAATACATAATATATTATCGTTAAGTTTGGGTTACACAAGTGACCTTCCTAGAAATGCAGTGGAGTCAAAAGCACAATATTTCTATTTGAAAAGTCATGAGCTTAAAACAAATACAAAAACATATTAAATTAAATAAATGTACTTAATCAACAGTACTCAAGTAATTGTATTTAATTATCGTCCACCACAGGTGGGCCGACACACATCATCAGCACTGCACAGCGTTAATCAAAAGTAATCTCTTAACACCGCTGTCCAAATGTGAACATGGTACACCACCTGGCTTTTGCTTCTTAAGCTGTGGGCTACTGTAGTAATGGAGTTGGATATAGCCTACCTGATTGTGTACGCTTGAGATCAGGGTTGGATTTGCTCATTATGTTTAATCCCAGCTTCTGGTCAGACTGAATTAAATACATAAATATCATTTGGGGGAAAAAAAATGGACTCTTGTTATATCCTTGATTATTGTCTCGATTTAAGGATGGGGTGCCGTGATTTTCTGTGATCCCCCCCCCCCCCCCCCCCCCCCCCCCAAAAACATAATCATCAGGTATTATGGTTATACTAGGAGGAAGATTTTTTTCAAAAAAGTACAGAATATTATGTTTTTATGTGGACACGCCTCCAGTTCATTAAGTATACCTGGTTCTCACCTTAGCACCTCCTCCACCACCTTAGCACCACCCACCTGTCGCAGTCCCTCCTCCTCCTCATGCCCACACCTGTTGTGTTATGATAATGAGGGGGAAGGTATGTTTTTACTATGTCACTAAAGCGCTGTTTTTCTATTGGCACGTTTGACCCTCAAGGTTTCAGCCTCCAGGTAGAAACTCAAAATAGTCAGAGAAGACATAAAACACCATAAAAACACCACCAGGGGCCTTAATGAAGTTCTATCAACCTCATAGACACATGAAAAACAGAAAAAGTGCAAAACCATGGCACCACCTCTTTAACAATTTAACCAAAAAAAAAATATATATATGTGTTAAGATATATATGTTAACCCTGGCCTCCCTTGGGCACATCATTTAAAAAATCTTTCTTTTTCTTTTTAATTACAAAAATAGCAAAATCTGCAGATCCACAAGCTCCCTGTAGATTGACTATTTACCCTATTTGTCGTAAGAAGAAGGGCTCAAGTAACCCCCCCCCCCCTTAGACAAAGCATTATCCACAGTTAGGGGCTGTGTACTTTTACTCAAGTCAATTTGTAATTCCGGACTCTTACTTGTAACAGACAGAGTACTTCTACATTGCAGTATTGATACTTTTACTTAGGTAAAACATTTGAGTACTTTTTCCCACCACAGGTCCTCTCCAAAAAGTAACTATTGTCTGCTCAGGGCGATCCGCGCAAAAAAAACACACAATAAAAGCGTGATGTTCTGCGTGGGGAAGAGGAGCACACCAGCACATCTTACACTTATACATTTTTATATTGCTACTACTTGATGCATTGAATAGCAGGAGCACAATGGAAACAAGCCCTCAGGACTTCTTGTGTTACCCTTTTAACCCATTAAGACCTGATGCGATTCTTTTAAAAAAATCATTTTTTGGAAAAAAAAACAGATTTTTTTCCCCAAGATTTTTCAAAAATAGCAGATCTACAAGCTCATGTGCTTGTGAGCTTGTAGGCACTCGCATGTCCCGCGCTATGAGCTTGTATATCTGCTATTTTTGAATAGCCAATGAAATCTAAAGTGACACAGATGCGTTCCAGGTATCAATGGGTCAACACATTATATACTTTTTGCAAACTGTTAATAAAATATTAAATTGATCAATCAATCAATCAATCAATCAATCAATCAATCAATCAATCAACCAACCAACCAACCAACCAATCAATCAATCAATACTGCTTGTGTATGCTTGCATCTCCCTCTCTCTCTCTCTCTCTCTCTCTCTCTCTCTCTCTCTCTCTCTCTCTCTCTCTCTCTCTCTCTCTCTCTCACAGTAGTAGGCAAGCCATGTTCTCACTTGTCGGTAGCCTGCCAGAATAACTTTTCTTAAATAGAGCCATGTATGACTCTTTCCACTAACCACACCTCCAGCTATTTGTGGTCTCTTCTTGTTTTGTATAACCCACTTAGACCTGAAGCCGATTCTACATGTCTCCTAAATCCCAACAGTATTCTGAAAAACGTATGTTTCTATATCAGTGGTGCTCAATCCTTTTCACGTCAAGGACCCCCAAAATTACACATGGACGCGGACCCCCATCTCAAAATATTTTGTTCCACGGACCCCCCAGAAGCAAAGATTTGAGTTAAAAATGTTCGCTAAAAATATATATATGTTCAAAGATTTGCACACATTTTCACGATTTTTCAAAAATAGCAGATCTACAAGCTTGTATATCTGCTATTTTTCTGCCAAAAGTGTAAAATATGGCTTTTTTGGCATTTGCATGGGGCAGTCTCCGAGAGCTCTCGTTAATTGTATAATAAATACATTGATTCATTCCACTCAACCCTTTGTGGGAATTCTTTCCTTCATACAGAAGTAAGGTTAATTCCAGGTCTGCCGGACGTTTCTTCCAGTTAAGGGGGAGTTTTTCGTTGCCACTACTGTCGCAACATTGCTTGGCCGGGTGGGACAGTGTCGGGTCTCTGCTCTATTAGGTAAAGTGTCTTGAGACAACTTGTTGTGAATTAAACTGAATGAAAAATGTATTTGAAATCTTTACCGAGAAAGGACAGACTGGCGCTGACAGCTCCCAAGATGATGTTGTACCTCAGCCAATCACATAAGCTAGAGGCAACACACAAACACAAACAACGTGATTGCTTCTCAGAAAAGAGTTTGCTGAGCTGGAACAAAATACAAACAAAAAAGAAATGTGTCATGAGCTGTAGAGCTCAAACTTTGATTATATTATGGTGTATTAAATCAACCAAATCCTTGATTTAGCCGATTAATACACGGCTGACATGAATAACCCAAATGCATTAACAAGGTGTGACTTGTACTTGTGATGTGAACGTGAGTGTGCAGAGCAGTGATTCTCAACCTGCGGACCGGGGCCCACTGGTGGGCAGTTGTGATATTGCATGTGGGCCCCCAAATAATTGATAAGACGCCAGTGATGGAAGAAGTACTCACATATTTTACTTAACACATGGGGTGCCAACACCGAAGGGTATTCGGTTTTGCAAATAATTACGCGGAGTGCCAAAACCGAAGGGTTTTCGGTCTTTTTTTTTCTTTCGTGTTTCTCCACACGGGCGGGGCTGGAGCAGCTCTGGGAGTACCCATTGTGATCCTGAGAAGGATAAGCCAAATGGATCACCGGAAACAAAAATATGGCTCCCATCCGCTTCCTGTCTATTTCCTTCTTTAAAACGCCTATATCTCCGAATCTGTTTCCGGTGGGGAAAACCGGTCATGCGCGATGCGCGATCCCCCCCCCCCCCCCCCCCCCCGTTGTAACTCGCAAGTGAAATGTTATCGTTCCAGGCTGTAGCCAGGGTCATCAGATTTGCTCATCGTGTGGTCTAGAGCTTTAAACAGCAAAGCGCAGTCAATGGGGAGAATGCTGGCACCCAACGTAAGTTGTTATGAAAAAATGCTGGCACCCAATGTGTTAAGTAAAAGTCGCAATACCACAATATAAAAATACACTGTTCAAAATGTTACTTGAGTAAAAGTACAAAAGTATTGGCATCAAAATATACTTAACGTATCAAAAGTAAAAGTACAAAAATGTTTGAAAATATCAGATCTACAAGCTCACAACGCGTCGTGAGCTTGTAGATAAAATAGGGCTGAAGTGGTTAATGTGTGGTTTTATAATAATTTATATCTGCAAAGTAACTAGTAACTAAAGTTTTCAAATAACTGTAGTGGAGTAAAAGTACAATATTTGTCTCTGAGACGTAGTGGAGTAGAAGTAAAAAGTACTGAAAATTGAAAATACTCCAGTAGAGTAAAAATACCTCAAAATTGTACTTAAGTACAGTACTTGAGTAAATGTACTTAGTTACTTTACACCACTGCAATACACTAATATATATATATATTCTAAAAGTCATGTTATATTTTCTGTAAAAGCTTGAAAAGTGATGTTCATTTTGATACAAATAAATAGAAACTTAAAGTATACTATGTTATTTCCATTGATCCGAGCTGGAGCACAATCGACTGATTGATCATTAAAATAAACGTGCTCTGAAAATGCACGCGGCACACCCATCCTGACCACTTAACACGGCAGCCGAATGGCTTTCCAGATCTTCGAGTAGTTCCTGATGCCCAAAAGTTTGGGAACCGTTGGTACAGAGTTATTCCTGTGATCACACTGATGATATTGAATATGGGAGAAAAAAACACAAAAATAGAAGAAAAACAAAATTCAAATGTCACAACAAAAATAAGTGAACGTTTTGTTGGCGTATAATTATGTTTGAAAGAGTGCAGTGGAACAGCCTTCCATTTGAATGCAGACATGCTTTTAACTGAGCAGTGAATCATAGAGTATCCCAAAGTACAGATGGTTCAAAGAGCTTGGAGCGAATGATTCAATGATACGGATAATGGAGTGTTAGTTCAGATGTCTGACTTAAATATAACACACGTAGGTGCATCGTTGAATTGTGTGAGTTAACGAGTCACTAGGCTGGGGGAACGCAAGCTTTCCAAGGTCTAGACGGGTGGATCCAAACCTAGCGCTGGGAGCCAACACCGCTCCCAATAGGCTCTATGCACAGCAGCCATATTATCACTTCCTTCACAGGTGTTACCAGTGATACTAATGAAGGCTCTCTTCCATTTAGTCTAGCACAGTGGTTTCCACGAGCCCCATAACTCTGAGAGTATACAAATGGAACCAAATCGACCCTTACGGTTCCATTTGTACACTCTCAGAGTTACACACCTGTAAGGGGCCATTTGGAAGCCCATGAGGGTCCCTGGACCCCAACTGTAGACCCATTGGTGTAGCAGAGTGTTTCCAGTGGGCCAACTTGCACAATATCAGCACCCTGACTCTGTTTGACCAGAATGGAACAGAGCCTTCATTAGTATCCTTGATAACACCTGTGAATGTCTTCACAGGTGTTAGCAACAATATGGCTGCTGTGCATAGGGGGCCTATTGCTTCACCAATCTACAGTATGTGCACACGTGCGTATACAGTACACACACACACACACACACACACACACACACACACACACACACACACACACACACACACACACACACACACACACACACACACACACACACACACACACACACACACACGCGCACACACACACACACACACACACACACACACACGTATACAGTGTGCCATCGTTGGACCTGGGCCAAAGTGAGCTTAGTGGGGACAAAAGGGTCTGAAAAGGGTGCCAATTTTGGCACCACTCCAGAGTAGGTCTGAGCTATAGGCCAAAAAGGGCCACGTGTAATGCTTCTTGCTGCTGATTGGCTTTGGGTTGCTGTTCGGCAGAAAACAGACTCCATGTTTCTTTTTTTTGCATTTTATTTCCATAAATCAGTGATATTGAACACCCTTTACGTCTGTTTGTTGGTAAAAAAAAAAAGAAATCGAACCAATGAAATTAAAAAGCGCTTCTGACACTCCTCAAACTTTCTGCTAAACCAGCTAATTCCACCAATGGGGGGTGGAGTTAGCTGATTTTAGTTTTTATTTGTGTGTGTGTGTGTGTGTGTGTGTGTGTGTGTGTGTGTGTGTGTGTGTGTGTGTGTGTGTGTGTGTGTGTGTGTGTGATATATATATATATATATATATATATATATATATATATATATATATAGTCAGGGGTGCACATAACTGGTGCGCAGGTGCGCATGCGCACCCAAAATAAAAAATGCGCACCACATCAGGCGACGCGAGGCGCTTTTGCGCACCAACAGCTGGGACAGGAATTTCCAAGCTTTTATTTTTTAGCAAAAATAAAAAATAAAAGCCTGGAGATCGAGGCTAGGAATTTACTTCCTGAAGCCACACTCACACAATCACTCTAAAGCACTCGTCGGCCCCATACATCGCCTCGCATCGCCTCGCATTGCCACGCAGCCAGCAGCGGCTGTTAGAGGCACTCGTCACCGATGATGAACGCACCGTAATGGTGCAAAATATGCCGTGAACGCCCCCCCCCCCCCCCCCCCGTTGACAAAACGGGACGGGCGCCATGCGCACCAAGTCACATGTCCAGGTGCTCTTCTGCGCACCAGACCTAAAAAGTTATGTGCACCCCTGTATATAGTGGTTACCTTCCACCACTGAGTATGGCGGAGCTGGCCTTGGTTCTGAATCTCTCTCCCTATGTGTGGTTCACTGGCTCTTTGCAACCCAAGCGGCAGAGGAGAAACATAACATGTAACTGTAATAATAGGTATCTGGGGGTTTAAAAGAGCCCCAACAAATGGCCTTCATAAGTGTGTGTGTGTGTGTGTGTGTGTGTGTGCGTGCGTGCGTGCGTACTTGCTTTGTTATACTTGTGAGGGCAAATATCCCCACACGTATCGTATAGTAGTCATTTTTAGACATTGTGAGGACAATTGTCCTGGTCCTCACAAGATAAATGGTTGTTTTAAAATATTTAAAATAAAAATTGCTAGACCTCCATTTCGGAAAAGATTCAGGTTGGGATTAGGTATATGATTAGGCCTTTCTTGATTAGGATATAGGGGTTGGGTTAGCTTGATATTCAGCCTGAATTTTCATCTCCATTATTCAGTCTAAATGCCCTCTCAGTGCAGCCGTTTTCAGAGATGGGGGTGTGGCCAAAGTGGACATTTTTGTCGATTGGTTCATACTGGATTATCTCGATCCCGATTGGGCCGGTTAGTTGGGTTAGAGTTATGTCTGATTTATACAACACCGGTGTCGCGCAACAAAAACAGCCAATTTCAAAACTGTGAGTTTGTAGATTGGCTGTTTATAAAATGTAAGTGGAGTGGTGGAGAAAGTACTACATTTTTTTTACTTAGGTAAAAGTACCAATATCTCAATCTAGACTTGAGTAAAAGTACAAAGGTATTGGTATCAAAATATACTTAAAGTACCAAAAGTAGAAAACACTCATCATGCAGAATGTCAAACAAATCTTTTGAAAATAGCAGATCTACAAGCTCAAAATGCGTCGCGATGCGACTCACAATCTTAATAAGAAAAAGTCCACACTCACAGAAGAAACTTTTACATTTCAATTTACCGCAGCAGCAGTCTGACAAACGGACGCATTTCAGCTCCTCAGGCCTTCATCAGCGTTTCACCGAGAAGCCGAAACACGTCCGTGTTCTGCCCAGGTGCCATGGATGTAAAACAAAGTTGATCCCATGGCCCATGGGTGCATGGGAATTACATTTTCAGCTTCACCAAGCTGATTGCTGCTCAAGAGGTCAGACTGAGTGCACGGGGGGGGGGGGGGGGCATTTAGGCGTTAATAGGCTCTATGCACAGCAGCCATATGCCAGGTTTCGCGCCAGAAACAAGCTGCAAGGTCTGTACTTTCGCCTGCGCCCTTCACTTGGGTGCTCATATCCCCCTACGGGTAAGGTCTAGTAATACTAATTAAGGCTCTGTTCCATTTAGTGTGGCATAGTGGTTGTCTTATTTTCAAGGACCCCCATAACTCTGAGAGTGTACAAATGGAACCAAATGGACCCTTACGGGTACACTCTCAGAGTTACACACCCACCATAAGGGGCCATTTGGGAGCCAAAATGGAGTGTTTCTAGTGAGCCAGCATGCACAATATCAGCACCCTGACCAGAATGGAACAGAGCCTTCATTAGTATCATTGGTAACACCTGTGAAGGAAGTAAGAAGAGGCCCAAGTTCTTTCCAATATGGCTGCTGTGCATAGACCCTATCGTCTTGCTCAGGACACCTCAAGTCATTGCCCGGGTTTAGAATCAAACCCGGGACCTTCTGTCTCTCTACTTATTCAGCTTTGGAATGCCCTGCAGTATTGTCGACGCCGCAACTTCGTCGGGTGTTGATGGCTGCAACCCACTACTTAAACAGCCCTAGGTATGGGTCACCCGGCCTGGTGGAGATGTGCTCCACCAGATGTGCTCGCCGCGCGTTGTGAGCTTGTAGATCGGCTATTCTCAAATAGCCTAGGTAAAAAAAGAAAAGTCTAAAGTGGTTAGTGTATGTTTTATAATGTAATAATTTACATCTGCAAAGTAACTAGTTAATAATTGTAGTTGAGTAAAAGTACAATATTTACCTCTGAGATGTAGTGAAGTACAGTAGAAGCAAAAGTATAGACAATTGGAAATATTCCAGTAAAGTAAAAGTACCTCCAAATTGTACTTAAATACAGCACTTGAGTAAATGTTTTTTACTTTACACCACTGCTCAAAGGTATGCCTTTTTCTGGTTTCATTTCAACTAGTTGGATGTTAGAGCTTACTTCAGCTTCATGTTTTGATGCCAAAGATCTGAGAAACTCTGCTTTCGAATGATGAATTGTGTAAATGTGGAGTTCAGAATTGTTGCAAATAGGAATGCAGTTAAACTTCAAATTACCATACCATTAGCAATAAAACAGCATGACAGCTGTTGCGTTGAAAAAAGGTTTGTTTATTGACCGATGTAGCCTGCAGCTTTGGCAGTATTATTATTTTACCATCATTGTCATAGCCTAGTAGCTAGATTGAATTCAAGAGAGCAAGAGCAAGAGAGATAAAAGATAAATATATATATTGAGAGAGAGAGAGAGAGAGAGAGGGAGAAGAAGAAGAAGACAGACCAATGTTTGACATCCAGGCCTGTGCAGCCGCAGGTGCTGCTCTCTAAATGCAGTTGGTTCAGCAGTGCACTTGACCTTAAAGAAGAGGGCCATAAAAACGGTGAAATATGAAGGCGTAATTTATTCATAGCTTGATGTCTGTGTCTCGTCCTCTGAAGCTACCGCGCTGAACTGTACATCCGATGCACACCGAAGGGCACGGTACACCTAGACATTGATTTCACAACATGAACTTTCTCGAGTGTTTACAAAATGGATGCCGGCGTTGTGAAGTTCTGCTGCCGACGACAAAGCCCCCCCTTAATCATGAGAGTGCTCCTGTGTTGCTCAAAGGCTATAGGAGACTGCTAACAAGGCCAGGGTCGTGGAGTCCATTCATTGTGTATCACACAGCTGCAAGAGCAAAGGAACTATTTTGTCGCCTTTTGTTGTTGTTGTTGCTGCTGGGGTAATTGCCAAGTACTGTATATGTGGACGTACTGTAGCTGCAACTGGTCCTCTGCACGTACCCATCCTAACTATGAGAAGCAGTGGTGGAAAAAGAACTATACATTTTATTCTATAAGTATTCTGTTACATGTGAATGTCTGGAATTCAAAAATGTATTTAAGTAAAAGTCCAAAAGTATTGGTATCAAAACGTACTTAAAGTACAAAAAGTAAAAGTAGTCATTATGCAGAATTTCCCGTTTCGCAACGTTCAAAATGTATAAAAAATATTTCTAAAATAGCTGATCTACAAGCACACAATGCGTCGGACCGCGACGCATTGTGAGCTTGTAGATCAGCTATTTTCAAATGGCCGAAATACTGTATATACGGCTGAAGTGGATAGTGTGTTTTGTAACAATAATCAAAATCTACAAAGTAACTAGTAAGTTTTCCAATAATTGTATTGGAGTAAAAGTGACAGTATTTGCCACTGAGATGTAGTGGAGTAAACGTAAAAGTATTGAAACTTCGAAATACTCAAAGTAAAAATGCCTCAAAATTGTACTCAAGTACTGTACTTGAGTAAATGTACTTAGTTACTTTACACCACTGATTAGGCGGTGGTGAGAAGTAAGTCTGTCTGTCTGTCTGTCTGTCTGTCTGTCTGTCTGTCTGTCTGTCTCTGCTCAGGGTTATTTCAGGTTATTGGCTCTTTAGGAGCTAAGTAAGACCACAAACATGCACGCACGCAGACGCACACACACACACACACACACACACACACACACGCACAAGCATCATTAGTGTACGACGTTGAATAAATACACAGTCCACAGCTACACTCTCGCACAACACAATTATCTGTAGACTCCAGGCATGGTGGCAACGTGTGCCCGCGTGTGCGCGCGTGCGTGTGATATCTGCAGGGTGCAGACAGGGAGAGGCGTGTGTGCGAGTTGGCAGGTGGCAACTGTTCACAGATTTTTCCTTAAAGGCAACCGAGAGACACTTGTGCATTTGATGTGAATCCAAAACAAGATGGCGGCGCTTTGAACCATCTCTCTGTCTGTCTGTCTGTCTGTCTGTCTGTCTGTCTGTCTGTCTGTCTGTCTGTCTGTCTGTCTGTCTGTCTGTCTGTCTGTCTCTCTGTCTCCTGTCTGTCTGTCTGTCTTTCAGTCCTTCTGTTTCTTTCTCTCTTTCAGGCATCAATGTGGTTTCCTCTGTCGCACAGTCATGACCTGAGGCTGTAATTGTGTATTTATTGTCTCTGTTGTTTTTCCAGATTGAACTGAGAGCCCAAAGCGCACACCATAGACTGTAAGAAATAATGGCCGTATGGAGTCGTGACGTCACCCATTGGTCTCTACAGACCCATTTTGAAGCCTTTTTCTTTTTTTTGCTCCCCAAAGCAACCGGAAACAACTGCTATAGGCTCTATGCACAGCAGCCATATTGGAAATAAATCGGGCCTCTTCTTACTTCCTTCACAGGTGTTACCAATGATTCTAATGAAGGCTCTGTTCCATTCTGGTCAGGATGCTGATATCGTGCATGTTGGCTCACTAGAAACACTCCATTTTGGTTCCCAAATGGCCCCTTATGGTGGGTGTGTAACTCTGAGAGTGTACAAATGGAACCAAATGGACCCGTAAGGGTCCATTTGGTTCCATTTGTACACTCTCAGAGTTATGGGGGTCCTTGAAAATAAGACAACCACTGTGCTACACTAAATGGAACAGAGCCTTAATTAGTATCATTGGTAACACCTGTGAAGGAACTAAGGAAGGGGCCCAATTCATTCCCGATATGGCTGCTGTGCATATAACCTATTGGACAGAAGAGCAGCGAACTTCATTC